>NW_020897714.1:1576022-1675207 GCF_003984885.1 Neopelma chrysocephalum | reverse complement strand
CCACCCGCGCTGCCCGCCGCGACCCACCGGTCAGCGCCTCCGCCCCCCGCCGCCGCCGCCTCGCCGGCCGATGCCGCTGCGCCGCGCCCGCCCCGCCGCGCTGCGCTGAGCTCCGCTCGCCGCCTGTGCCGGGGCGCGGCTCGGGGCCGTCGCCGTGACGCCGCACGCCCAGCCTCGCTCTGGAGCGGCGGGGGCGGAGGGAGGGGCGGGCGGAAGGAGCGAGGGAGGGGTGACCCCGCCGCACCGCCCCCTGCGCAGGCGCGCGGCCGCTCTGCCCCCGGCCCTGTGGCGGCGCAGGAGGGGCAGGGGGGCGAGGGGCGAGGCCCCGGGGCGTGAGGGGAGCAAGTTGAGTTGTGATGGCATCACCCATCTCCCCGAGTTCTTCGTCTTGGAGCTATGGGTTAGTTACATCTCAAAGGTGCGTCTAAAGCACGTTATGGTTGCTTTACGTTAATTAAGAACATAAAGAGCTGCAAGCTCAAATGCCAGTGCAGTTTTTCTCGCGTTTGTAAAAGCGTGCTGAGATCCACTGGTGAAGGGTGTTTCCGAAATGCCACATACTGCTGGTTTTATGTGGATCATTACGCCTCTGGATGTGAACAGCCTATCATTAGCCTTGCTGATACAAAGCAGGATGCCCATTGCCTGCAAATAATTATGGTATTTCCTAGCCTTTCTCTTAGTCCTAAATCATGCAAGTCGCTCTTTTTTTTTCCCTGAGTGTCACTAATATTTTCCAGTTACATAGAGTTTAGCTGATAAAGGTTAAAAATAAATGACCGCTTAAGTTTCTAGGAAACAGCTAGTAAGCAAATAGTTAATGTGGTACATTCAGATAGAACTTGTGCTCAGAGGAAGTCCGCAGCAGAGTGTGTAAAACTGACAGGAAGTTGCAGTGAGGCTTCTGGCAAGGAGAGTGGGTGTAGAGGAAGCACACGCTCTCTGTTTGTAGGACAGAGATAGGAAAGAGAGACCATACAGCTTCCAGTGACTGTGTGGGAGACACTGGAGGTCAGAGCAGTCAAAGAATGACCGAAACGAGCTGAAATGCTGAAATGACCTGCCCTTGGTAGGGGCAGCTTCATCCAGATTCAAGGCATCCAGAAAGTGACGCATTTAAAAAATATTTTTTTTTTTACAGTGTTGCTCCCAAATCTCGAACATCATAAAATCTCTTCCAAAGTCCAGACAAATCTCTTGGTGTTTTATGGCTTAAACCCTTGTGCAGTACTTTGATAATGAATCCCTGTAAATGACGGATAATGCAAGAGAGCTCTGGTTGTGAGAAATAAAATCCATAGAAACCAGTCCTTTCTCAGTGGAGGATCCTAAGCAGGGCAAAAATCATTAATGAGAGATAAAATAGATAAAATACAGCCTCTCAAGTAAAAATTGTAAAAGCGTCTCATGCAATTATTAGCTGTGTAGCATGTTTACTCACCAGATAGAAAAACCTTTGTGTCCTTAGTCTTTTCTGTCAGTAGATGTTATTATCAGCACCCAGAAATATTCAGAGGAAAAGAACAAAGAAAGATATATCCTCTGCTCTCACAACTTTCTTCAGTGAACTAGGTTAATCACAAATAACTAGCAGTGTTCCGGGAACAGATGTATGTTGTTGATGTAATAATATTTTACAGTGTGCCTTTAATTGTTCTGTGTTTTATAGGTGCTGGGGCAAATCCACTTCTTTGCTATACAGCGAGAAAACAGGAAGGGGCCTTTGGGAGTCTGAGTAAATCTCCCGTGAGCAGATCTTGGCATTCTGAGTTTCATACAGGGGTATCTGGAATGTAGTATTTTCAAAGAAGTGTGTATCCATGTGTATACACATATGTTTTGCTTAATATAGACATGCTTGGAGATTGCTTACTGTAACTAGAAGAAATAGGCAATTAGGATCCATTCTAAGCAAGAGGCCGAGTGTTCCCTTTTCCCAACTCTCTCAGCCACATACTTTGAATGTAAATTGGGCCCTTAATTTTGGATTTTCCTGTGAATCATCTAGCTAATCCTCAGCACAATTCTTAAACCAGCTTTACTCATATCAGTGTGACTGGCAAATAGCAATTGGTGTGCTTGTTAAGCATACTCACCCAGTACTTAACAGGGCTTGTTCTGCTCAGCTTGCTAAGAGTTTCGTATGTGCCTAATCGCTGACGGTCACTCGAGCAGCTGAGCAAGTGTGGAGGTGCCTCTATGACAGAGCAACTCTACAGAGAACCAGGGATATGGGTGAAATGGGGGAGGTATGGCCACGGTGCTGTTGTGTTGAGTAGCAACAAAACAGATGCACCAGCCTGCCTCAGTGGGCCTGCCTGTGCCCAGCATTGAGCTGGAATTTTTAAAAGAAGAACATCAAATACTCAGCCACCTGCTTACTGAACAAAAACCAGAAGAGACCTTCTTATGCCCATAAACTTTTTATATCAAAGAGACCTTTCCAAAGCACTGTAGCCCTTGTCCTTTGCGCTGTAACTTCTGTCTCCCAATTTACCAGTTGTCTACCTGTACTTTAAAAACCTCTTATTTCAATGACCAGTGTTTAGCTGGAGGTAATTCAGCCTGCTCGTCATTAACACAGTGAGTTGTCTGATAATATCATGGCTCTTGTGAGGAACAAGGGAACACAGAAGATTCGCTCTGATGGAAGATGAGGAGGAAAATATTGACAAAACTTGTTAAAAAGTTCTGTGGAATTAGTGGGGGAGTAAGGTGGGGGTTGATAGATTATTTGGGGAAAACAAAGTAATATTTTTTTTAAATGATTCTTTAATAAAATCTTGGCAGGGCCGCTTTTGGTCACTTCCATGTGATTTTTCTAACTTTGCCTGCATTGTTTTCACTGGGGCTGCATGGGTGTTGGAGTGAATAATGTGGCAGTATGTGTATTGCAGTTTCATTACTGCTGAAATACAGCCACCTCTGGGACAGAATGCAGAGCTGGCTTGTGCCAGAAGACTGAAGTTAAATGGGTATGTGATGCCAGGGAATATTGTGCTGGCTGCATGCCAACTAGCTGTGAATTTTTCTAGAAATTTGTCCTGAACGGAACCACATGTCATTTGGTCAACCTAGGAGGATGATTTGGTTTCAGAGAAGCAGCAAAGGTCTTGTCTTTTGAGGTGAAAAGGGGTTGATTTTTAGCTCAGAGACTTGGTTATTCCAGCAAGAGAATGTTTACTAGATCAGAATGTGCTTTGGATCATGGAGCACAAGAGAAAACTTCAACACTAAAGAAAAATATCTGTTATTTTTGAGACATAGGTGTGTAAGATATTTTTATCATTCTTTGTCCTTCAACATGATTTTTGTTTGGTATTTCTCCATACTCAGAAGAATTAGTCACATAGAGTGGGAATACCTGCCTGAATAGTACCTTGAGATATTTCAGGGATGTGAAACTACAAACTCGGTGCAATTTCTCTGTGTCTTCATATCTGTTGATACAGCTTCAGCTTGAGGTTTTTCAACAGATAATTATCAGTTCTACTAGTTCATCATCTTCACTTCTAACATAGCTTCCATTATGCAGTTCTGTTTCTTAACCTCTCTTCATTGCATCTTCTTGATGTATTGCCATTTGCTAATCAAAATTGTTTAAATAGTGGGTTAATCACAAGCTTGACTGAAACATAACTTCAAGACTTTTTTCCCAACTCTTTTTCACTTTCCATTGTTGAGGAAAATTCTCAGTCACTCTGCTGTCTTCTTCCTCCAAACTATCTTGAATTAATTGTTTTTCTTATCTCTTAGGGATGTTCTATGACTCTTCAAATTCATCTGCCAAAATCTTTTACTGAGCTAACCCTTTTCCTTATCCTTGGCCAAAATCCCATTATTTGTTCATATAATATAGTCCTCCCTTTATATTGTGAGTTGTCTCTCTCCCTACCCTGTGATAACTACTTTGAGGAGCAAAATTTGCCTTTGTTTTTCTAAGCTGGGGAAGAACAGACAATGGACACTACTGCAATTTAAATTGTAAATGTCAGCATTTATTTACAGGGGTCTCATTTTTTAATCTATTTTCTTCTGTCTTTAAGAGACTATTATATCACTGCAGTTACTTCAGATAAAGCAAGGAATAGCTGTTTCACAACATAGCTTTTGTGAAAGCACAGTACTCTGAATTGCTTATCAGATTAAGGAACAAGATTGTCACAGCAACATAAGTGTTTTAAAAGTGTAAATGAAGAATAGTGTATCCTCTTGGAACTAGTGAACCAATGTAATTACCTGGAGAAGAATCTGTCTGGGATATGGGTGAACACTTCTCTCAAAAAAACCCGAAAGTCACACACACACGTGTTTTCGTGGTTTCAAAGCTTCAGAAGTTTTACTTCCCTGCTTTTCCAGAACACTTTTAGCACCACGTGATGCAGAAAGATTACTACTTTCTGAATCACCAGTTCTTGTGATACCTGGATAGTTCTTCAGACTCTTCCTTAAAAGGACTGGGTGAAATGGCAGTTAACTGATGATGATGACTGATACATTCACAATTTATATAATGTCAGTATAAAGTTGTAAACAAACAGTTTCTTCATTTATAATTCCGCACTATTCCTGAGAATGTCCTTCTTTACCCCACTGCCAGATATTTTAGAATAATGCATTGATCAGAACAGAACAGCCTGAGCAAAGACAGCACTGGGTCCATAGTGGTAATGCCTACCAAGTACAGAGAAAGTGGGTACTTTTGACTCTGCTTTACAAGAACATGAAAGTACAGAATTTTTTTTGGTAAAAGAGTGGTTTTACTTGGTAAAAGAGTGTTTATAATTATAATTGAATGTCAGTACCAACATGTTAACTGTTGTACCTTTCTTTTGTTATTTGATTTTTTTTTTCCTTTTTCATTGTTATTCTTTTTTTAGAATACTCATTTATATTCAGATTCTGACTCTGCTGGAGAAAAAAGGTTCCTGATGGTTTTAATGAGCTTTTGCTAGGACTTAAATTCAGCCCTTGAGGGATGTGCAACATTTAGCAATACTTGCATTTAAAATATATATTCACTTCTGGTTCATGTCAATATTAAGACAGGAGCAAGTATATTTAACAATGACAGGTCTAAAAATACTCAGTGTTTTTGTCCTGCTTCCCCTAGCAGCAGATTTATATCCCAACTAACATAGCAATTTACACTGACATAGTAGATGTGACTTTTCTTTTTTATTTCTGTCCACTTCAGAATCAAGCCTTAATTAACACAATGGGCCAAAAGCATTCACAGGGGAAAAATTGTTTACATTAGCAGTTCATTAGTTTTGGTACTCAGTTTGGTTAGAACAAAATGTACAGCACAGAAAAGAGAATTTATTTCGTAACTTTGTTAGATCATTTTCTTCTTAGCTTTCTTTGTACATGTGGCCTTGTTCTGCTGTATCTTTCCTCTGGCCATGGACGCTGTTGCTGAAGCTACAATCAGGAGAGAGGTCTTAATGAGGATGGTTAAAATCTACATCAAGGAATAAACATATTCCTTGCCTTTTAAAGCTAGCCAAAAAGCAGGTTATTTTTTTTTCCATTAATCTTTTTTTTTCCAAAAGAATGCATTATGGGATTTTTTAGCTGATAAAAATTTCTTTGTTTTACTTCTTTCTTAAGAAGTCCATAAATGGCAAACCCCTCAAACAGTCATTTCATTACAGCATTCACCACTAATCCAACTGTACCTATTATAGTTAGAAGGTAATATTTTAGTGAAATTTTGTATCCTCTAAATAACCAATGTAAAACTAAAAAAATGTTGACAAGCAGGCTGATTTTGGATAAATGCATATCTTCCAACCATCTCCCAATGAGTTGTTACATCTGCCACAGGCTATGGCTCACAATCTGATCTGAAAAAGTTTTGATGTTTCTTCATGTCGAACAGGTGCAATGATAATCAGTGGCATTGGACCTGTGCAGAGACCCACGCTGCCTCCTCTTGCTCCCTCTCATCACACTCTGCAGCTTTTTTGCCTCACTTTAGTCCATCTTTCAGGGTGCTTTATGAGCTAGTGGGCCTGCAACCTATTTACCCCTTTCTGTTGTCACCTTCAGAAGGACTCAGGGGTCAATTCCCTTCTTGCTCCTTAACTGTCCTGAGGGTCTGAATAGATTATTTGTGCAACAGATTTATTTTATGAATACTTCCATTCTACTACTGCTGTACTATGCAGTTCTGAACTTCAAATTGAAGATTTCATAATATCCTATTCTCATGAGAGATCTGTGTTGTTATATTCAATTTTTGTCAATAAAAATACACATTTGAAATGAAAATGCTGTCCTTTCCAAACCTTTCCTAGAAATGTTTCAAGGTCCCAGGTCTTTTAACTGCCTCTGCACTACACAGAATCTTCTGTTAAAACCTCGAGCAGCATAAAATTTATTATAATTTGAACTTTAGACAGGATTTTAACATTCAGAGGAGGCTGGGTGAAGAGGAGCTCTGTGAATCACTACCAAAGACAGGGACAGAATGGAAGCTGTTGCCCTACTATTGCATTTCCTTCCGTGAAGATGATACTCCTGTTGCTCTGGTGTTGTGTTTCGCATGCTAAGGTGATACTTCACGGACTATGCTGTTTGTGCAGCCTGTTTGTGTGCACCTTGTGGCATTTCCAAATTCGATTCAAATGAAAGAAGACATGGGGCCGTGATTTTAATGATGTAACATAAAATAAAAATTCTAATTTTTTTTAATGGTGTTGCTACTTGAGTTAGTTTTCCTTCCTGCTTTTCCTAAATTTTGGGGGGTTTTCTACATTTTTCCTTTTCATTCCATTCTTCCTTAAAAATCATCAAATTATGTGAGTTTCAGACTCCAGTGAGGACACAGTGAGTTGAAGTAATGGATTTCATGCTGTCTTTCTCTAACTCCTATAATTTTGTCTAAGATTTATTATATATAATCCCATTATTTTATAAAATAGCAACTTTCCCTTTCCCCCGTTCTTCTCTTTATCTTTTATTTTGTCTCCCATTTTGCTTTAACAGGGTAGTTTAAAGATTGCAAGTTAGTTCTAGGGTGGAGCTGTGTGATATAATCAACTTCAAAATAGTATTTAAATTTCCTTTCATCCACTACTATACTGAAATTTATGCTGAGAGATCAGCATTTACTTTTTATTTTATTTCTTTATGCTTCTGCAGTGTTATAAAAAGAGGGGACTGTAGCTTTTTTTCCTCAAAACACTCCTAGATTAGCACCGTGTTATTTAACAATTCTGGTACATAACCATGGATTCAGAGATAAGAGTCATTTTATAGCCAGTTCTTTTGAATAGCTTTTTATCATTTAAGTGATTTTTTGTCTGTCTTTGGGCATTAAGTAATGGAGGAAAAGTCCTCAGGGGGTAATCCTTCCTTTTATAGAAGTTCTGAGGCACTTCAGGCTTTCCCAGGTTAGCCCATTTCCTGCTCTCCCTGTATCTGCCTTGTTCTAGGCATAATATTTTATTTTAGTTCCCAGAAACATTCTGTGCACAGTTCAGGCTGTTTGTGAAGGCTGGGACTGCAGTACTTGAACATATGGACTCCAGAAAGTGAACAGAACTGCCCACAGTATTTAATGTATGTAGAACACTGAATGTCAACAAGTCACTGGGCCAGTAATTCGCAGCATTTTCCATACACAGAATTTGTGCTCATCCAGCCAGAATGTGATTAGATGGCTCACTCAGATTAGAATGTAGGGAGGACAGTCAGTCATGCCTCCTTTCCACATACATGACACCCATGTTGAAAAGCTGAGCGTGTACTTGTCCAAATTATGCTGTGGAGATATATTTTTTAAATGCTCTGTAATGAGCTACCTATGCACAACAGTCATGAACCATTCTGTCATATAGATGCCTCTTAGCTTGTTACAGCTCATTTCAGGTTTGTTAGAATATGTCCAAGGCATCTTGGTCCATAATTAGGACCCCTAAGCGCCACTAATAAATCTCAGCCCCATTTTCTTTCAGAGTATATCAGTGGCAAAAAGCTTGCCAGCTGATCCTCTTATGGAAACTGTAATTTCCCTAAAAGAGAATTAAAAACATATCATATATCCAGTGTGCTGTGATTTGGTACCAGTATCACATAAAACAGATTCCATGTAGTTACATGGAATTTGTAAGAAGGACAGATGAACCTTAGTTCTGCCCTTCTATATAAGCAATCACATAATATACAAACAAACTACAAAATCAATCAAAGAATATTGTTAAATACATCTCCAAAGTGAAATTGATTTGGTTATTTTCTTACCCACACACTTCATAAACATATACATGTAGGCAAAAAACCAAATAGGCATTTTTGATACACCAGTTTCCTAATAATTTGTCCACAGTCTCATAGATTATAAGTGACAGCATTAATATTTGGAAAAATGCACTATACCTATATACATGTAAACACACAGTTAGAATTACTCTGGCAATCCTATATTTGAATTTCTACACTTCTTTGCAATGAAATGTTTGACCTTCATGATGATGTTTTTTTAATTTAATATACTGATGAAATTGGGGCAGAGAATACAGATGACTGCCTCTGAGCCCTCAGGCTCCTGATTATCTCAGGATAACTGTGCCTTCCTGGAGTTGCTCAACTGCTGCATTAACAGTCTTTACTGTGAAGAAAGCAGCATTAGATAAACATCATTCAGAAGGGTATCTCTGATTGTTTGAGCCTATGGAAATAATTTGCCCCAAGCATCAGCAGTAGATAGGTGTGGTTTTCAGATCATCAAGAAATATCTTTGGCTGGTATCAGTGCTGTGTCATCCTCTTGCTTTAAATGACACTGAGTGTATCACTAACGTATTTACAAATTTGATTAAGTCACAATAGTCAAATCTCAGTATATTCATAACAGCTTTATAGACTAGGGAGTTACCTGCCCTTTTTTTTGTGTTTGAACACCTCATGCAGAGCCAGTAAAAGACATTTATTCCTGAGTATCAGCTAGTGCCAGCAACAGCTGCCAGAAGCTGAGGGTGGCACTGTGAAGATGCAACACTCAACAGAGGCATCCCAGCAGATAGATATCTTCACTCCCCAGTTAAGCAGCTTTTCAAAACAAGCCACCATCCTTGTGGTTGCAGTCATTACAGCGAATAGCTCCAGGGACTGAGGAGCTTCTAAGCCATACAGGGCCACCACTGGATTCAAACTGTATGATAACTCCACTGGAACAGGAGACCTTGTGGTTGTCGTCTCTGGGTGTTGTTGACAAGGAGTGTTTTGAAGATGACCTCCTTTACCTTTCAGCTTCACATCTTCAGTATGTGTTTGTTCCTGTTAGCACATCCACCAATTTTGTCCTTCTGCATATTTCACCCCAATCTTCATATAAATGTCCTGCAATTCCCCCTGCTCAAGTGCAGAGGCTGTGCACTCTGTGTTGCTACACCTGAAGTTCATAGCTCATGTAACTGCCAGCACAGAAAATGATATATATATACCCTATAGGAAGTTTGGTGCAGTAGAAGTGTTGGCGTGCTTGGAAACTCCAACTGGAAGGTCTGTCCCACATAAATGAGGCCACTATTCCAGCAAATTACATCTATTTCTGCTGTGTAAAACTAGGGAAAGTTTGGTTTCCTGGGACCTTGCTGTCCTTCCAGATTAATTGCATCCAAATGAAATAGAAGGAACTGATATTATACTGGCAGTATCAGATGTTCCTGATTAATTTATTGATATACAAGTTCTGTTATATTTCCCCATGAATGACAAGGGGCCTGATGGTAGTTCCTGGATATGTTGGGATCTATTTGAATACAGTAAAAATCAAAGTCATTTTAAGGGGGAAAGAAAAGAAGGAAAGAAAAGAAAATATAGCTAGATTGTTGATTACTTTTTGGGGGGGGGCAGTTTTACATTAATATGTCCTCAAATATAGTTTATTATTAACAATTTGGATATTGATAGAATATCTATGGCACTGACTTGCCATCAGAATCTATGTTGAGGCTACTTTTTATACACTACTTTTGTTTAAAGCTTCTCTCTTGTCTCCAGGGAATTTAGTTTGAACTACCATAGCTCCTTTTTTTATTTCTTAAATTTTTATTCATATGTGCCTCAAACTATTATACTCTATGTTAAAGTATCCATCACTGCCTTGGGCATATATGTATGAAATCACATAGATATATACTAATATTTGCCATTATTTCATACAACACACATTATTGTAACAACATCATACATACACTTACACATACTTATATGCAATTATTATATAGAGATATGTAATAATAATAATTACAATCACGTATAAATGTACGTGGCGAGAAAGATCATAAGAGGATTGTAACAACATGCTTGCTATTACTAGTGGTACTTATTTGCAAGGAGAAAATTAACCAAAATAACTGTAGTGGATTATGTGTGCCTGAAACAGTAGTTGTCCTGGAATTGGCATTGTAATTAAAATTCGTACCTTACTTTAATCCAGAAAAATGTTATGAGGTACAGAAACCTCCTCATTATTACTAAAAGGTTCCCCACAAGTTGCAAGATGCATGTTGTGAGCATGTATCTGCAGGCAGAAGTTACTGTACTTTTTACAAAGACAGAACAGTGCCACAGAAAGGTGTTAACACTTCTGTTCCAACACTGTGGTTTGTGTACACTGATGGCTTCTGAAGCCTCTCCTCTTTCCAGAGCAAACACTCACAAATCTGCCATAGGAAGAGATAAATGGCTAGACTTCAATCCCAGCCTGCTTCCACTCCTCTGAACGGCTTATTCAGTAACACTTGGCTTTACAGACATTTTATCCTGAGGCTTTTATCGCTGAAAGGAAGGGGGCACATGATTTCCCTGTTCTCACTGCCGGCTCCCCAGGTTGTGCATAGATCTCTTGCCACAATAGGCTGTAGTTTCAGCAGCAAGCACCAAACAGGCCATAGCTACAACCTCAGCTGTTCTCAAACTGAGATAGATCCATGAAGTGCCACTGGTATTTTGGTTGCAAAGTGATGATATGAAAACTTCTTTGAATGATACAAAGTAATCCCTTATAATTATACTAATTAAAATGGAGAGGATGGCAGACCATGCACTTTTGCATCAAAGATACTGGCTGTGAAGTTTTAAGGTCTGAAAATCATTTCTTCTGTCTTAAAGAAAATGTTTCTATCAGTGCAAAGTTTACCAGTTTAATGATACCTGCATTTTGTGCAACACATAGTCCTCTATTTAATCAATTCGAGGGTCTGATCACATATTTACAACTAAGCTATAACTTTCAGAGCTTGTAGTGCACAATCAGATTTTGGAAGGCTCCCAGCTGCCTTGAGTATCCCTTAACAACATATATTCCTAAGGCTTCCTCCCAGCTCAGACAGAGAGGAAAAGATATTAATTAATGGTGCTGTGCGACTTCATACCAGCCAGAGATCCAACCTAATAGTTATAGTCCACAACAGAAAGAAGAATCTTGATGATGTTCTCCAGGATACATATGCTAATTATCCTGAAGATAATTACTGGGTGCAATGGTAGGAGATGATGAGTACTCTTTACTCACACTGGAACCTGTGGACCAAGTGTAAAATGGTGCCGGCTCTGTTCCTACTGTCTGATAAAGTTCGAACATGAGTCTCACAGATACCCAGCAATGCTAAGGAAAAAGCCCTATATGAAAATTGCATATATTAACCAGCAGCTATTTTGAGCAGGGCAGGAATTTTCATCTTTATGTTGAAAGCCAAAAGGGGCGCAAGAAACTGCCTGCTGGATTTTAAGTAATGAAAACTTTATCCCTTTCTTCTGCCCTGTCACAGTAATCTAATAGCTATTTCTGTGTTTCTCCAGTCCATGTGTTCTATATTGTTCCCACAAAGTTTTTCGATGCAGTCAGTCTGAGATGTCGATCTGCTGAAAGGATTCCTGTGGACTGGAAGACAACTTGGCAATATGGCCCATTGTGGTCATCCTGCAAATCTTTTGCCTAAGTGTGACAGAAGCCCTCAGTACATTTTAGCATTAGTGCTACATGTTCATCATCCCTTGCTTGTAGAAAAGTAGTGCTCACTGGGATATCAGGCTGTTGGGAGCCTTGCCCCTGCTGTTCTGATAGAGATCTGTCCTGGGTTACACAAAAATTCTGGTATCCACTTTTTCTTTTCTCTTTTCTCCAAATATGCCTTTTGGCTGACTCTCCAACCATTCCTGCCAGCTTTTCCAGGCGTGGGGAAGGCGAACCACATGGAAGGGTGGCCATCTTGTCTCTGTGACCATGTGTGTTTTTAACAGGTGGCGGAGGCTGGCCACCATCAGGTCTGGTGGATGGGGCTTGGGAAGTTTCTCCTCATCGATTTTTTTAACCTAGTTTTATTAGTATTGTTTTTAGCATTTCTTCTTGGAAAAGAGGGTTTTTTTCACTTATGTCTGGATGTATTTGGTCTCTCTCTCTCTGTATTGGAGAAACCAGGGATATTGAATCCAAGGGAGGAGACTTCTGTCCGAGGTCTCTGCCCCTCCAAATTGTCTCAAACTGAGACAAGATCATACCAGGACCTCTTCAGGGAGGACCAGGGCAATGTGTGAGCTATGTGTCCAAAGACATTGCTGTGAGGTCCATCTGATTGCCTTCCTCAGTGCCCAGGGAAGCAAAAGGCATAGCGGAGAGTTTCCCAGGCTGGAACCCCAAAGCCAGACAAAAGGGTGTGAGCCAGCTCAGGTAGCCCAACCAGATCAGAGCCAGAAGCTACACTGTGCTGTGCCTGGCCTTCTGGTTGTGCTGCTCTGCTGCTGGGATATAGTCAGTAGTTTTAAAATTGCTTTAAAGCTGGCTGTTCATGAGAAGGGGGGCCACAGAGTTCTAACTTCAATCCTCGTCAGGTTTGCCGCTTAAGTAGAGTCTGGCCATATCTACAGGTTAATAGTCCTTCATAATGAATGTTCATGTAAATCAGAACCTTAATGTATTAACTGAGCTACAGAAAACATATGTCCTTCTCTATCAAGCACATTTAAAGAGTTCTGGCAACAAATTAAATACCACCTCCAAAATAATTTCCATTCCGCGGGGATCATGCAGCACCTCCGAAGTGTGTCTTACTGTCATTCTCCCAATCTGTTGGACAGAGTTAATACCTAGGAGCAGTTCTTCCAGAGTGCTACATGTCACCTATAGGTCCTCCTGTTGTTCTGTTTGTCTTGAACTTAGTCCTCCAGGAACCTAAGCAGATTTGCCATAAAGAAGTAAAGAGTATAAGGTGGTATCAGTACAACTGGAGAAAAATTTAAAAATAAATAAATCTGCGTTGTAAGAGAAATGAAGCTCTTAATTATTTAGAATTCATCACCTGCTTGGAATAGTAGAGCTTTATGATTTATTAAAAGCTTAATTTTTATTTTGAATTTTGTTTCCAACTTTTACAGTTATATCAAGCTTCTCTATAGGCCTTTCAGCCCCAGAGTCTTCAAGCAGCTCTGCCCTGCAGATGCAGTTTTAGGGAAAGCCACAATCCTTTTATAAGCTAGATGTTATTGAAAGATAAGGCTATAACTTGGCAGTATTCTTCCCTAGCTTTGCTATGTGGAAAAAATATGCAAATGGTCTCAACTTTTCAGTATTTCCTCCATCGCAGAGGGAAGTTAGACCTGAGTCCCTGTTTCCTTCCCAGTGAGGGAGGAGACCTGCTGCTTCATGCAGTAAAAAGAAATACTCCTTGTGCAAGACCTTCCTTTAATTTTTTACTAGGGTATCATGGGAAGGTCAGATGAAATCTGGCCCTACAGCATTTAATCTGACTTTTTTTTTTTAATGGTTTCTTTCATGTAAACAGTGCAGTAAAGCACTTTTCAGAACAAAGAGTATTTGAGAGACCTGCTAAAGATGTTGAGTTCATTAGATTCACATAGGGCCAAATTCTGTCCATCAGGACACACCTTTTATTAGGAGCTAGATCATGCATCTGGGAATGGAAATTATCCTTTAATGCAGTCATATCAAAGAGATTTCATTTGACAGTTTTCTCATTTCTTTCCACAATTAGAAATGCTAGCAAAAGCCCTAGAACAAGTTCATTTTTCCTTTGATTTATTCCATGTCTCAAACTTGTTGCTTAATTTTTTAAAAATTCTGTATGACCATAGGAGAGCCCTGTTTCTGTTGGCAAATTGCAAATGGCTAATTTTATCCCCTGCCTTTGCTCTTCCAGATAAACCAGTGCTTCAGTTTCAAACTATTTCTTGGAAGAAGAAACACTGCAGAATGAGAAGAGAGATATTGTTTCAGGAAGTGACCCACAAGCTGGTGTTCATGACCCAAGATCAGTCTCTGAGCCAGCTGGGCCTTCCTTGCAAAGACACGGATGGAAAGTGGGAAGGCTTTATTGTGTTACACAGGTGATATGGGAGGTTGGGAGGGTGGATGGTATCAGCAGGACAAAAAGAGATGAGGCAAATTTGCAGATAGAATGTCAGTAAATGTGCTAACAGAACTAGGCAGCAACGTACCACAACAACAGTTCTGCTCATTGGGAGATGTAGAAGAATGGAATGCGGAAAGTGTCTAGACTCCCATGCTCTCCATGAACAACATCTTCCACTGAAGACATCTTCCATTGGAGACAGAATACTGAATGGGATGGATCATTAACTTGATTTAGTGGGACATTACTGCTGCTTTCAATTAGGACCTGATATTTGAAATTACTATTGTTTTTCAGTGAAATTTTCATAACACTTGGATTGTAATAACAATCAGGAATCAAATTAAATAACCAAAAGTCATGTTTGTCCTAGTTTTTATTGCCAGAGGATGTATTTCTGTCTTAGAAGAGGTGTTCTTCTTTATTGTTCATTGGCAGCATGTCTTTTAACTATAGGAGCCCCAGTCTGTATTTCTGGGGGGAGGGTGCCTTTAAAAGCCACTGCCTGAAGGAGGAGGAGAAGGGAGAATGAGAGAGCTGGAAACACATAATGTACCAGATGTGGTGTTTTTGTAAAATCCAAAATTTCTTTTCCGATTTCTAAAAAAATCTATGTTTTTTTCCAGGTAGAAGGTGATTGAGTCTGACACAGTGAGTTTTTTCAGACTCATATTCTGTTATCAATTTGATTTACCTCACTTAATCCCTTTGGAAACTGTATCTGACCTAATTTTTTCAGCAGTGACTCTTACAGCAAGAACAAATAATAGGGGTGACCCTGTGCATTCCTGCCATATCTCTTTCTCTGTAATGTGGATCATTCTAGTTTCAATTCACATTCATCTGTGAAGAGACAAAGTCAAAGATCAGTTCAAAACAGCTGATACATTCCTGCAAATTCACATTTGGCAGTACTGTAAGGGGGTAAATATTGCCAACATGTATTGATTGCTTTTCTGCTTCAGCCAACAGACCCAAAGTTATCTGCCAAATATATTTTTTTTATGTAAATGACACCTCACATTGCTCGATGTTACATGAGCTGTATCAATTTAATGCGAACTTCACCTGCTCTGAGAGTGTTATTGGCTCCGTAGGGTATTCTGGTCTTTTCAACAACAGATTTTGCAATTTCCCCTTTAATCCAGACTTAGCAGAGAAACACACTACTAATGGTGAGACTTCCAGTTTTGTCTGTTTGCCACGTTATAGGGAGCTGTCTGTCTCTGAATTTGCTGTGACACTGCAAGGTGGCAACATTATAAATTGCTTTTCTCTCTCTTGGGCCACTATTATTTCTCTGTGTGCGTGTGTGTGTACTTGCATGTGAGTGTTTGTGCGAGTACTTGTGAGTGTGTAACCTGATAAGATGCCTTAAAGTCTATTCTGTTAATAGGCCTTCTGTGTTGCTCCAGCAGCCAGCAGCCAAGCTGCCCTCACTGCCTGTAGTGGGTGATGGAGAATGCTCAGAATTCAACAAGCTGGCTCAGCTGCTTTTTTTATCCCCTACAAAGGCAGTCCTGCAGTGGGGAGGAAAGTGTTCTGTGCTCCAAGCAGCAATATTCTAGGCTGTGGTTGCTGTTGAGGGAGAGGTTCTTTCTGATTCAATGACAGATGGAAAAAAAAAAGAAATGTTCTTCCAAAGTTCTTTCCCTTTGCCAGAAACAGATCTGTTTTATTAAAGAACTGTGGAGCTGGATGCTGTTGCATCATCTAGATATGGAAACTGAGACAAGAAAATATTTTTATATAGTTATATTGTATTTATAAGGATTATAAAATAATTACTCCTTCTACTATGATGAGGTCTAATAGGTCCAATATCAAAGTCTTAGACATTACAGAAACATGGCAGAGACATACCCTGCTTTAAGAAGGACACAGGCTATTTCAAGAAGATGTGGAAATCCATTATTGCTGCTTTTGACATGACATTTGTGGTTATTGTGAAGATCTGTATGAATAAACAAAGTCGCTAATGCAGCATGAATGCCTCCCTTTAGCAGCAACTGCTGCATGAAGTAGTTTGTTTCAGAAACCTTTGCCAGACTGGAAGGTATACAGTGACTTATAAATGCTTTCACTACTGTTCTTTTTCTGCCATGATCATTAATCAACTCAAACTCTCATTTAGCCTACTGTTATGAGGAAAATCATGCCTCTTATATTGCAGAACTGCAATATGATGGGGAAACTTCAGACCCTTCTGCGTCTAACCAAACTCTTCCTCAGTGCCTCTGTGTAGTGGCAGCAAAGGAAATGAGCTTAAAACTCCTGGCCTAGAGAGTATTACCTCCATTAGTTGTTGGTACTGAGAATTGCCCATCTGGGATAGCAGCTGGAAAAGGCCTGAACACTATCCCTTCACCTCGTCTCACACTTTTTCTGTTCCCCATTCCCAGAATGTGTTCTTGAACTAGGAGCAATTGCACTCCATAATGACATTTCTATTGACTGGATCAGTCCCTCAAATAGAAGAAGTATCGTCTTAAATTTTGAAATATTTGTGGTGCTAAAAGCCTCTTTTTAAATTTTTATTTTATTTTTAAATGAAGGGAAACCGAGACAGAAAGGAACAGTAGCGTGAGGGACGGAAGTTCAAGGCTTCAATAGAGCAGTCTTCCTCCCTTTTTATGCTGGGGGATATGGAGGTCCTCATATAGGGTCCTTGTCATAGGATGGATGGTGCAAGCTGCTGATTGACTGTTTTGAGCAGTCTTACAGCTCTGCAGTTGGAGGACTAATGGGTAAGGAATTATTACCTGCTCTTGGATCTCAATTATGCAATCTTTGGTTGTCTGTGAAGCAAGAAAATTGAAGCAGAAATGAAATTTATTAGCTACATTATGAATGTGGTAAATGCTGATGTCTTAGTGCAAATGAGGTATTTGCTAAATAGAAATGCTTTTAAAACAGTATAATCCTTCACTGTCCCTTCAGGACAAACAACTGGAGAGCAGTGATTGCAGAAATCATTTAGGTCATGCAAATCAAGCTCTAGCAGCATTGTTTCATGCAGTGAGAAAGGAAAGCTAGACTGTCCTACTAAGAAGCCTTGTAATGATAAAATACGATTAAAATTACTTAGAAGAAATTACCAAGTGGTGGTCAAGAAGGGCTAAGAAGGGCAAGTTCATCATTGAAATGTGTTTTAAAATGGACTAATGCCAAGGAAGTATGTTTATCATAGTCACACATAAATGGCTGAACAATAATCACATTAAAAAGATGCAAAAATCATAGCCCTTACAAGGTCTAAGGGAAGTTTAGTAGCTTTTTATATACACAGCTGATTTACATCAAGTGACATAGGGGCCTAAAAGTCTCACGTAATGTTTTCACAGAAGATGACAATCGGCTTTCTTCTGGACTTAAATGTCACTTGGAGGAATATCAAGTGACCCAATATTGTACAGTGCAAGCAGAATGTAATGAAAGGTACTGCAGCTAATGCTGCTGCAGTAAGCTGAATTGTACAGGGGAGCCAGCTCTGTCATTTGCAGATCCTGCAGATGAATGTCCCTTACAGTGGTGCTGGCCTGCCAGTGCAGCTGAGTGAAGACCAGTGTAACTGTTTTCTTTAATGGGTCTAAATAACCTGGGATATTTTTTCATGTGTGGCAGTACCTGGAGGAAACGTGTCATCAACCAAACACACTGTTTGGTTTCAACAGGCTGTGCATAGACTCTTCGCAACTTGGAGAGCACTGACTCCTTGGTGTCACTGCACAGCAGAGCTGAGAAGTATTGTCCTGGTTAGAACGGCTGGGACCAATTCATCCCTGGATGGGTGTAACCCAAAAACTGTGTATTCTATAGCCTCCATGCCATTTCCCAAAAACTGCTGTCAGTAGAGGCCTGCAAGGTGGGAAGATGTTCCTGTACCCTTTTATGGAATTCCCCGCTCTGATATCCTTATATGGAATTCCCCGCTCTGATAAGAGGGACTGAGCATCCACATGCCCTTTTATGGAATTCCCTACTCTGAGGGAGGGACTGAGCACTCCCGCCTGAACTGGAGAGTATATAACTGGGAGTTTCAGAGCCTTGGGGCTCTCTCTCTCGTGGGACCCAGAGGAAGACAGCAGACCACCGCTGCTCCCAACCAGGCTGAGACCACCACCCTCAACTGGACTGCAATCACCACTTCTGACCAGACTGCAGCAGCTCTCCCACCAGCAGGTTTATCCCGTCTCCCTTTGCTTTGGACTCGGGGGGGTGGGCCAAGGTACACCACTTTTGTTCATACCCCAGGGTCCTGGGTTTGTACATTTGGGTTTTGTGGGTTAAAACCAATTGTCTATCTGTATAATTGTACTTATTGCATTATTTTAATAAATTGTTATTCTGACTTATAAATCTCTCTTTTAAATTGAGTTCATTTTGCCTTGCTGGTTAACTTTTAAACCAGCACAAGTATCTCTTTATAAGCTAATGGTTATAAACCAGGTTGAACAGCAAGATATCTCTTGGCAAACACTGAGGAGCATGTCTGTTCCTCCTCCTGCCTCCTTCCCAGCCGCCCCTTATTTCACTTCTCAGAATTATTTCTACTTCTATCTTTCAGAGGTTTTGGTGCTGAGGGCCCAAGGGCAGTTCTGGCGCATGCAGCTCCTCAAAGTCAGAGACACCAGCCTGAAATCACATGCTCACACAAGTGGTGAAGCTTGGCTTCGGACTTTCCAGCTCCAAAATGGGTTTTGAGCAATGGAAATTCTTGATGAGCTACCAAAGCAGGAAGCCAGCTGGCTCTGAGGCTGCATCAGCTGCTTTCCAACCTTCCTCACCGAAGACGTGGATGATAAGGGAGAAGAAGGGTTCAGGAGGACAATAGTGACTGCTACCACAAAGGAGAAGGGACAACCAAGATTTTGTCTTTGGCCTGGTCATGGAGTTGTAGCAAGGAAACTGACAGGCTATTTAGATCTCTACCCGACAGAATGATGAGAAGCATAGGAGCTAATTTCGTATGAGGTGTTACTGTGACAACCCTCGAGGCAGCAGCGCACTGAAAACAAAGTACAGAAATGTAAAACTGAAACCAGAGGAGGGGAAAAAAGAGAAGATAAAAACATGAAAGTAAGGGGAAAACAAATACAATAGAAGCAAGAGCAAATGAAAAGGTCAAAATACAATTTGAAAGGATGGGGACAAAAAAAATGTAGGTAGTGAGGGGACACCAAGAGAGATGCATGATCAGAAATGAAGTGTTTGATAGCCTGGTTAGCAAACAAGATACCAGGATGTGGTGTCTTCACACCAAAGACCCAGTTTTGGGTTGGGTTTTTTAGTCTGATTTTAGCTGCTCAAAGTTAGATGTTCAGCCTGAGGAGGTTTCCTAGGCTCTGTCAGTAGTTGGCAGAGAGAAACAAGTACCAGGGGAGGTTCAGTCGTTCTGCAGTCAGTGTGGACGTGGTGGCTCCACAGATGTTTCCTTTGCTGTTAGCTATGGCTTTAATTAAATCGCAGCTCTTTTTGTCTCCTTGCCTTCTCACTCCTTTGCACTGTTGTATGACTCGTGCTGGTGAAGTTGTTGTTGAGAGACGCAGTGAATTGTGCTGGGAAATCGAAGAGAACTCTTGTTAGTCTATGTTGCTTGTTCAATCTGATGGTGACAGAGAGGCCACACAGAGTTTCGCTGAACTGCTGAGAGAGTCTTGTGGAGCCACAAATGAGTGGTTAGCAGAAATGGTCATACCTGGTTAAGCCCTCACTGCCAGTGGAAAAGCTGCCCACTTGCTATAGTGGCGATGGTGAGTGATTGTTCATTGGAGGTGTCTCAGTAGGGAGAGCTCTGATGGCTAGCCTGGCCTGGCAGCCTCACTTCTCCATGGCCTAGCTCTTCGCAATTAGCACTTCAGGTCAATTACTCGTTGCAATAATGGAATATCCGCTATATGCATGGAGCAGAGTTAGCTTCATGGCAGAGGGGTTCAGGAGAGCGTGTAGGAGCTGATCCCAAGGAGTGTTGGTTGTGGTGGACCAAGGCTTTACGCGCCTGGGGGGTGTTGCACGCTGCATGATTGCCGCATGGCTCTGAGGCTCTTTGCTACCTTGAATTGCATTTCACATTGCAGGAGTTCACTTCTGTGAGTCTTCCATATTCTTCATTTTCCTGCTGGGCTAATCACTTTGGCAGCACCAGTGTGAACAGCACCAGTGCCAGCTACCTTTCATATTTAAAAACTGCTCATATATACAAATTTGCAGTAACTAATTACAGAAAGGAAACTCTGATGCAGCAGCTGTCAGAGGGCAGTGAAAATTAATGGAAACCAGTTCAATAAAAGCCTTCATTTGGAACAGCTAAAATGCATGGTTGATTTAAGTATCTGACCAGGCTGGATTAAGTAATCTACGCTGGGCACAGACCTTCAGCAGTCACTGCACTGCTAATGAGTGAAACAATTCTCTTATTATAAAATCATTATCAGTCAATAAAATGAGCTCAAACCACAAAATGGGAGCAAAGTTCAGGGATCTGAGAATTCATAGTTTAGCCCCATCACTGAAAATGTCAGGAAATTAAAAGAAGCTCTATGTAAGTCACCACACAGTGGAACCCAACACACAAAAACAATCCCCGAGTGCCATGGCAACATTTATGGACTCTTGTGAAACAAACCGCTGTTTCTAAGGTGAAAGAATGGGACCTTAATCTTTGCTCCCAGTTCTCCATGCCCACCTTCATCCCATCAGTATGGTTCATGCAGCTGCTAATTATCTAGCTGAATGCCGGCAGAAAGACAGAGGTGAACACTTGGCTTGAAGGAAAAAAAAAGAGCAATATGGTTAAGTATCTAAATTATTGTTGAAAGACATAACATAAGAAAAAACTGTGAGCTAATATGCCTACATGTGGGCACAGTTCTCCCTGAAGGTCCCACACTGCCTCTAGACCTAACCTGGGCTTGCACAGAGCCGTTTAGGAGTTATCAAGAGTAGGATAGATAATGATAATTAGTGATGGCCAACTGACTCTAGCTGAAGTTGACAGTGAAAGTAACTTTTTCTCAACAAAGACTTTTCTCAACAGAGGTTATATCAGAGGAAGAGTATATTACATATACCTCTCATTTAGTTAGGATCTGCTCCTCAGGACTTGGTTTGACTGATGTTTATTCAGCACATTCTTTCCCTTCAATTTTTTCAAAGGAAAGATGTCACTGTTAGGCAGCTTCAGCAGCTCTACACTCAGACTGGGCTGGTCCCAGCTTGCCAGCTAGTCCTTGGGCTGCCTGGTTCTGCCTCCTGCACACATGGCTTTATGCCTGAGGAGCTGCAGACAGGATCTCTGATGTGCTACTTCCTTTCATGGGGATTGAAGGAGGAGTCGCTTTGTCCAATTAATTTGCTCCTAGAGGGTTGATAACAGGACAGATTCAGAGAGGTCATGGCAGGGCAGAAAAAGAGAAGATGAAGAGAAGATGCTGGAGAAGGTGAAATATTTTGTGTAAAAAGGCAGTGCATGTTTTTTCTTAGACAGATTTTATACCCTAGCCACTGAATCAGGGCGTATGTGTGGTCTCCTAGAATATGAACAGGCAGTTCATTGTGCTAAATTCAGACTATGTGCAGCCTCAGGAAGACATTACTGCACCAGTTGCTGATGCTGTTACCTTTGTGACCATACAGGAGAGGAGCAGATATCAGGGCAATTCATGTTCTAAACCGGAGTCTCAAGAATGTGAATCCTTGCAAATTCTGGAGCATGATATAAGAAAATATTGAAAATACTTTCAAAAAGCACAAACCCTGTAAAAACTACTAAGAAAAAGAGAAAAAAAATCTATGAATCATAGAATATATATATATTGATTTAAGATACACCAGTAGAGTTATTTAGGACAATAGTACTTAGCTTTGTTTTACAACTTTTTTATTTGTAGATCTTAAAATTCTTTACAGAAATGAGGGAAATATACTTTTGTTTTGCATATTGCAGCTGTCAAGGGGATTGAATCACAAAGGAGCCTAATGACTAACTCATGGAGAAACACTGGGTCTTTGTCTGTCTGGGTCTAGCCTGGACCTTTTTGTATGCCCAAATTTATCTTAATCTGCAGGTTTTGTTGGAAACTGATGCATGTCAGTCTCCTATAAGAAACCTCTGCTACATTGCCAAGGCTATAGTTTCAGACATACCATATTTAGGATACCTTATGAGTGGGCTAACCTTGTAATAGATACTTCCAAACTCTGTAACTAGGCAACTAAAAAAGAAAAAAACCCTCTAAGGTGGTTATCAAATTTGTCTTAGGAAACCCTTGTCCTGCTGTGCAACTTAAACCAAGAGATGATGTTGCAACGTAATTACATTTTATCTTAAATTATATTGTCTCATAATTCATGCAACTGTATTATCCGTGTTTTACTCAAAACCATCAATCTGCATCATATCTACCACATCAGAGAGGCAAAATGCTAATTTTTATAGGATTTTACCTCTTGTTATTAAATAACTCTGTTATCTAAGTAGTAAAGCATTCTGGTCTAAGTACACACATTTTATTTCATTGCACCTGACTTCTCTATTGTTAATGAATAAAAACTAAAAGAGGAAGTATAGCTCTGGGCTTTTTCTGTTTCTCTTTACGTATGGCAGTTTGTAGATCCCAAGAGTCATTTGGATTTAGTGTTTTGAATATCCATGGAAATACACAGATCACTTGTAGTAACTGCAGTCCTTGTCAGAAAGGTTCTGCAGATGAACCTTCACTTGTCTCCACCAGCCAAGCTAACCCCTAGTTATTACTTGCTATGCTGAGTCCCAGTGAACTTCAAGAAGTTCACATGAAGCAGATGTTGTGATGCAATGCAGTGGATGAGCTCTCACAGAAAATTCAAGAAATCCAAAGCCAGATTTCTTACAGATCTTTGTAAACAAGCCCCAGCAAGACACAAAGTAGTAAGGTATCCCAATTAACACTATGTATCCCAATATTAAGAAAGAATAACTATGTTGCTATCAGAATGATGACTTTGAAGACTGTACAAAAAAATTATATCCAAAGAATAATTAAATACTCTGAACTGAGTTGAAGGTGATAAAGGCCATAAATACCACAGTTATCTGACATAGTAGATTATCAATTTTGATGATACCTATAAAGCTTTAAAAAAAGAAGGGAATTCTTAATATAGGGTAAAAAACCCCTTCCCAAATATTGTAAAGAAATGCAGTAGCATTTACATAGACTCATCTGTTTCTGCAGAGGGTTGAAATGCCTCCTCGGGGAACAGCAATTCCTAGGCAGAAGTGCCAGTGTGAAACACTCTGTGCGACTGAAGCCAGGAAGAAGAATCGGGCTTTTCATTCTGGATGTATATGAAGTAATCCGTGAACAGTTCAGGAATCTATATGTCTTTTCAGAAGGAGATTAATGATGGCCTGTTTTCCAGTCATTTGTTTGTAGCAGCCAGGCTATGTGGAACAACTCTTGTGACTTGCATCCTTAAGAGTTTGCTATTTGCAAAACATTTTGCCATTTTCCACTTCAGAAGCATCTAAATTTAGTAATAGTGCATAGCTCTGTCTCCCTGGGGGCCTCCAGTTCAAAAGTCCAGCTCTGTTTTGAATGTAAGTTTAGAGCAAACAGCACAGCATGACATAGTAGTGGCTAAGGAACAACCTGTGTCTGTTCCTCAGTGCAAAATCTTTGTCCACGCAATCTAAGGGTGCAGGAGCCCAGATGGGATACTTGGGGGTGAGGCAATTCAAGGTATTTTCTCTCCTTCTTTCAGTGTGGACTTCACAGAGACATGAGTTGTTCTGCTTCTCCCTCTGGATGTCTGTGGACCCATGTCTGCTTGCACCTCCCACCTCATGTTGTCTTGCTGAGAAACAGTCAGTCATCTGAACGACAGCCCTATGGTCTAGTCAGCCACTCTTCCTCTGCAAAATCCTGCTTGCTGGGTCACAGAAATGTATGGAGCCATTCTGTCTCCCTCCTGCTTATACCCATGCTGTTCACCGTCCCACTGCTTCTGGGGCCTTGGTGTTCCCAGAAGGAAACAGAAAGCAGATCTGACCTCCTTTGAACTGCAAAATCAGAATCTATTAATCACTGCAGCAAACAGCAGTACAATGGAAAGATGGACTTTTGTAGAGGGGAAGATATTTGCACATATTAGTGTGAAGTCAAAAGTATGAGTCTTTGACCCTCTCATTTATTATTATGTTTCTTGACCCAAATCTTAAGAGAAGCCATTTCGGAGTTTATAAAGGATTTTGAATTGGTTCCAACCACTTTCTGTTCCTAGTTAGTCCCGTTCTGGGTCATGTCCACTGAATGTCTCCCATCATACTAATTTCTCATTCTATTCCTCCCAGCTCCTCTTCTAACATTTTTTTGTTGAAGATCTTCTTTTCCCTCTTCCAGGTTTCTTTACAGATTCTATGGGAAAATTCTCCCCGGTCTTCCCTTCTTTCTGTCCACCTTTGACCCAACATAATCTCATCTACCTACACAAAATCAGGTGACATCCCTGTGGATATCTTGGACTTCCACCTCTCTGCCAGAGCTTTCTGTCCAAATCTCAGCACCTCACTCTCTAGGAATTCCCAGATGATGTCAGGTCAAACTGGATACACCAGCAGAGTGCAGTGGCTGTTGTTGGCTAGGCTGTCCAAAGTCATCTCAGTGCTTTAGGCTCTCTGTGTTAATATAGTACAGGACCCTAAATACTTTAGTAAAATGTTTTTTCTTTTTGTCTTCTCAGTAGCACTAGTAACAACAGTAGAAAAATTTCCCTAGGAACAAATTCTTAAGTGATGAACTCTAGATTTAAACAAGGAGCATTTATATTGAGTGGAAAAGAGAAGGCCTTTGTTTGAACACAACAATCAGGCGTGAAGAAAATACAGAAGTATGCTTGGCCAAATTTTTCAGCTTCATTTTCTGTCAAAAAGCTTGTGGTAACAGAATTTTTCTTGCTGAGCTTAAAGCTTGTGCTGTATTATTTTAGATATGCTCCATTACCTTATGGCACAAAGGATTTGTTTTTCTCAGTATACAATAGAATTCATGTTTCTGTTGTGAAATCATTTGAACATTATGAGAAATTGCACAGGGAACTATGTCCTTTGGCAAGAAGGAATGGTGGAAAACAGAAGGTGCTGCTTATGAAACTCCATGGGAGTGAGTCTGTCTAGCCACACAGCAGCATAAATTCACCTCAATATTTATCGAAAAGGAATTAATCTGCACGGTCCCCCTATGCAGCCAAGTTCAGATTACTTCTTGATAACTTTTCTAATGGATTCAACTGTGCATGACGAAAAGCTTGCACCTGAAATCAGACACAAATACTTTTGCTGTTTAAAACCACGTGCTACTGTTGTGCTTCGTTGTGGGGTTTTTTGTTAGAGGTATATTTGTCTCATCTTCTGAAGGAGAATCACACCTGTCTGCAGCTCAAGGTCAAAGATCAACCTTCATTTGTCAATTCTTGAAATATTTCCTGAAATATCTTTTTCATGTATTAAAGCCTAAAGTAAGAACATGGAGGAGAGAATGCTGAAGATGTTACCCCCCTCACTGCAAAATGCTGTAGATGAGTAAAATTAGCGTGGTTTCCAGAGTGACTAGACAACTTAATGAAAGATGAATCTGTTGGGGGCTATTAAATGCAAAATCACTGTGTCTGGTTCAGGAATCCTCTGAACCAAAAATTGCTGTGTGCTGGATAGATATTCTGGGAACAACATGATGCACTTGCTCTGTTCCTAATTCTTTTCTAGGCATTTACTGCTACCCACTGTTAGAGATTGGGCCGTGCTGATGTTCCTTGACTTGTGTCCCTGTTTCTATGTTTTGAAAGATTTCTGTGGATTATTTCACATTTCTTCATAGGAAAGGTGGGAAGAAGAGAGGAATCAAATGATAACGAAGAGAGGAAGGTGAATAGAGGTTACTGAGAGGGAAATTGAAAGAGAAGAAAGTTGTAAATATTCTCATATTTTCCCACTGTCCTATCATAACAAATTTATGATGTGGAGAGAGACTAAGCCCCTTTTGGAATCATTTTGTGTAACCTGATGAATTATAGAAGAATGAAGAGCTTGGTGCAAGTTCTGATCTTCCAGTCCAAACAGTCTGCCTCAGAGTCAAAAGAAAACAATGTGGTCAGTCTCTCTTGCTCTCTTCACATTCCCTACTGCTGCTAAATGGGTAATTTAAAAAGGCACATGTAATTCTAGCCTGCCACGCCTTAGCTAATCAATTTAGGAATAGAGTACCTGTCCTCTGCTTTCCAACTTTCAAATAGCTTTCTTTTCTTGATCATTTTTGTGGTATGCCTGTGTGGTCATGAAAGCTGAATATTTTGGTCCCTGTTAACTCAGACCTGTTCCTTCTGCTCTTCATCTGCTGAATGATCATTTTTGCAGTTTCTATTTCACAAGTTAAGAGTTCCTCACCCTGCTGTTCCCTGCAGTTGAGGAAAATAAGGACAGAAGCTCTGGCCTTGTTTTCACAGTAGCCTGGACTAAGACCTAAAGTTTGGGAAACAGTTGAGCTAGTTGGCAGCTGTTGACTACTTACTGACATGCAATGAGACTTTGAGTAAATGTCTTATCTTTTTCTGTCTCAGATCTGTCTTTAAGGCAGCCCATTCTCAGTGATCTGTGGTTTCAGGCTAAATCATTTTATGATTACAGAGGCAGTTTGGATCTGGCCAGGCTCAGTAGTTCAGACAGTGTTAACATAGATAGCTATAGCATATCTAAAGTAAGTTTGTCACTGAAGAAGCTCACCCAATTTTGTACATTCTGTACTCTGAACTGTTTAATCCCACCAGACTGAAGCTTGCTCTGAACAGAGCCAACTTAGGTGTCCAAATACCCCATGGCTCAAGGTGACTTTGCACAAAGCCGCTTCATTTTAGCAAGTCTGGCTAACTCCTGCAGAGCCCTGGCTAACAACTGCACTGTGCTCCTCAGCCAGCTCTGAGGGTTCCTGCAATGTGGAGCATGAACAAAAGGCCCCAGCTGTGTGGTCCTGAAGGAATCAACATGCTCCAGAAGGGCATATTAGCACTAATGCGGCACCAGCCATCCCGGCTGACTTCACAGCAAACCATTCAAATGCCTTGGCACCAAGTTGCTCTGTACCATATTGCGTGCAATTTTCATTAGCTAGGTTATTTCAGGCTTTTACTCCTGTTCTTCTCTCCCATAGCTCTGGATAATGGCAAGTTGGCCACAGCATGAAAGCAATGATTTTGCCATAACTGTACGTATCATAAGACCCTGTAACTTTTATGGCTATTTAATGCAGTCTTTCAACTTTTGTCCACCCTTTTTTGGCTAGGCAGCCTGCATTTCGGGATCCTAGCCACAGAGCACAAAGAAATTGCTGGTTAACTCATCCCTGTAATAAGCTGTACTTACAAGTCCTGTCTGTGGGATGGGCCAGAGAGCTGGAAATAGGACTTCATTGCATACAAAGAACCACAACAACTAGCACAATGTTGCTGCTTAGACAGTTAAATTCTGTAGCATGCACACAAAATAAAAAACAGAAGTCACCCGTCTTGATAAAGCTGGTTCCCACCAAAACATGCAGTGATTATCCATGTGGGTTTTTTTCAAAAAGGAATACTGAGGCTAAACATGTTCTTCAGATAAAAAAGGTAATTGTAAAGTATTACACTAAAAATAAAATCAGTAAAATGAGTAAAGAGAACTTTAAAAATTTGTCTTCCTTTGTCTACTCTCAATCAGATTTGAAAACTTTCTGGCACTGTGTTCCTCCTTTTAGATGGTGCAGTACCTTGGCAGAATTTCCTGAAGGCTTTTCATGACCTCCTACTGTAATTGCTTTGAAACCTACAGCAATCTCTATAGAGTCTTCTTAAAAGAATATTACAAAAGTTAGTAATACAACTATTTTTCCATAGACTTAAAAATAGAAGGATCACATTTTCTGGTGTTTATAAGTGTCAGATATCTGCTTTGTAGATTTACCATAATTTTCCTCTTCTCTTTTTCTTTTTTTTTTTAAATTCTTTCTTAAAAATGTAATAGGTGCACCAAATTGCACAACTATATCAATATTTCAAAAGCTACCAAATCTTACACATGCAAAAAAGGAAGCTTAACAATCTTTGCTAATCTCTAATGCAAGATGCATCCATTATTTATGAATATGGCAGACAAAGGGGAACTGCTCTTGAATGGAATCTTAAATACTACACAAAGGAAGCCCTGGGCAGCTACACAACACAAGGTCCCTTGCTATAAAGCTACTGACCAGTCTCTATGGAGATTAACTTTGAAAGTTAGTCTCCAGAAAACTTATACTAATTGCGTATGAACTGGATTGATATTTATAAAAGATGGAAAGAATGAAGATAGGATCCTGCTACCCAAGCATCATTTTGTACCAACACTGATTGAGTTACAGCAGATCAGCACTTTCTCCCTCTCATCTCAGATTTTCTGTGTCTCTTTTTTTCGCGTATGATGAAGGCAAATGACTTTTAGTAGTGGAACACTGGAGTGGAGGCCCTTACATGGCAGTTGGGGGAACATGTCTGGATCCAACAGCACCTATAACTTTTCTTCCCTCTGTGTGGGGGTCACTTATACTACTGTATGTGGTACTAGCCTTAGTGCCTATTAATGCTTGAAAATGACACAGAGAGGCCAAATTGCAATTTCCTGAAAGCTGAGCCTAATAGACCTTTAAATACTGTTTATTTCTGCTGTGGCTGATGAAGATTTTCCGTATTGATATTCCATACTGAGTTGAAGAGGAAGGGTCTGATAAGGGTGGGATCTTCTTCTCATCCATACAGAATCAATTTTTGGATATCCCACTTCAGAAAAGGGGAAACTAATGGCAGAATTTCATGAGTCAAGCATGATCAGAGCTCAAGAAATAATCATGAGGGCGCAGACTCTGAGGAAAGGCAGGAGGAATTGAGGTTATTTTTTGTGGAGAAATGAAGAGATAGGAGTGACATGATGTCAGCTCTCAAAAGTGTTTTATCAGACACATCGAGGCCTGCCAGGGAGAGGGCAGGAAATTGTCTGACCTCTGTGTTCATGTTGGATAAGACCAGAAAAAAAGTGCTAAGGGGGTAATGCAAGTGCATCACACAGTTTGGGCATTAGTGAAGATTTTTAATGGTAAGGATAGTAAAGTACTGGAGTATATGTCCTAGGAAGCAGATCTCTAAGAGGACGCTGGAGAAGCATCTGTGAGAAGTGGCATAGGTATGGTCCATACTACTGTGGGTAATGGCATGAATTAGAGAACCTCCCAAGCTCCTTTCCTGCCTGCTATTTGTGAGTCTATTGCTATATACAAACACTTGCAGGATATTTCAGATGGAAATATATTAAAAAAAATCTGGGACATAACTGAAACTACTCTTCTTAGCTCTTGTTTGTGCTGAATCTTCTTCCATAATCCACACACCAGGTACAAAACACCTACAAAGCCCTGAAACACCTGAATGAGGGCCCAATGTGAGGGCAGCATGAGGTATAGTGCCATACCACTGAAAATGGTGGGAAACCTTTCAAAACATTGTGAGAGGAGACTGGTGTCAGCCAACTCAAGAGCTCACTTATAGATCTGAGTTAGCTCTTCCATTCCTTCCTGCGGTGCTACGTTCTGTAAAAACAATAAAAATTAAAAAATAACAAGAAGAAAAGCACAAATGTAATAGAAAATGCTTCCATCTCCCTAAGATTTCAAAATGTTCATACTTTTTAAGAACTGGGGAATAGTTTTTCTCAGGGAAACTGTTTTTACCATTTCCCCCTTGTCTCATTTACTAAAAAACCCCAGTGCTTTGAACTTAAAAGAAATCACACAGAAATGATGGATTTATGAACATGACAAGGAGAACGGTGTCCAACATATTTTTTCCTTTAGAAGTATGTTCAGGTTTTCTGTTTGTGAATTTAGGCATGCTAAATTTTCCATTCTTTGTTTTAACCACATACAAAAAACACTGACTTTATAGTTTACATCAACATTAAGTATAAGCCTGTTCCTTGTAATCTGAGTGGAATGATTCTGTGTGTCCGAGTCTTACAAGGAGTTTAACTTCAGGGGAACAAGGTCTTAAAGGAGAACTACAAAGCACAGAGTGTTTTTGTGCCATGTAGTGAACTAAAAGGGGAAAGGTGGGATGTACTCTGTATTCTGGGGGGCACCTAAGAAGTCATAGGATAAATCTGTAAGCCTTTGTTTCTTCCTTCTGCATCCTCTACTCTTTTCTCCTCTTCCCCTCTATGCTTTTTCCCCATTTTGTGACCCCCTGTGAGAGTGTAACACTTGCTCTGTACAAGTGCTCTATGGTTGGGCTGAGGTTCACCTTCAAACAATTCTTGAAAGTGAGTTTCAAATGGCCTTGAGCATTTGGGCTTGAAATTTAGAACGTATTTTGAAAAAATATGAGTATATTAGCTTTATTGCTAAACCCAATTATGTTTGCAAATACACTGGACTTTCCTTCAGGGTTATTTTTGTTGTTGTTTGTAATTTGCATATCTTTATCCTTACTTTTAGATTAGAAGACCAAAAATGCCACACAGAGTTGTAACCATAAAGCAACTGAAGATGTTGTTTTGTATCTTTCCTTTTTTCTTTTCACCTTAAGTTGACAGTACTACATCGACTTCATGTCTTACTTATTACTGTGTGAAAAATTCAAATTAAAGAAACCAGACACTTGTAAATTGCTGGCATATGTAGTAGAAAATTAAAGAGCAGTCATCAACAGAAATAAAAGCTTGAAATGAATTGGAGTTCTGAGGATGCACTGAGAAACTGAAGAAAGACATCAAAGCCAGCAGAAAAAAAAATTAACAACTTAGCAAGGAAAACTGGCTTTTAAGAAAAGACATTGGATTCAGCAAAGTGGTGCATGGCCCATAGAGTATAAAAATAATGAAGAAGAACAGCAGAGACTGCAATAAAAATGGTTGGAAATGAATACACCCTGGAAAGTAGTTGGTACAGTCTTTGCCAACAAAACTCATAGCAATTAAGCAATTATAAATGCTCAGGAAGTGTCTGAGAGTGAGATGATTTGCTATTTAATGTTGTTATAATGTTGCTTACATGTCAGGGAACAACTGGCCTTTTAAGTTAATCAGATCAGAAGATTCATGAACCAGCTTTAGAGCTAAATCACAAGGAATCCCCCAGTAGATTTTAGTAGTTATATGACAGCCTAGAGGGTCAGAAAAAAAGAGTGTAAGGCATTAGCAAAATTATGTCCTGGATTATCTTGTAACCCCCTTACTTATGCTTTTAGTCTCATTACCATTACGGGTTGCAAGTATCAAGTGTGTGTTTGAGAGACCCTCACACATTCTATGCTAAGGCAAAGCCTGCTTCCCAGGCTGTAGTATACTCTTCCATGTGGATTTGGGCTTCTGTTCAATTCTGAGAATTCTTATTTTCACCAGGATGGTGATGAGTTAGATGAGAGTTAACTCCAGAATACATGTATCTCCAGCAGCACCTGTAACACCCTTGCACAAGTTTGTGAGCCCAATTCTGATCCCACTTAGCCTAGTTTTATGCCAGGGAACTTCAGCAAAGTGACTACTGGTTTGCTGCCATATAAAGGAGATCGAACCCAATATGACCCAGCTTGTCACTTGCCAGTCTGTTCTAAGTAGAACTATAATAAGAACTTCCACAAAGGAAGCTAATATGCAAAAAATAAAAAAAAGGTAGCAAAATTGTACCTTTATAGACATTTGTTCTACTTTTTTTGGCTTTTGAACTGGATACGTCTACACAGACTATAAATATTTGCTCAAGGCAGATTTGGCATACTTATGAGCTACCTGTGTTAATTTTAATATACTTCCTGCAGTGGTAAAGATATGACAGCACAGGCTGGCAACCGGAGTACAAGCAGCCTGAGCACACATACTAGTCTCTTGCCCACGCCACCACTTTTTGTTACACTTGCTAACTAGCTTAGCACTAGTCTGGATAAAATAAATCATAAAATCATTTTGCCTGAAGAGTAATATGGCACATAGAAACACTCCTGAAGGGAATGTCTAGTAGGAGGGATGCAATTGTCTGGTGCATCGAGTCACTGAAAGCCAGTTGTTTCCTAATGGACCCCTAATCAGGAGAAAGAACAACTTTGTGCTTGAGGAAAGCACTACCAATGCATGATTAACCTCACATTATGCCTCAGAGAAACATTATTTTGTTACTCCAAATTTTATAGCAAAGACATAGTGTTTGTAGTATTTTATTCATGGAAAAGCTTAATAGTTCCATTGGAAAGACAGGTTATAAAACAACTTCCACGGCGGCTGCAGCTATGGGGCTATATCCAGCAAATGCCTTAGGCATGCAGCTTTACCCACATGGGACAGGTTTGTTCATGCGACTGCTGATACTGCTTGCGTTTCACAGCAGTATGCCCTGTTACCTCTACAAGGTCATCCTATTTGCATTGCATACTGCTTTTAACACAAAACCACTTTTAATGTTAGAGGTGCTCAGCTATTCACGTAAGAAGTCATTCTGAAAGCAAGACATTATCTTGTAGAATATAGATCTAGTTATATGTATGTATAGTTTCCTCATCTGAGAAGATTATTGCAGCTATTGCTGTAAGGAGTCACTAAGGCCACTGTTCCCTTTGCTCAAATTCCTCATTGAAATAAATGTACATCTTTTAGGAGGCCAGTAAGAAGCCAGACTATGCATAATAGGCAAGTAAAAGATATTTGGGGAATGCATAGAGGACCAGCCATCAACATAAATCATAAGCTTATATTTCTCTTCCTCTATCGCTTCCCTTTCTTGAGCTATGGGACTATGAGTAAAACATTGGCTTCCCTGAATAAAGAATTAAAAACAATTTTTAAAGGATGTGGACAGTTTTAACTGGATCTTTGTGGTCAACCATAGGAAAAATGGCAAATGCACCATGATGATTAGTTAAAACTTGGAGAAGAATGCCATGCACTTCTAGCCCCAGGCTGCCTAAACTCTAAGCCATGGGTCAGACAAAGTGATGTGATGGATGGGAGGTCTTCTGGAGAGCTGCTAAAGTGTGAGGAGTTCGTGAGGAAAGAGGAGTGACCCTGGAGGTTGGCAGTGAGTCTTTACTTGAAATCACCTCCCCCAGCTGATGGTGAAGCTCTTGGTGACCTTGAATGTGATATATGACATGATTAGCCAAGTTTATTGTCTAGCCATGTCTGGAAAGTGGTAATTGATATTTCACCAATAGTCCGGACAGAGGGATGCAGCAGGGTTGGATGAGGCCTCTCTGGGTCTGGCACTATTCAATTGTCGTTATCCGCTCAGATAATGAAATGGCTTAGACTTAAAAATAATTTTGAGATATTGGAGATACAGGAGAGAAATAAAAAATCCTTGTAAGAGTGTAAGTGTAAAGTATGTCAGTTTTACAAGAAGAAATGGGCTTTGCAGCAAGAAGGATTTTTTTTCTTAGCTATTTGAAAACATTCCTAATGGTGACACCCCTTCACATATGGCATAAAGGAGTTTTGCGGGCCAAAGGCCTTAAGAAACAGAGAAGAAGATTTGAGGAGCAGCATTGAAGCTACTGGCTAAGCCCTTTCATTTCTCAGGCCCTTCCTCTTTCCTCTGCACTCTTTTTGAGGATGCAGCCAGTGTCACAGCTGGTGTTAGTCATCAGCACCCCAGAGAGCCCTGCCCTGAGCCACATAGCCTTACTACATCCTAGAGAAAGGCTCAAAGAGGGAGAGAAACTCTCCTCTGTAATTCCTGGTTTGAATTTGCCAAACACAAAGGGTTTGACATCTAAGCAAATTCTAGGGACTATGCTTTAGGATTTTGTCCCTTCTTCCTGTCCTTGAGTTTAGCAGGTTTGGGAGTGACTGAGCTATAGCTGACTATGCTCTACACAAACACCCCTGTAAGGAAAGTTTTGTAGATTTTGGGCTGTCTCCAAGGCCAGATGATAGTTTCTTTTCCCTCAAGCTTTCTCATTAAAAGACGGATTGCCATGTATTATACTTACCAAGTGTGCTGTTTGAATAGTGTAAGCAAGTAGCTCTACATCTTGATTTGGGGGCTTACTTGCAAAGGTGTGGGGATGATATCTTACATGATGAGGCTGAATAGTTTTAGGGTCTAATGCTCTTGGCACAGTGGCTAAAAAAAAATAAATTAAATAATTCTTTATATATCCAGGTCTGAGTGAAGACAGAAAAATAGAAACAATGTTTTTGGACTCTTCATGGCTATCACGAGTCATTTAATGACGCAGTAAAAGTCTTGCTCCCAGGTTCCTCTTCTGGGACATTACCACACATGTATACACACACATGCACACAGAGTGCACAGTGCAAGAAAGGTCTCTCTCATCCTGTCTGGCTTTTGCCATGTCCTTGGATGGCCTGACCCTGTTGTTCCTGGTTTAGCCTTAGGCACACACAGGATGGGAAGATGGAGGGGAACCTAAAGGCCTTGCCAAAGTGCCCTGGCCCCTGGTAGACTGTAGGGAGGAGAAGCATTGCATTTATCTCCAGCTATTCCCAAACTAAATAAAAATAGCATTTGTGCCATCTAACACCCTGGTATTTATATTTCAGGAGACAGAGCTTAATTTCTTAATTAACCTGAGTAAATAATTAAAATTGTCCCAAACACATCAAGGGAAAAAGCATTAAAAAATTATCTTAGTGTATGGGAATAAAATTATGCTAAAAAAAGAGGAAGCTACTCATGTACATTGCCATTTGTCACTGTTGCTGCCTTGTCTGTCCCTTTGTAAGTGAAAGGAACATTTTCCGTTCTTCTATCTCGTTTTATGTGTATTATATCTTGTCACCTTGTGGCACATCCAGCTAGATTTGCTAGAATTGGATGTTGATATTAATAATTACTTGTCTGAGCTAAATGAAAGTGCTAATCAAGTCAAGGCCCCTCTGGGGTTAAGGTCTGGGCTTCCATTTCTATGAAGGTATAGCTGGATTTTTGTGAAGAAAGCTAACATTATTTCCCCAAAAACACTTCTCTTGAGTGATGATACACCATATCATCTCCCTTAGCAAATAGTAACAAATGCTACACAGCAGCAAGCAATTTGTGAAATGTTGAGGAGGAAAAATAAAATTGCTGCAAACTACCCAAAGGCTACAGAGCTTAACTCAGCATGTGGCTGAACTGAAGACAGAGCTATTTTAAATAATTGATAGTGTTGTAAATGTACATGGTGTGGTACAGGAAGAGGTCAGTGCCTAACACGTAATAAGCCCTTGCCCTGAAGGGTTTATGACCTGATAGTGCAAGTGGAGGAAAGCCTCATCAGAGGAAGGGGCTGCAGATGGTCGCATGGCCTTTGGAACAGAGATGTCTGAAGGAGCCTGGGGGTGCAAATTCAGAGTTGAGGCCAGTAGCTAGAAACGAGCAAGGGGGACCAGCAGAAAGTCAGATGCAGCTTGGAGGAGGCAACCAGACAATTCAGAGCTGTGCCATTTTAAGCAGGCTGACTAAAACGCATTGGTGATTCAGGAGCAATGCTGGTGTGCCAGCAGAGCTTTGGGAGCTTGTGTGAAACAAGATCACATACTCTGAACTCGAGGTCTGACGTGATCGGTGCAAATAGGGAATCCTGTGATTGAGACCTTCTCAGCTCAGATGTAGGGTGGTTAAGGCAGTGGGTGGAGGCCTCTGAAGATGATATTAGTTATCTGAAGTATTAGAATGTAGAGAGGATTACACCACAGGTGTCAGAAAATTTGTTGATATTTCCTACCACATTACCCCCGGACGCAGTACAGTTTAACCTGAGTGACTTAGTTCAGAGGGAAATGGCCGTGCCCAGAAAGCTTCTATAAAATAGTCTTGTGCTTCTGGAGCTATGTAAATGTGCTCCCCCACCCTCCCTGATCTCTCTCCTGTTGGCTCACACAGCGTGGGACACCTACTGACTGTATCAAAGCCTCAGGGGGCAGGGAGAGCAGTGCCAGTGAGACAGCCGGTTGCCATAACATTATTTACTCCTTACCCTGAACACAAAAATAATAATGAAATGAATGTTACTTGAAACAGGGAGAAAACAGCAAGCAAACAAGATTTTTTTAGATCTGACAGGTTCAGCTCTAACACATTTGCATCTTAAACATCTGTCTATGTGTAATGAATTTTCATGCATTTGGATGCACAGAATCAAATCCACTTTTGTGTCACACTCAACAGCTGCCATAAGCATTTTCTGATACAACTAACTCAGTAGTACGTTGAGTAATTTATCAATATTTTAAGAAGAGGTGCTTTTGATTAAAAAAACCTAAAATGACACCTTGTCCTTTTCCTCATTTAGCAGAGATTTTTTGAAGACAGCTTTTAACACCAGTTTTTAAACAGAATTCCCCATTCCTCTCCATAGAATCCCAGTTCTGAAAAGTGTTGTGGTACTACCATATGTCAGCTTCTCAAAAATGGTGTATTTAACCAAGCAATGAAAAGCCAATTTTGTGACACAGAACAAATATAGAGACATATGGTGAGTAGACCTGCTGGGGGAACACCAAACTTTCTGGTTTACTGAACAAAAATGTCTCGGTATTTTTACAGTCTATTGCCTAGTCTGCTTGCAAGAGAGCCCGTAAAATCAAGACATATGGGGCAGAATACATCTCACTGAACTTGAGTCATCTACAATTCAAACATCTGCATTAGAACTAGGCACCTTAGGCTATCTTTACTGTTATCAGATAGACAGGTACTTTAAAAAGTGCTTGATGTATCTCTATTTGAGATGTCTGGTTTGGGATAAAATTAACCATTTTATTTTTAGAAGGGTTTTTTTCTCCCATTGGGATTGACTATGCAGAAAGCTTAGGTCACTAATCCAGATAAAAACATCCCCAATGTCAACATGAATGTTCAGAAGAATCGCACCTATAGGTGAGATTTTGGACCTAGAGGATGCTGAAAATGTCCAAAAGTGCAAATGAATGGTATGATTTCCACAGAAGTTGGAAGATTTATTCTTGTGGGAAAAAAAAATGCCCAGCTCATCCAAAATATTTTCTGAAAAACTAATTTTGAATTTTTGTTTTATCACACTTTTCTCTCTCTCTTAAAAAAACCTGCAAACAACCAAGAACCAAGAACTAGGTGAAGTTGATGCAGCTTTGCAGTGCTTGGTAGAATTTGGCCCTCTGATTGAATATAGGCCCCTGCATGTTTCTCTAACACACTGTGCTTTGCAATGTGAGGCCTCACTGTTTCAGAAACATTCATATTACTTCTTGAACTTTGCAAGATATCCTAATGACAATATGAAATATGTGTAGCACAAGCTGTCTTTGGGAAAGCTTGGGAAATGTATTTGCAAAGTATGTCTTTGGCAGTATAAGATTTTATGATATAAACTCAGTTGCTACATTAGAAACCCTCTTTATTCTGTTAAAATGTCATAACAATTTCTATCCTTGAGCTTCATTCTTTGGAGCACACCTAGACATGCACATTGTTTTGCTGCTGTTGTTCTTCTTATGATTGTGACAGAAGTCTAGCATTCTTGGTAAAGAGGAATGAAGGACTTGTCTGGAACCAAAAATAACTAATGAGGAAGCAAGGGGGAGACTGATAATACCTTCCCCCTGTGGGGAACCCATACAGGCACTACAGTGGCTTAAGCTGGTGTCTTTTGCTTTATAAAACTTCTTAGCTCTACCAGCTCCCCTTGGCCTCTCTTCTTTAGGTCCACCAACTTAGATTTTAGTTTTTTCAGACAGTGAGGGAACATTAGGTACTCTGTGCCTCCCTCCCTGTGAGTGGCCATGTGCTCTGCATTTCTGAAATTGTATTTCAGCAGATCAGGGAAGAAGAGGCCACAATATTGATTTGGAAAACTGCATTACATTAATGGCAGCTCCTCTCTTTTTGGTTTAATTATAAAAAGCAGCCATGAATACAGATCTGTTCCTGTGTCTGTGGAAAACTGAAACTTCACTGAAAGCAAAATTAAAGCCCTGATTGCTTAGGTGGTCAATGGAATATCCATTTACAACTACATTTCTTGTAGCAAGAGCAAGGAATTCTATAAAATAAATGCAAATACAAAACATTACTTTCAAATAGGGTATGTATCAACAAATATTAATAGTTCAGTGCAAAAGTTTCAAGGAAGGCAAAAGCATCTCCAGCTGGGAAAACAGAGCTGATGTGCTGAAGGCACAAAGATAAGGCCAACACCTGCTAGACTTTGCACAGGAGTTTCCTGATGCCTCAGCAGGGTTTCAGCATGAGAACTATGGGTGAGATATCTAGATTGTGTGTGTTCCCTGGACTGCACTTTATTGTAGGTAACTATATAAATGGATTATGCAGTTTAGTTTTCTGCTTTCGTGGGATCCCTGTGAGCATTGAGAAACTCACAACATCAAGAGTGTGTTGTATAATCATCTTACTTGGACTCAGAAGTGTGAAATGTCAGTAGAGTAGCCTATTTACAGTAACTTTAATATTCCCTTTTAAATTCTAGGTGAAACTTCAGAGTTTTGAAGTCAGGAAAAGAAGCCACAATCTATCTATGCATTGCATATACTACCACATAAACTAAACAAACATAAGGAAATGACAAAGGAGCAGCTCTTCAACATATGGGCAGAATGATTAGTGAAGAGGTTATTTTTAAGTATAAAACCCCTTTATCTGTCCTTAAAGTTCCCACTTGTTTAGAGGACCATTTTCTGATGCTGCTAACTTCCTTCTAAAGCTGTCTGTGCACTCTTCTGGATGATCCATGTAACATTCAGAAATGTATACTCATGACTAATTAAGTTGCCTGCAAACTATTTCTGACGCACACAATTGTTCAACATAATGAATTCAGCAATAAAAATATAGCAAAGCAAGTAAAATCGCACAATGAACTCTTTAGCCCCAAATATGCATCTTTCAGATTTAGTTGGGAAAAGAGCACATTTAATTGTTTCCCATAGGACCAACCACAAATAAAGCACAAATATAAATATTTGTCTGAAAAATGCTACCTCTGCTAGCAGCTAAGTCAAGGCACTGCCAAATGCAGGACAGATTTTTATCTCAATTTGCAACGAGACTATTGCTGAAGTCAGAAGGAATACTGCAGGGGGGAAAAGGCCTTTCACTCTATTAAACAAATATTGTGTGTAAGGCTGCATCCCACTGAAGCTGGAGGGTGCAAAAGAGAACTTAAAAAATAGGAGCTTAGGCAAATTAAAAAAAATATGAGGAGGTCATCACCTACAAGAGAGGCCCAGATAAAGTCAGTGAGAGCCTACAGGATAACACTTTTGGAAGTGAAATATATTTTACAGGTGGAAGTAATGATAACCCTCTCCAAACTGACAACAGAGGGAGACTAAAAAACAACTGAAAGGACAATACTTGAAAAAGCCTTGAGAAGAGCCTTGCACAAAGAGCTGTTCTTTGACCCACAGACAGTAGAATGGTGGCTTGTTTGGTAAATGCCTAGATATAAAAACTGTCTTTTTAAGGTGTTTGGAATTAAAGAGAGTCTTAGCCTTTCCAAGGCTTCTTGTCAAATCAGCAAAGAAGACATCCAGCTCCAGGTAATGGCTCAGTTCAAGAAGTCATAAGAAGAATCAATCAGATCATTGCTTAATATTTCAGCGAAGATCGCCTCAGACCACATGGGCCAGCAATAATCCAATGCATGATCAGAGCTCCTGTCATCCTGGTATCTAAATGACTTTCTTAGAAATGACATAAGCTTCTCAGCAGATGAGCACTATAATTTAAAAGACAGACATGGCTATGCGCATGCACGTTAAGAGAATTATACAATTAAACAGATGCCTAAAGACAGAACCAGGTATTTTTACAAAAACACTGGATGTGGCCCTCAGTGCCACGGTCTAATTGACAAGGTGGTGTTAGGTCATAGGTTGGACTCAGTGATCTCAGAGGTCTTTTCCAACCTAGCTAATACTGTGATTCTGTGATTCTGTGACATAACCCAGCCTTCCTGACTCGCAATCCCCTGTTGATATCAGCTGGATCATTTTCTTCCTTATCCTTCAAAAACAAATTATTCAGCTGTACATCAAAATTGTATAGCAGTGTTTTCCAAATTTTGCAGGTAAAATTCTGTGCTGGATCCCCAGGAGATGTGATACACAGGCCTGGGGGTACTCACCTTTTTGTACACCTTCATTGCCATGTACTGGACTTTTCAAAGGTAATGCAACTTACAACCAAAAGCCACCCTTGCTTTTCATCTCCTCTCCAGTCCTCTTCTAGCCTTCCTCTAGGGCAGTATTGGCACAAGTGTCCAGGTTTTACTACTATCCTCAGCAGTACTTTAACCAAAGGAGTATTTGCTGCTGCCAGTTTTGTGGATGTCTCTTGTTGTGCTGTCAGTACTGCATAAAGGGACTGAAATGTGCTGAAGGATCTTGCCATCGCCTACTTTTGACTCGTGTTTTCTCCTTTCACATATTTGTAGGTTATACATAAAGTAAAGTTAATAGGTCAAAAAAACTTGAAGTGACCAAGCTATTTTTAAATACTACCCTTTGAAATGTTTTTTCTCCTGTAGTTAAAGCAATGTTAGCTAAATATAAGTACCTAGACATAGAATGATGAGAGTGGGCTTCTTTTTTAGCCTTTTTATGTACACTTCCCAGAGAGTTCATACAACCCACTAATGGTGAACTAATGGGATAGAGCTTGTAGCTTGTAGCAAGCCAATCTCTTGACCTACTACACTGCCCTGCCTTCTGATGGCCACGTCACCACAATTATAGAACAGGAAATTTTATAAAAAAAAGGAACTGTGGTACTTTAATCTACATAATACAATTTTTAGTAGAGGACAAACACACTGTTGATGTAGATGACTTATTACAACTCACACTGCATGTGATTGACCGAAATGGCACAAATTCAGATTCTGACTGAAATGTATTAAGCTGCATGTTTCTGGCCCATCATTATAGTTTACAATTGCTAAAAATATCCATGCACTGCACAGATTGTAGAGATCATTTAGTCCAAAAGAGTCACAAAGAAACAAGTTTTAATGATAATTTGGGATTTTTTTGCTTGTGTAGTTCTTTAAGGTGACTATAACAAAGAGAAGAATTAAGAGAAAAAAGGGCTGGCAGTCTTTGTGTGGAAGGTAATGCTGTAGTCAGGACAGCTGTCAATTTTTTTAGATCTATCTGTGCCTGAACTTCAAGAGAACTCTTTTCTTGACAGCATCCTGATTGAATCTCAGCCCTACACAGCACCACCTCAGAGTGAACAGACTTTGGCAGTGTCATGTGGAAGATTGCTTCTCTTTCTGGGAGAGAGGTGAAAATACGTATTGAGCGTGGTGTCCCTAGTATGACAAGGTAAGGTTGTTCTCTTCCTTGCAACTCTAGTTCCTTCCTACTTGCACTTTCAGTGACCTGGGCTGTGCTTTAACCTGGACATCTGGCAAAGACATGTGGATAACCAGGCTAGCAGGGTCAAATCCAGGCATCTACCTGGCCTGACTTTAGGGTTGTTTCTGGAGCTGGAAGAATCCGGAATAGTAATGACTCTGGCACAAGTTTTCCCCTATAAAGGACAATAGAGATAATAATCAGAACAATTATGCAAAACTCACCAAAACTTTCAGGAATTTACAAGTAGGTACTGATAAATATTGAAGTAGCAATTGGTGGGATTGCAAGCGCAAGTCCTTCTTTTCTAATCCAAACAAAGCAGAGAACAAATACCAAGAGACCATGAGAAAAGTAGTTACAGTGATATAAAAAAGTGCAACTGAAGTAAGAAGTGGTTGCTAGATGTTAGCAAATACAGTGTGGTAAGAAAAATCTATAAAAATAAGTACAAACAAACCAAAAGACAAGAGGGGGAACATAATTCTTAAATTGTAGATAACTCTACAAACATCAGAAGGTACCTCCATTATCATCTTATTGAACTGTAAGCAGAGAAAAAGCTGCTTGAAAAACATTGAAAGACACTGTGTTTATACTGCTTTTATTAAATCCTTTTCCTCAGCACTTATCTGTTCATATGTTTCCATTTCAACTTTGTAAGTTATTTTTGACTCATGGCAGGTAAAAAAGAACGGGGGCTTTTTGGTTGTTGACACAGTGTTTATAATGCTTTGAGGGAGTATCTCTGTGAGTACCTTCCTTCTGTGCCTGACTGGGGGTGGAGAGCGAAGCATGGCTTATGCTCTTCCTACCTACCACCTTCTTCAGAGCTGAGAAGCCAATTTCTGTCTTTGACCAGCCCACTGTATCAATGCCCATGTCCTCCATGCTCTCATGCCACCCCAAACACTCAAGAGAATCTCTCCCAGAAACATCTGCATAGGTGCCTTGTAATTCCTCTTCAGTTCTCCCTTAAAACTCTGCTTTTGCCATATTGTCTCTGTGAGTTTGCATGAGACCTACTAGATTGATGAATATTGGTTTCACCACTTCCTTAGGCTTGTTCCCTTGTCTGCTTTTCAGTCTATCTGCTGCATCTTTCCCTAGCTTTAAACTGTAGGTTTTTGGGGGCCAAAACTGCCTTCTCATGTGCTACTTAAACCAGGTCCTGTACAAAGACTGCCATTCCTGGCACGAACACCTCTTGTCTCTCTAGCACACCACAGATCAGCCGTGGTAGTTGTCAATATATAAAATTAATTTTTTCTGGATTTAGGTCTCTCCCTAGAAACATCCTTATGATCAGTATCAAAGTCTTCAGAAGGGCTGCTGAGGTCCTGAGAGAAGAGATGAACCATGGTTTGATGTGCTTGTAACAGATTGGATGATGCAGGAGGCATATCTGTCCTGCACAGAATCCTGCCCCTCACCTTCAAACCCAGTTTCAGGATTAATGAATTTAGTGGCAAACCCATGCCATATGTCCCTGTGGGCAGGCAATCATCTGAGAAGAAGCGTCTAAGGACTAGACCTCAAAGGGCATTTAGGCTCCTATTTAAGTGACCAATATACACCAATTCCAATAGGAAGGGAGGTTTCCAAATATGAGTTATTTTTTAAAAACTGGTACTCCCTCATCACTCAGACATCATACAGTCAGATGGTAACTTGAGAACTTGTATAACTTTGATTTTCCTAAAAGACCAAGAAACTTCCTAGTTACATTACAGCCCTTGTGCTAAAAGGGCACACTTCCCTTTCTGCTCAGGGGTGCATTAGAAGATATCTGTGGAGGAAACCAAAATGATGACACTGTCATTGTCTCATCAGTTCTTCTGCAACCCAGTTTTGCATTCAGAAATAGATTTGAGTCAGAAAAAATCAATTGTTACAGAAACTGTGGTGCCTTGTGGGAAGGAGACAACACCGAAACAGAACTGTGGGTCAGGGTGCGTGGTAGATAAAAGCAGGATATGATCAGTGGAGAATGGACTCTCTGGGTCCTTACTAAGCACTGTGCAGGTTTTGGTGGATGGACCATGTTACTTTCAACACCACAGGCCCTAACCTTATTGTCCACCCTGTTTATCAGATCCTGTGCACTAACACAATATAACTGTCCTTAGATCAGGCACAGATGAGCAGCTTTGCTAAAAAAAGAAAGGTCCAGCTGGAGCAGTTTCCTTCTGAGTTATGACACAGTGGTGGTGAACAGCTTCAAACACTTTTAATAGGAAAAGTTGTGAATCTCTAACCTATCAATCCATCTACGAACAAGGATATAATGGGTCCGTGTAACTACCCAATTAAAATATATCAGCTATATTTATTGACCTTCCTGATCAGATCACTGGGATTTGCTTGAAAGGCACAGCACACACTGCTGCAGCTGTCAGCAGCACCTGCCACCCAGCCCTGCGGAGTATGAACCTGGGGGTCAGATTTCCCAGGTAAAAACAAAGACAATCTGGATTACCAACCCCCCTGCGAAGCTGATATACTTTCTTTTTACGTGCACAAATTCACTGCTGAAACCTGATCCTTGAAATGTTACTATTTATTAGAACCTGAAGGGCTTGGTGCTAAGCAAACGCAACTAAGACATATGTACCCAAGACTGCCTGGTCCCTGTTAATATTTTTCTGGATTGGGTTAAACTTTCTGAGCATATCAGCTGCTTTTCCTTCATGATAAACATAAAAAAAGCCACCAGCTCATCTGGAAAGGGAGGGACCTCCACCCCTACTGAAGTTACAGTGGAACTGGAGTGGGAATGCCCAAGGGGATGCTGATGCAAGAGGACAGTGCAGGAGATAACCTTGGTTGTGCCTGTATGTCTATGAGGAAAGCAGTGCAGAGCACATGGCTCTGGTTTCACCAAGGTTCTGTATGTGCATGTGGAAAAGAATGCGAGAGGTACCTGTTTTGATGGGAGTCCTTATTCTTTGTCTCACAATGTTCTTGCTTTGTACAGGCTCTCCCCTCAAAGGGATTTTCTCTTTTGCAGTCTGATCCTTAGCTAGTAGCTTGGCATTGAAACCTCTCCAACCACACAACATAGGACTGCCAGATGAAATGAATCTTTGTTATCAGTCTGTCCTTGCTGAATAAGTAGAGGCCCCCATCTCTTCAGCCTAATATGGCTTCTCGTTGGTTAACAGCACCTGTTAATGAAGTATGGTCTTACATAGTATGAAACACAGACAGAGACCAATCTTGAGGCTGGTCCCTCGCTGTCCCCCTTTCACAATTTGGTTAAATTAGCAAAAAGTCCTACCTCCTTTGCTTCACAGTTTTTCCTTTTGAAGTTCATGGCACTTTGCAAAATGTTGGTAATTTTTTGTATTATTTTGTAGAAAAAGGTAAGTTTTGTTTGTTTGTTTGTTTACAAATCAGCTCCTCTTTTTCTCTTTTTTCCAGTTGGAAAGGACCTTTAAAAATTCATTACAAACTCCCGCAGCACTGAGAGTCTTCACAGAGGGATTTCTTCGTGCTGGTAGTTATTGGTGCAGATTGCATTGGTTTCTTGATGTCTTCCTCTTACTACTTCATGTTTACTAAATGAACTTTTTAAAAATCATGTTATGGCTGTTTTAAAAAGCTGCTTAGAGGCAGGAAAAAAGAGTGGGTCAGCACTAAGGAGAAGTGGTGGAAATGACAATGCTTGTCCATTGTATAGCCAGGCAATTCTCAGATACAAATGAGAGGATGTTAACAGCTGTTCCCAGGACATTTAGAGCCAAAGAAGTTGAGAGGAGAAGGGACAGAGAGGCAGATGGTGATAGAGATGCTTACAGCTGTTCAGTCAATCCATAATAGAAGAGCAAAAGGAGGATGTTACCACTTCATTGCTGGTGTCTAGAGCATTTCATATCCCCTAACATGGTGAGTATAAGCACGAGGGAGCCTGCTGGACTCTGAGCTGCTGCTGGGCAGTTCGTGAAAATTCTTTAGTGCACAATGTGTTGCCCTTAGCTGGATTAAGGCATTCAGAAAAAGATCAGTATGGTGCATTGTGTCAGAAGTCCCTTAAAAAAAAGAGTTGAAATATGTTGATACTAATTCTAGAGAAACTGATTTCTGCAATTTTTGTCAGGGCAAATGGCCATAATTCTAAGTGAGAATTTTGTTTACTGCCTTAGGCTGGGTTTTGAAAGGTATTTAGGTGCTGAAAGATAGAGTTAGACTTCTACTAAGACTTTCGGAAATATTGTCTGCTTCATAAAATCTTACTTAGCACACGTCTGATTTGTTTGCACTTAAATATCTCAGAAATCTGGCTCTGTGTGGCTAATAAATACAGAAAAATAATGGGAGTTCAGATTAAAAAATAGCAATGTTTTTTACAGTATCAGGATTGGCATGCTGTTAAACTGTTAATACAACAGAGTCAGGATCTCTCACAAGCTGCATGGAACTAAAAAGTAAAAATAAAAAATGGCCACCTAAAAAAAAAAGAGAATGAAGAGAGTGGAGAAAATGCAAAAAGTCTACTTTATAAAGACCCTGCCATGCAGATTCAGATTATTTACTTTTGGCCTTTTTTTTTTTTAAACACTTACTCTACGGAATCATTAGATGAATGTAGAATTGTAAATTGAGTATATGGATCTTTCTACACATTTGCAGAATGAGAGATCTGAAATACCATAACCAACATTCTTAAAACTGGTAAGGACAGTTACTTGTTCAAGAAAGTTAAATCAATATTCTCTGATTCTGTAATATCCTGCAACACTGAGCTAATCAAACTGAGGTGTTGTAATCATGAGTATGAGCCTCCAGTTTGTTTTTTTTTCCTTTTTTTCTTTCTAAGGGTGAGAAATAGAATGGTTCTTGAATATGTAGATCAGTATAATTTAATTAGCTTTTATGACCAGCACTCCTCAGAGATAACCATAAAAGTCAATTAGACTGTATTAAAATGCAGCTATTTCCCTGAAGCTTCTGTGAAACAGCCCATACTTATGCAGGAAAATGGTAAAAGTCTAGATATCTTAATATAATAAAGATATGCTATTTCTATGTCTATAGCCACATAGAAAGACATGACTGTTGTTGTTTTCAATATAACTGATTTCTTTCTTCACTTTCCCAGTGCCTGAAATGCATTGTAAGGTACAGGTCGGACCCTGAATTTATGCATTTACATGCTGTCCTGGTCAGGCAGTGTTACAGTATGATCTTGCAGTCTGTTTAGAACTGGATTTGAAGAAGTTGGTTAGCAAAGTGTAGTGCCTCAGGGCAAAAGCTGATTATCTGCAGGAATCAGGAAAGGACTGTGTCCCAGCTGTACTCCCCCTCCCAATTCCAGATGTTACACACACACAGCTGGCTGAGCACTCAGGAAGATGTGCAAATACCTAACCACACAGTCAGATGATCACATCTTAATTGATGCCTTCTTTCCTCACCCTTGTCCCTCTGCAATGTAATCAGATCTTCATCTATGCTATGTTTAAAAGCAGCTCTGAGGTAGCACTTGGTGACCACCCAGCATTTACCTGCTTGCTCTATCTCCACCTACCCTACCACACGGCCACAGTTAGTCTGTGCATAATGGCTCTCTGCCTCGAGATAAGGTTGCCCCCAATGGTCTTGGTCTTCAGCGCAGCCTGAACTTCAGGTTCCTGCCGAAGTGGACAATTTTGAAAGCAGGAATCACAAATACATTTTTGGTATCTCTAATGAACATTACAGACATATATGACTACATCACAGAATATCCAAGGTTTCATTTTTAGGTTTCCTTGAAACAACATATTCTGGCCATTACAAAGAGCGTGATCCTACTTTTAATTGTCTTGATCAAGTACACACTGTCTTAAATATTAGTAAGCCTATTAGTGCTGGGAATGGATCATATTATTCCTTCAGGTATGGATTACCCAGAGCAGAGGTGGGGAGGGGTCTATAGTATCTTGCCCACCAGCAATTTGGTCTTGAGAGAAGGAGTGGCAAAGCAGCTGGGCAGCTTCCCCATCAATGCCACATGCATCTGGCCCTGAATTCCAGCACAGCCTTATTTATTTCAATTAGCTCATTAGACCTTTCAAGCCTCCATGCTTATCTCAAAAATAAATATTTGCTGTACAGCACGTCACACTACCCGGTATTATGTCCTCTGCGTAAAGGAAGTCCTTGCAAAACATACCACAAGGAGCTTGTTGTAAATCTATTGTGAGAATCTTCACTCTGACTTTGCCTGATTTTATAGGATTAAAGTCTCAGAGTTGATGCTGCATTAGTGTGGTGTTTCTGTGGAAATTATTGTATTTCATAGTAAAGTGTGAAGCAAACAGACCTCATATCAAACTTGCAGCAGATAAGAACAAGCATTGTCTCAGAATCTCAAGTTCTTCTCCTCTTTTTTAAGGCATAAGGAGAAATATTTGAGAGTTAGCAACCATGACACTAAGGTGACATCCCTTGCATCGATGTAGTTAATCTGTCAGCAATTCCATCAGCAAACCTATTTTCAGACCTGTTAACTGTGGTCTGAAAATCAATTTCGGACTTAATCATGGACAAAGGGGTGCATTCCACTGTTCTGCATGCCAGTGATACACATATATCACTTGGAGAATAGACTCCAAAGGTCTCAGACCATGAGAAATTTAATGCTTACGATATTTATGACAGAATATCACCATCATGCTAAAGACTGCAGAAAACTGGACAGAATAGTTGATTCAAATGCAAAAAAATTTGAGCCTCTGTTGAAAATTCCTTGGCCTTTGGCCTTATTGTACAATCCAAGGCACGTAAAAATTGTGCTGGAATTTGCCTCTTGTCATATCTCATTGCTTAATTATTAAACATGTTTGGTATGGTACGGTTGCTCTATAATAAAAGTATGTAATTACCTGAGCAAACAAAATTCCTTGTGCTATTGTCCTCCTAGATAGTCAATACCTGATAAGGGCCAGGGCTGCAGCTCCTGGCTGAAGCAGGGCCACACAGCTCTCCAGTGTGAAACGGTATCATCTTGGGGCAATGCTGGCACTCACAGAGCAACCAGGCACTGCATTTTCAACTATTGATTGTTTTCTTTGTGAAGGAACAAATCCTGCACCCTTCTGTCCAGCTGGACAGACCAGGGGGAGAAGACATGATGGTGATCCTTTGGCACTGGCAAATGCCAAAGCCTTTGGAGCAAGGGGCTGGAGATAAAACTGGCAGTGATATCACGTTAGGGCACCAAAATTACAAAGGTTGCTGCACTTCTCAGTACACAGAGGAGAGAAAGATGGGAGGCAGCATCTCTGTTTAGCACCTAAAAACTGAGACATGATACACCCAAGTTAATGGCTTTTCATTTCGTCGGTTTTATCATTTTCTGTGCAAGTGCAAACCAGCCCCTTGAATTAGAAAGGGAGCGAAAGAGGTGTGAGGCTCAAATACTGATGAGTATTTGACAGACGTTCTCTGTCCACCTCTTGGTCACACTCACAAGGTCTGACCCCCCTCATCTGAATGTCCAGCCCAGCACTGGGCCAGGCAGCAACTCTGAAGCAGCAAAAGGAAATGCCATGAATACATAGTGACCTCAGGTCCCTGCAGCATCTTTGCCAAGGTGCCTTTAGCTGCAGGGATAATGAACCCATGTGAGCTGTGCTATGGTGCAGCATCAGGGAGATGCTGAGCTCTGGCAGCACGACTGAGCTATTTATGAATTGCAGGGTTTCCCTAAACAGAAAATTGTATTTGAGGACTGCCTGGGAATGTCTGTAGCGTGCTTAGTTTTGTGTTTGTTCCTGAGTGAGTCTGGGGAGCCAGGTAGACAGCATCCTGGAAAGGGCAGTGAAGTGTGCTGTGGGTACTGCTGTGGATGTGATGCTGGTAATTTATCTTCATCTGTGGTTCATGTTACATGCCAGCCTGCAAACTGGGGCAGGTGAGGTGCAGGCAGACCCTTGCAGCCATGTGAGCAGTTCCCTCCAGTGCAGAACCGATGCTGGCAGCTGGGAGTGGTGACTGTGCCGGTGCCCCAGCCAGCCCTGCCATGCAGTGGGGGTCCTGCTCCTGGCTCAGTCCCCTTGAGGCTTCTCCCACTCCCCACAGCCACCATGGGCATCAGGGTTGCTGTCAGCTGCAGTCATCATAGAGCGAGTGTCCCTCCCCGCTGTCTCAGCTCTGAGCACCACAGTGCAGGTATGGGTCTGTTCATCTGCTGCAGATGTGGCAAATTTTGGCAGAGGGCAAGGCAGAAAGCTGGAGGGAGCTCTTAGGTTGGGGCCTTATTCATGGAGATACAGTTTTTCCAAGGCAGTCAAAAACCTTATACAGGAATTCTACAGTTCATATGTCATCTCTAGTGCAAGCTGTGCACAGCAATGCTATAGTTTTATAGCCATATAATCTAGCTGTATTTTCTAAAATAAAAGATTGAGGCTATTTTTAAAAAAATCTGGAAGTTAATTTCTTTTGAGGCCAAGTAACTCGGCACTTGCAAACCTAATAACTTTATAAAAAGGAGTTCTATGCTGAATCGTGGGCCATCCCACCTTATAAAGCTTTTCAATGAACTGGAAATGATTTCTCTTCAGTGTCTTGACCTCAGGGCTCAAAGGGGGATCTGGCAGCAGCCCCATACAAAAGCCCACATGGGAAACATTTAATTTCCCAAGATGCAACGCCCATGGTATACATGAAGAGGAATTGCTTCAGATACTGCAAGGTAAGTTTTATGAATCATGAAACTCTGTCAAAGTAGGGTGAAGTACAAACAACTAAGCAATTAAATAAATACGTCTTCTCTCTCCTTTATCATGCACAAGTTGGAGGATAGAATGGACAAAAATAAAGGTCCTATAGAAAAAAGCTGATGTAAAAGCCTAGTTGAGAAGGTCCTTTAGGTTTATTGAAAAATCTCTTGTCCAAACAGTAAAGGTCTGTGTAAGGCCTGGCTGTGTTTGCTGTATACAGGAGTCCTCTGTTTGCAGGCGGAGAGGCTCTAATTTGATTCGCCTGGAGTGGGAGCACACACGCTGCTGCAGTCCACAGCCTGAGACACTCTCCTGCCTCCTATGCAAATACATTATCTCTTGGATTCATCTGTGACCTCTTGAGATGTTCTGTCTTTACCACTCAGGCTTTGCTTGTCCCTGTCCCAGGAGGAAACCTGGAGTTTTTCCCATTGTGAATTAAATTAATGAGAAAAGAATCTAGGGAAAATTGGCTATTCTTTGGCTGATTACCTTTAGTTATCCTACTAACCGTGTTGGGGTTCAGCAATACTGAAAGAATGAACAATAATGTAATTAATATGCTTACTGTACTAGAAGAGAATATAAAGATGTATTCAGCTTGTCGCAGCATGCACTTTTGAATTTTTTACTCAGCAGTAACATTAAAACAGCCAGATTTTCAGCCCTGCAAACTGTGGATAATGAATTTCTTTCATCCCAAACAATTTACTCCCCTGTGTATTTAAACACTTAACCAGATCAGTTGTATTTGTACTGATGCATGCTCTGACGTGCAGAGCAATGGAAAAAATGTGCAATCAGCGTGCAGTAATGATTATTTTCTTAGTAAATGTTTTTTTTCTTAAAATGATAGAAAAAAGTCACATATTTTTCAGTCACAAGTGAGCACTGTTTACACAACCAACATGAATAATGATAACAAGTATATTCCCTCCTGCCCTCACTCTCTTTGGATGCTATCCAGTGTTGACTGAAGTCAGGGAGAGCTCACTGTTGACTTCTCTGGAGCAAGATGGGATTTTCTGCCTTCAGTCGCATTCCCCTCAAATGAACATAGCTCTGGAAATGCAGTGTGGATGGAAAAGTCCCATGGAGAAGGCAGAGTTCACTGTACTCAAGGTTAGTAGGGTTACCCTCCAGGGCCCAAAACAAGGTCAAAGATGGGAGAGAGGGGAAAAAAGAAGAGTTTTAAAATAAAGGTTTGCATGCTTTCCCCTGCCATTCTAGTTTCTGAGGGATTTAGCTATATTTGGTTGTATTTTTAGGCTCTGTTCCAGAAGCAGATTGAAGAACAAAAAACTCTGTGAAATGAAAGTTAGGATTTCTGCCTGATCACTTCACTTGAAAAACTAATGTTCAGAAAGAAATACCCCACCCTGCCACACTTCTTAAAATATAAATATTTTGTACAAATGCAATATTAATCTAGCCACATGAATCAGGTCTCGAGAATATAATTCTCTACTTTTTAAATTTGATATGTCAGCACAGAAATGATGCTGTAAGGAGCCCATCCTTTCATCAGGCGTTGATTTCCATGTTCTTTTACAAACTTGTGTGGGATGAGACTTTTCACTTACAACGCACATAAACAATTTTTCAAAGCAACTCCCAGAAATGCAGTTAATCGTTCCAGCAAAATCGAATTTAGGGGAAAGCTTTCTGCCCTTCAGAGAACCAAAAAAGAGTGGGGCTTGGTCTGTGGGAATGGGATTCACCCTGGGCGAGGGGTGGTGTGGACTTGAAACAGGCCCAGGTCATCAGCATTTGACTGTAGTGGCAACTCTGCCTGAGCAAATAAGAGCTCACATGAACTTTTCATTTGTGCACCCGTAAGGGAAGAGATTTGGCTTTGGCTGCCAGCTTCTTCAGTCCTTCTGGCTCTCTGGGGTGGTTCCTCTTGATTTCAAAGCGTATCAGCTGGGGCTATTTATGCAGTTGTAAAAACAGTGTGGGTTGATGAGAGTCACTCCCCACTAGGTGACCCCTGGAAAACCTGCTCAGTCAAGGGCAAGAATTTCTATCCTATTTTCGCTGGAGAGAGATTAAATCGTTAGACTTTTTCCCATCATCAGCATCCTCGCTGTGGAAACACGGCGGTCAATTTTTATTGTGGTTCGACGAGGCTGCCCTCAGTGCTGTGTATTTCCTGCTTGGAATCCACCTTCCCTGCTTTTAAAATTCATTACGGGTAATTTGTTGTGAAAGAGACTATTGAGTCTGTATGTCTTGACCACCCAGGTCTATACATTCCTATTGTCAGACCTATATACTTCTGCCATAACAAAAGCACTGAAGAGCAGAGTATATGATAAAGTGCTCCTAAGGAGATAACTGAATCTTAATCTTTGCCTTACACCCTGTTTAGCACCATTTCTCCTGAAGCTGTGTAGATATCAGTGCAGCTGTATATTTTCAGCATATGCCACTGCAAAATAAATTATTCAGGATTGTTAGATTACTTATAAATGACACCAATCAATTAACCCTACAGCTGGCAGTCTTTGGGGCTTTGTCACAGGACAGTATGGTACAGCTCTTGACTCCACGTTTCCCAGTCTGAAGGATTATGGAAATGACATCTTATTTTTATTGCATTTTTAATTGATGAATAAAATCACTGGACTTGCTGTGCTAACATTAGGTCTAGGGAGAATTAATCTCTTGAAGGAAGACATGATACAAGTAGAGCTGCCCTTCTGCAAACAAAACACCCATCTACATGTGGTACCAAGCAACCACGTGAGTTTGCTGCTGTCAGTTGTCAGAGTCTTTCACAATCCCTTGCACTGAAGATTTGTCCCTTTTCTTTACATGGGCTGCACAGGCCTTTGCGGAGGCCACACATTGACATGCATGTCAGTGCTGTCCTGTAACAAGGTGAAAATGTAGGGTGGTTCCAGGTCATGTGAAACAAAGTGAGCAGCAGCCTGCATTGATCCCTGGGCTGAAGATGCCATGTTTCTGTTTGCAGGTTGGAAAAGCCTCAGATCTCCCTTTTCTGCATCACTGATATCTCCAGTGTTTCCACTGGTGTTGCCAGCAAGGCCACAGGATAGCAAAGTCTGCAACCCTCTTAGAAAGGAACAAACCCTACTGGTGGCTACCAAAACACAGAGCCATGAAATCAAATACTTGTTTCCCTTTGTTGAAGCAAAAAAAATGGGATCCCTTCTTCCTTCCAAAATACCCAGGCCTTGAGCAGATTGTGCTGGCGCATGCTCTTGGTGTGGGTATAGGATGACCTACACAGAGAGCTGTGCCTAAATACTGGCAAAGAATAACACAGCAGATCAATGTTTACCATGTTGCTTTAAGGAGCAGTAAAGTTACATGATGAGGGATAAATACTATTATCATGCATTAAATGTGTGGTTTAAGGACAGAGAGTAGTCTAATACTAAGTTTTTCAATACAGGTTGAACATGTCATTGAACTGCTTGAGTGTTTTATATTTACATCTTCCTTGTAGCCCCATGAGCTAAAATCAGGCTGTTCAGAGTCCAGCTGAATTAACTTCATAAAGTCCCTGAGAATAGTTTAAAAACATATACATTGTGTGCTGACATGAATTGATTCATTAAAGGTGATGGTAGAATCTGAATTGGAAGGTGCAGTGAATATGATTATGAATTTTAATGTGGCCAGTGGCTACTGTTCAGCAGATATGAAATTGGAAATCAATGCTAGCTATTAAATACAAATGGATGCCTTACATCTGAAGCAGTCTTCCATTCCCAATCTTTCAGTGTGCCAGGGGATGCCGGAATGAAGGAAGAAAGCCCAGCCTTGCAAGGAAGGGTCTGCCAGTGCTGCTGTCTATACTTTCTGTTTATAGCTGGGGTATATCTCACCCTCTGTGAAATGGATCCCTAGCAAATGCTCCCAGCTCCCACATGCTTGATGTGGTGGCTCTATTAGGTCTAAGCCTCAGTCTCTCTGTCTGAGAGCTGCATGATTGCATCTGAACAGAAACTCATACATATTTCTAGACCTCATGGTCAGAAAGAAAATCTTTGAAGGGTAATGAGTGTGTAATGGATGCAATGATGCCTGAGCTCACTGGCACCTGAAGATTAGCCCAAGGCATTAGAGTGCAAACCCTAAAAGGCATAAGTGACTGCACCACAGCTGGAGAGGGTTGCTGAAGGAGTGTGGCATCTCAGGTTGCCCTATCCTGGCCCATGAAAATGCTGTTGGATGGTCCCCTAGCTTCTAGTATGGTGCCAGGAGTGGCTGGTAGGTAAGTCTCTACCTGCCAGAGAAGAAAACTCCCCTGTCAATGCAGTATCATGTAGCAGTGGAGACACCATGTGTTCTTGAAGGAGCAGAGAAAGCCTTGGGGAACTCTATGTTGTATTTTGCCTAGGGCATCAATTTGCTATAATCCAGTTGTGCTCCCATATAATGCAGAGACAAGGTGTTTAAGCCTCCTAAGTAGTGTCTGTTGCTTTGCTTTCTACTGTCCCTCTTGTCAACACATGTGGATGACAGAAATCACTTCACTTTGTTTCCTTGTAATAAAATATTGAATTAAAAGATAGAGACCAAAGTGTCTCCTTCACCAACAGCAAAGCAATGAGAAAATAAGCATCAATCTTATTTAAATATTTGCCGTCTCTGCTGACACTGAAACGTAGAACTAAGTCCCTAATTAAATGAGAAAACAACAAACAGAGCTAGTAAACAATTGGTTTTCAAACAGTATATAACAAAATAAGCATCATACTCTAAATGTTCACCCTCTAGATCTCTTAAGCTGTAATAAGTGAAGTTTAACATGTTCTTTATGAAAAAAGGAGACAAGCCTTTCCTAGGATGTGGGCAAGATGGATTTGTCGCACCTGTGCACTGGACACAAACACGAATTCTCCTGTGTGAGCATGATAGTCGTATTGGTGTAATTAGCCCATCGTAATTTCACAGACAAGTCTCAGTCAGCACAGCTGGTCCACAGAGCTCGAATGGAGCAGTCCACAAAACACCAGCCCTAGTAAGGAGGGACAGAAATGCATCAGCTGTGCTACTTTATTTTTTTCTCTGTGTCAGAACTTGTCTGACTCCTGAGAAGCATCTCCCATTATGTATTTTAATTTTACCTAGCAATGGTTCCCATATGATAACATTATTTTTCTCATTTCCATGTCATCCTTGACCTGCATTGGCACCATGTACCTATCTCTCCTTGGCTAATGTGTATAAATTTAGCCAGTAAGGTTGAAGTATTAGTGACTTTCAGCCATTTTTGCTGACATTTTTATAATATTTGAGGAAAATTTCTGCTTGAAGTTTATTAGAGCTGGTGATCAAAAGATGGGGGAGGACAGAAGTGTTGCTAAAGCATCTCCAGGAAGCATCCATTTTATGAATGTCTGAGATTTTGTTTTAATTGATATTTGACATTTCAGTCAAGTCTGAAACCTCCAGGATTTAATTGCAGTAAAATCAGTGGTACACCAGGAGTAATGAGGTGTGCCTGAATCATCCTGAAATAGATATAATTGCTGTATAACTCACCCAGCAGGTCCGAGTTTCCCCAGCCACAGTCACTATCTCATTGTTTTCCAAGAGAAAAGATGTCAGGAGCCGGTGGGATAGAGCTTCATCAGTCAGGTGCTCTTGTTGCCTGTTTCGCTTTTGAATGTCATGTAGCAAACACCATTTGAGAAGAGGAAAGGGTGCTGGAAGAAGTGATGGCTTGCTGGCACCCTCAGGGCACTTCACACACGAGTGGTGGGGAAGATGAGTGTGGAAGTATGATGCCAGGCTGGAGCAAGCACTGGTGCAGAGAACTTTGCTCAGCTGGGAGGTCTGGGTAAATATCAATGGTGCTCTCATTAGAAATGAGTTTTGATTTTCACTGCTGTACAAAAAAATCCCTGCTACAGGCCAAGATAAAATGCTTCATGAATTATCAGCTGTCATCTACTGGAGTCACAGCTCTGAGCCATGGCACTTCATGGAGATAAGGGACAACAAGGTACTTGGCCAGCAGAGCTATGGTCCTCCTAGGGGACTCTGTAGTACATACATCCTTGCTCAGGATTTCTTGCTGTCTGATCTCTTCTTCCTTTCTTTCTCCTGAAGAGAAACATTCCTAAGATATGATGAATTCAGACTGGATGTCTTCTGCTGCCTGAGGATGCTTGACTCCACACATCCTCTGCTGGAGACCAGCAAGACACCAGGTTTCAACTTATTTTATTGCACTGCCTCCTCTACTGCAGGGGTTTCCTTACATGCAGAGTAACTGTGCCTTAATTAAGGGCACTCGGCTGGGAAGGCAGGATATGCAGCCTGAAGGTAGGATTTGATGTGGGTCTTGCTACTGCAACCTCCTTGGCCCCTCAGTGTTGTGTTAGATTGTGGATGAAACTTGTTTTTGAAAGAAAGACAATTTGATAATTTAAGCTTTTTTGCCTTTTTTTTTTTTTTTAACAAATAGACCATTTACAAGCCCAGGGAGATGTAATGGGGATACACAGTCATCTGGACTTCTACTAAAAATAGTACAAGATAAATTTAGCTAATGAGTTCAGCGTGTATACGTCTTAATAGCCTTCCCCTGCTAGTCTTATACTGGCTCCTATCGTACATCAATGCTTCTTTCAACACATGTAAATAATACACAGAGTACAATTCAAATTCCCATAGAAAGCAACTTACATTTAGTTACAAACAGAAATAAGTGCAGCAGCAATAGCATAGATCCAGTCAGGCAGTATATCAAAAGCTGGGCCAAATTCTGCACCTTTTGCTCACAAAAATAATCCCTGCTGACTTCCTAATGTCACTGTGATAAACAGGGTTAGATTTTCTGAAAGATCTTTATGTTGCAATATATTTCATATTAGCTCCCAATGCCAAAGGCACTTTTAAAACCTTCCATATGTCTAGCTAAAGCATGGTGGATAGGTTCCTACATTAATAGAGAACATAACCAAACAATTAATATAAAGACTCTCTTTCTCCATAATCACCCGTCTTAGTCATACATCATCTAACTCCAGTGCTACAAATGCAAAACTTTTTAAATAGCCTATTATTTGTCAACGAGGCAAAGATTTTAATGCAAGTACTCTGTACCTATCAGTGTAGCTTACATGAGCAGCTTGTCTAAAGTTCTCAACACTGGATAAAAATTTGAGATGTAAGTTTAACTATACTGTATGCCTCTGTGTGGTGAGCTGGGCCCCCTCTTTGGACTTTATTTAGTCTGGCCATTCCTGTGTTGCTCAAAGAAGCAGAGCACAGTGTGCTACACGAGGCCATGTGCAATGTCTACTCCTTGCAGTGGCCGTCTTAATTCACAAGTGTCATTGAGCACGACCACGTAACGACAGTCCCCACTCCACAACAATTACTGCTAATTTAAACCTAAGCTTATACTGTGGTCATGTTTGCAAGTTGCACTTGTGAAAATGTGTGAAGAAAATAATTATCAGGTAGGCCTTCCTGAATATTGGTGTCCAAAGTGACAAGGGTACCAATAATAGCATAAACCTTTGTTTTTGCCTTGAGATCTAAGTGACTGGACTGTGAGGTGTTTCCTTTCTTGTCACAGGACCATTATTTTGTTTCACTCTGTTCTCTATTTCTATGATGATACCCCAATTCCTCATCAGAGAATCAGTTAGGAATGAGCTTGTATGAGTAATGGGTGAAGGACAGGTGTTTGCTGTCTGATTCTTTGCAACAGCATGGCTTCTTCCAAAGTATTTTTATCTGGACAAAGCACTATATACATTACACTACATACAACACACTGGGGGAAAGGGTCTTTCAGTATGAAAGTATGAAGCAGAAGTGGTGTATGCCTCTCTCCTTCACTTTGGTCTTAATCTACATCTTCAAGGTTTGATCTTGTCCACATGAAGACGGTTCTGTTCACTTCAGTGGGATTAAGCATTAGAAATGTGCAGAGGGAATGATATAAGAAAGTACTTTATAGCTAGTCGGCATGGAATGAATTGGAAATACCAGGTGCAAGTTCAGGGAGAAGAAAGATGCGGATGTTGCACTTTCTTCATTTAGAAACAGGCTTCCAAAGATCAATATGCTTTATACATAGTCCTGAAATACGCTGCCTAAGGTGACTTGGACACCACAGTGATGTGTGTCCTCGAAATCAGATCAATACAAACACCCGCTCCAAAGGTCTACCTTAGTCATAACAAGTATAACTCCCGACTCCTCAGGACGTGGGCAGCTCCTGCAGAAAGTAAGCACAGACATATCCTCCAATCAAGTGTGCTTATTGGGAGTAACATTTCAGGTACAGTTTGCCTGCTAACCCACTCACTGTAGGAAGTTCTGTGAAGATCAGACCTGCTTGTAAGAAGTAGAAAATATATGCTTAATGCAGCGAACTTTGATGATAAACGTATGCTATATTGCTTCATTCAAATGTGTATGCTTGTTCTTTTTCTCCTCAAAACCTAAATTTGTTGTGTAGGCATATATAATAAATATAAAAAAATAATAGGGTGTCTTTTCTAGTACCTCTTGTTTTCTAATATGACCTTACAAAATTTTCAAATGGAAAAACGATGGGAAGCAGTGAGGCAGAGTTTTCAGATTAACTGTTATAAGAGCAATGGAAAATTTCTAAGGCATTCCCAAAAATGTTTCCATGTTCAAGTGGATGTTACACCAGAACATTTACCATTTTATGACATTCTTACTTGTGTTCATCCAATCACCACTTTTCCTAGGAAACCCACTTAGGGATAGATTTGCTATACCTGCAGAAATCATGGAGACTGAACCTATAGGAGGACACTCGCGTGTTAAGCCTTTCTGGCCTCTTGTGTTTTGGGTGAGGTGGACTAATACAGGTATTCTCATTTTCCTATGCCAAAGAAAGAAAAATATGCTAGAAATTCACATATGTGACACAATCATCAGAGAGAAGTAGAAAAAGAATTTCAAAATTCACCCCCAATCCCAACTGGAAGCACACAAATCCCAGTTACTTCTATAGTACTGCATCCTTTTTAAAAACTATTTACATCTGAACTCAATTAAACCCAAATCTGATCAGAGCAATCAGTTCAAAGGCAAGATTACTTTACCGTCAGTTATATTTATGGACACTGATTAGAAATGCACTGTGCATGCTAGGAATCTCTTTTCAGATAAATGTTTGCTTTCTTTAATTCAGACCTTTAATTCAAGGTATTTGCACTACCAGCATGCTGTGCAGTGACATTCCCACATCAGCAAACTCCAGGCCTCATTACTGGAGGGAATGTCTGTTTAAAAGGAGACCATATCTGTTAAAAAGTATGTTTTTAGGTGCTTGGGTTTTTTTGAGGGGGTGGTGAAACTGCATGTCCAAAAGCGCCATTCAAATGCAGCGTGATGCATCAGCAAGATGGTATAGTTTGAAAGGAGTATCCGTTACCCTAAAGTGATTTTGCTCTCAGGAACTAAGGCAAATACATTTGTTTTTCTAAAACAATCACCCTTAATGAACCTGCAAAGAAGCTATTTCTGAGAGGGGCATATTTGAGTGCAGCACTATAATTCCTAACAAATTGGTCATGTTGCATCATCAACACAAAACAATGAAAGTAAAGAGCCAGGACCATAATTTGCTCTCTTGCATACTGGTGTAACTCCACTGGGTCTGATCTTTGGGCAAACCCGAGCTGAGCAGAGATGACTTGGAAAAGCCAGTTATAGCCTGAAGGCTGCTCTGCTCTCCTGAGGAGTGGGTGTCCCACTGGACTGCACAACAGATGGATGGAGCACCACTGGCTTGGTCACCTCCCTCCCTGCCTATCCTCTTCCGCTGTGCCAAGGGGTACATGGCAGCTTGGTGCTGGATGGGAACTCCCTAGGGAGAGGGCAACCAGCTCAGGAGACTGGCCATTTCCCACTGCCCTCCATACTGTGGGGCTGAGGCAATGCAGAGAAGCAAATATCGAATCAGACAGAATCACTCCCCTTTCCTGGCATAGAACAGTTGCCAAAGCCCATCATCTCTTATGCCTGTTGAAAAATAAGAAAGAAATCAGTATAATTTGGTAGAGTTTGGAGAAAGATGCCTTTCTTCTCTGTTCAAATACTACAGTGGTCTGTGTCCTCATTGACCTCTGCAGTATTAACATTTTTAAAACATATTTTTTAATTAAAATGGGCTGAAACAAATTTTCATTCTTGGTCTTGGATTGAGCACAGGATTCAAACTGTGCACTCAGTGAGGTTTCCAGCAAAACATTTGACAAAGTGTGGAGCTACTTCAGATTTCCATGCAGAGAATTAAGATCAAGATCTGCCCATGACATTTGAGCCTACCTCCAGTATAGATCAGGGGTTTTGACACTAATCCATCTTTAAGACTAGAATCTCATTCTATTTTTGCTATCAAAAAACCCTCTCCTGTGCTCTCTTTAGCAACTCTGCAACTTTATGCTTGTGAATAAACTGTAGAGTAAAAAAGTAAAACTAGTAACTAAAATAGCAGGAACATGATCTACTAAGCAGCATCATCATCTGAGCAGTTCCTTCCCACACATGCCACCTTGTTCTCAAGTATTAAATCACATCCTGAAGTCTGCCCTACAAAGGAGCACCTGAGGAAAGCAGCTGTAGTATGCTAGGGCCAGTTACATCCCTATGTGTGTATTCACAACCGTGACAGATGAGGGTGAGAAAGCTACAGGGGCAGGGAAGTAATTGGAAGTAATCACAAAACAGGCTTGCATAAGTGAAATGATGCATACAAGTAGTCTTTGGAGATTAAAGATATTTGGGCTGGGAGAGGAGCTTTAATTGGAATTGACCTTGTAAAACATGTTCCCTTATGTTCAGGCTTATAATCATGGGTGGGCCAGCTGATCTATTTAAAAATGCCTGGTTCACATTAACCACCCAGGTTTTAGAGACAGTTTTTAGATGCTTGGTAGTATCACAGAGAACAAATGACCATGTTTGAATATTGATCCAGCTTACTCGCAGTTAATGGAAACAAGTGCAGATGTTTGGTGTAGCACCTCAGCACTATCATGCAATACTTTGACACAAGAGAACACTGTCCTTCAGGAATATAAAATAGTAATAATCCTACTGCATCTTCTAGAACTACAGATTTCGAGTTGCTGATCTCTAGATAGATTTTTAGCTGGAACAGACATTAGAGAAAAAGATCTAGTAAGTCCAGAGATTGTCCCTGGAAGATTTGGTCAAAATGAGTTCCTTTGTAACACAGATCTAAAAGCAATGGGACCAACACTAAGAAACAGACTATTTTGCTCAGGAAAGCTGTGCATAAAAGAAATGCTGTATCTTTTTGCACTCTGGGTGGGGGCATGTGAAGAATGGTGCTGGAAAGGGGCAAAGCAGATTTTCAGGAGGAAGTCCTGGGCTGCACTTTGCAGGATCTAGCTGCAATGAGTGCCCCTCTCTGACTTTCTTTTCACCTCTAAAATAGCACACACCAATTGTCTGTGAAACAGCCCAAACTTCCGCCTCTCTTAAAGGAAGAGTGTGAATACTGGATATTTTGAATTTGCAGAATTTTAATTATGCATCCCTGATGCAAGGCTCTTTTTTTTTAAATTAATTTCTTTGGTAAATACTGAGTCCTAGTAATTCACCGTCTGCCTTTGCAGGTACTGTTTAAAGGTTTGCTCCTTGGGCCGTTCCCTCCCTCTGTTGTGCCCCTGTCACTACTGTGGGGCCCTGGGAGCCTGGTGCCTCACAAGGGGTGGGCACTGCCTATGGGAAATAGGGTGAGACCAAGCTCTGGCTCCAAAGACAGGGAAATAGGATGGTGAAACACCACTGTCTGAGCTGAAAGCTTGCTCCAAGCAAAGACCCTTGAACAAAATCCTGCCCCTGTGCAAGCTTCAGGGCTTCTGTGGTTATTATCATGTGTTTTTAAGTGTCCACATTAAATCTGTAGCTAAATTGCATAGAATTCAGACGTGTAAAGAAACTTTAGTCCTTCTCAGGCAAGGTCCTTCTAGTGTGAGAATACACGAAATGCCTTAAACATGTTTGAGAATTGATGACTGAAACTTGTGCTGATGAAAACTCAGGTTTTGGTAAAATGAAGTTTTTCTCAGAAATAGTTTGCTTTCCTCTACGTTACATATGAAAAAGTATTCCCCCTGTTCTTATCTCATTGGCCAAAATTGAGAACTTACTTTGTTTTCTGCCAAAACCCAAGTTTCCTGTAAGGAAACTATTTCTTACCCTGGCATGCAGTTTCTGACTGGCTTTATGTGTATAACATTCGTCACTGTAGTGTCTGGGTGTAGCATCACACTTCCAGGAAACCAAACCAAATTCACATTTGACACAAATGACTCAGAAACTTATATCAAAGTAATATATTAAAGCATGCTGTCTGTGTAAGAAATGGGAATTGTTAAAAATATTTTTAAAGAAATAGTCTCTGATCTTTTCCTTCTTGCAGCCTCAGACTCCCTTAAAATCTTTTGACATACCTCAATTTTTTTTCAAGCAATCTTCTATTGCTAAGTTCTGCACAGGCTTTCAGAATGGATGCTGTCCAGAAATCCTATTACAATAAATTTACTGTATGAAAAAATCTAAGGAGGAAATAAGATATGGTCATATTATTAAGTCTGACTGTTCACCACTGCCGGTTTTTCATCTAGCCCTTTGTTTATTGTCGTCTTATCTTGTACTTAATCTCATTTAAACCATAGGTGCTTTAGTACAAAGACCTTCAATTTTCTTTATTTTGAGTGCCTTCTGCATATATGATACCACATTTAAAGCACATATTCTATGTATTTAAAGTGCTCTCCACATCTGTGATGCTGTAGAAATAAATTGTTACAAAAGATTAAGAGTTGTAGCCCTAACCAAAATGTATTTCTGTGGCTCTCAGTCTCCTTTGTCATAAATAGCAAGGCCAGACTTCCTGTATTTTAGGAGAGATCAAATACCATATTTGTCCAGAAATCCCGCTTAAAGGAATGGATTAGATACTAGCAAATCTGAATAAGAAATCAGCAGTATACTAGAGTGCATATCCCAAAAGAAATCTTAAGGATCACTTGTTTTAACTGGAATTATCTTGGGCTCTCTAATATCTACTTGGAGGGCCATCATTTGGAGTCTTCCAGGTTGACAGTCCACTCAGAGGACACACCATGAGAGCAGCTCTCCCCAGACCTGCAGTGCAGGGTCAGCGCTGACTTGGAGGCAAAGTGCTGCTGGGATACTTCAATTTACAGCCTTGAGGCCTAAACACAGGGTTGCACTGAGTGAGCTGTGCAGCCACAGCCAAAGGGAATGTGACCACGAAGGCAGCCAGCTGGTCTCAATTTTTTGACACAGCCCTAGCTGTCCACATCATTGCAGCTCCAAGTGGGGAAAAAAAATGTGTGATTTAAATACCTGGCTGCAGAAATACAGAAAAAACATATTATTAGCAATGGATTTTCATTTTGTCTTTGGGGAAGGAGGCAACACAGAAGTTCTGTTCCAAACACATCCTCCTTTCCCTGTTATCTAGAAGACTGTTGGGCAAACCAGAATGAAGTGGACTCTTCAAACGAGTCCTGTGCTGATGGCTAGTGTGGTGGTGGTGGTAGTCTTTTCACTTACTGGATGGCACCTGTTCAGTAAACCATTAAGTGCTTCAGCATTTTTTGAGACGTTTTCTGCTGCATCAGGTTCGTGCCACCTAGTGGTGATAGTCCCACCGTGCCGAGTCCCATCGGCAGACACTCTACAATGGTTTTCACATCTCTTCATGAAAAACAAAAATAATCAGAGTATACTTTCAAATAAAAAAGCACAAGGTCCTAAGTTATTAAGCAGTACGCTGGATGCTCTGTAAGTTTTGTTTTTCATCTCCAAACTGCACATTGGCCCTTAGAAGACTGCAGATGATATCCTGGACTTTGGTGAAAGAAAATGCCAAAGGCATGTGTTAACATCTGGAAATTTGCCTGCCCACTCCAGCTGGCTCTGACTGGGTCTTGAAGCCAGAGGCAATGCAGTAATAAAACAGTAGAATGGAGAAGTGCTTCACTCTGGCAGTTCTCACCATTGCCACTTCTTCAGCTGCCCAAGTCACCACGCAGTTGTCAACAGTCTGTGCATTGCCTAGAAGCCCTGAAAGGTATATCTGAGAAAATAAATGTTTCTAAGTAGCTTTATTTAACTGATTTTGTCTTTCACTTTGATTTATGATTATTGTCTAAACTTAATGTGGAAAAATTGGCTTAACAACCAGTTGTCAGCAAACCTGCAGTAAATTTTAAATTAAAATTCCTCCATTTGTCTTTGTTCAATGATACTTTCAGCCTTGCTTATGCAAAGTACTTTTGAAGATTTGTCATCTTTTTGGTTAGACAATTTAATTTAGGGAGGGAGAAAAATAAATACAACATCTATCCACATTGCCGAATTGGAGTTGTACCAGGAATGAATCTGGATCAGCAGATTTATTGAACAAAACACAACTTCAATCTTTCTGCTGATCAAGTGACAGAACAGACTGCAATTTTAATGAATAGACTGCAGTGGAAAATTTCTAGTATTGTGCATTCATGTATGGTTTAATGGATTCAGGCCAATACCGAAAAGAAAGTCAGCACTCAAGTCTTCAGAGTAACTGTCATATCATAAAATCTGCATTGTTCCCACTCAGAGATCAAAGGTTTGACTTGCCCTGGTGAGGAGGTAGGAAGAAATCTGAAACCCTGAGTTGCTTTACTTCCCAGGAACACAGGAAAATGTGGTGCTTCTGCCACTCTTTTCTGGAAACTGTTAGATTAGCTTTAAATTAATAGTGAGAGCCTCTATGAATTCTAATGTTAGAAACTGTTGATAAAAGCTCCTGTTAATATGTAAACTTTACTCTGGTTCCTGCATAGTTGTCTGTGTCCTCCTGCTTCCTGTGTGATGTGCGATCCCTGGTCTTGTTCCCTGCCATACATCCTTCTTCCAATGAGTCTTTCTGCTATTGAAATTACCCAAAGGGCCCAGGAAGAAAATAAAACTTCTGAGTATAACAGAAACACTACTATGCCAATAAAGGCTTTTAGGGATTTAATTGGTGTTCCTTAAATAACCCAGTTCAAAACACAATGAGAACTATGTCTGAGAGATGAGCCATGGATCTCAATGAATGTAAAAAATGGATTAGGGAAGCATCATTTGTTGAGGATTAAATATTTTATAGACAGTAGAATTGTGCGAAATATGGCTCCTTTAAGCTGTCTTAATACCATGCTATCAGTGTCCAATGAGCATCAAAGGTGGATGGAGCAAATGCAGATGTAATTTAGGAGGAAAATCATCTGGAAGAGCTGCTGCATTAGAGTTACATTTAAAATTTAAAATCAGGACAGATGCAGCATGCTATGACAGAAACCAACAGAAGATCTTTAACAACAAATTGTTTATTTGAGGATGACTATGTCTGGGCAGGTGCAGCAGAAAAATCAAATTAAATCTCAAATAATTTTTCTAAGTTTGAAAAGGCAACAAACTTCACAGAGGCTGCCAGCATGGCCCACACTTAAAGGAGAGACCCAAAATGGAGAGAAAAAAAAATACCCATTTTATAAAGTAGAGAACAACATATTAGCTGTCACAATGCAATCAAGCTGGATTAACTTCTTGGATCCTGTTGCTAGCATTCAATTAACATGTCAAGTTAATTCTTCAATTAACAAGTCAAGATTTTCAAACTTCTTTCTGGTATTATTTTTATAAAGTCTAATTTCTGCTAAAACCAGAGTAGACTGAGACTCTCCTGTCTTTCAATTGGAAAATTTAGGTGGGTTTTTTTCATCAGGTGATTGCTATGGAACATTAAATTTTCAAATATTTCCACATTATATTGTATTTACCACAGAAAATATTCTGTGGGAAGTTAACGCCCCACTGCAGACAATGTTTTGCCCTGGACCCTTTCTTCCGAATATAAGTTTTCAGCTGCAAATGGGTGTTAATTAGTCACAAAGGGCCCGTATTTACTATGCTGCTACACTGGACACTGTGCAGTGTCAGGGAGGTATTTACCCATAAAAAAAAATTATGACCGCTGGGATATTCTGAAAATGTTAACCTTTCTTTTTTGTATGTACAAATCCAAATTCAAATGGAAACTTCCAGCATAAGTAAGCCACAAGAATGAGAGCTTTTCTACATACTTCTATTTTAAAATATATATTTAAAAATCTATGTACTACTCACATGGCTTCTTTCCTGCAACTTTACATCCTGGTGGGAATGAGGAACTGCTTTGTTCTGCTGAGAGCATTTTAACTTGGCTCTGCAAGTAAAAGTGGTGGAACACCTGCCTGAGCTAACCTTTAAAAACAATTAAGTACTGCCACTGTTAGTTTTAATTCACTATGACATTGCTCTTTAGGTTAATGCTTTCACCATCCTTCTCTTCAGAACAGGATGGTTCTTCCTTCTCTTGAGGTCATCAGGAACGTTTTTCCTTACATTAGCAGGACTTTCAGGACATGATAGTTACAACTTTATCTCTTCACCTAATATTGTAATTAAGGGATGGATTTCAACAGCTCATTGCAACTAATGATGGTGAGACCCAGCACATCTGCAGGTGGGGAGGTATATATTTCAATCACAAAACCTTTTGCTGCCATTCCAGATTAAAAAACAATGAAGTTTATCTAAATTTTATCTGGGACAGTCTATCTACTTGAGAAAAAGCTTCGCCAGAATTCATGACTACAGAATGAAGTAGCCCCATGAATGACATCAAATAACTGCTCTCATGGGCCAGGTTCAAGCTACTGACTAGAACATAAAAGGTTGTAATGCATACTTCTTTTTAGATCTCTTAGCAGAGATGATCAGCCAATGACCCTATGTCTAGATTTGGCCTGCAAAGCAGTTAATCCAGACTGTGGAAGAAAAATAGCTACCTTTGGCAGACTGTACCTTTGAGGTTGTGCCCTTGATTTCAGCGGGAGCCACTTATGAGAAGGAAATTGCAGGATTTTGTTCCAAGTAGTGTCACAGAAAAACCCTAATGAAATTATCTTCAGAAGTGTACCACAGCAAGTCAGGTATTTTGAAATGAATCCAAAGTATCATATTTAATTGCATATATTTTCTAAATCTGTTAAATACTGAAAGCTTTGGTTTATCTGAAGTTGAAAAGGCATCCAAGAGTTAATTGATTGAAACTTGACTTTTTGGTACTGAGATTCAGCAGCTGTGATAAGGACCAGACTGCTGGTTAGGTGGCATTTTCATTTCCAACAGTATTTGTAACTTTAGATTTTGATACAGATAGAAAGAAAATACTAGAAAGCACCATGCATCACATTTGTGCAGAGCAGCTGTAAAACCTGTGCCCATGTTATAAAGGTCCTGAGAGCCCCCCACAGCAGGAGGTCTGGCTGCCAGGGTTTGGGGACAATGCAGAGTCAGTGCAGCCAAGGCAGAGGTCTCCAGGCAGTGCCACAGGGAGGCTACAGCTGGGACCCAGCCCTGTCCTGGGGGAGCTGCTTCCAGTCCAGTCTTCACCTGGGAGACAGTGCCACTGCCTGGCCTCAGCCCATCCCCATATGGTCATTTTCTTTTAGCTGGTAAAGTGTGGAGTCAGGAACAACCACACAGGTCTTGCTTTCGGCAAATCCCATTAGCAAGTCCACAAAGAGCAACAGGGACCACCGGGCCTCTCCCTGGAACCACCACAGGTAGAGCCAGGCTCAGCCTGTAACTCCACACTTGCGTTCCCTGCAGCCAACACAAAGACTGATGCTGTCTTCACACAGAGATGAATAAGGCACTCCAGGAACACCCTCAGCTTGTTCAGTTTCCCCGGTGGGCATTATGGAGGAAATAATTTTTTTAAGAAACTCGAGATATGTGTGTCACAGTGATGTCATATCCGCCATAGAAGGGACTTCAAGATTTTTGCCAACTGCTGTTTACACAAGACGCTATTAGAATGGTGTCCTGAGGGGCTGCAGATGGGGAAGGAGGTAGAAAACAGCTGCGCTGGTAAATATTGAGATTTCTTTGTGCTTATATATATGTCAGATGGCGGTGAAGCTCAGACAATTACGAAATTTCAGCTTTAGTAAGGGCATGCTGACAAGATTATTAGGATTTGATTTGTGTAGCACTAGATCATCTACCAGTCCAAATGAATGGGGCAGGAGCACATGATGGCACTTCTGGTGAATTATGCAGAGTACAGAGACCGTTATTTATCCTGGCTTTATACTGTCTGGGGGAAACTTGCAATACAGTCAGGTATAAAACTGGCGTGGTATGGATAGAATATACTCGGACCAATAAAAACTGGAACACTTTTTTAGCACATTCAAATCACGTGCCTGCAGCACTTTGTACCATAAGGTTGCAGTGTTTTGGTGTATCATTTAGTGTCCTAAAATATTCTTGTGTATTGCCTAACATAATTCCAACTGTACAGCTGAGCTGCAGTAACCAAAGGCTTATACAGGGTGTTCAGAAGTTCTCATCCTCAGGAACAGCCAGAACCATGTGTCAGAACCAGGTACACACTCAGATTCCTTGCAGCCTAAATACAGTTAAGAAACGTTTACACCAGCTGATGTGTGTGTACCTAGTGCAGACAAAGGCCAGGAGAACAAGGAGCTCCTTCGGCAGGTGGCAGTCCAGGACTACAAGATCCTGCCTACTTGCAGATTTGTATTTGGCTATCAACTAAGGGCAGCTAGAGCAGGGTGCACTCAGATGTCCTGCTTATCTATATTTACCAGCACTCTTTGAGGGGAGACAAGTTTCTAAATTTGGCTTTCATAAACTTTTAAAGTCAGGTACTGGCAGGGACACCAGTGGCAGCAGTGCTGGTGACAACAGGTCACATACCTGGCTGCAAAGTATACATACTTGAGGGGAATGCATGAACACAATTTGGGAACATCTGCTATGGTACTTCAATCAATGCCTTCAAGTCACCTTATCAGAAGGCATTGGATCTGGTCAAGTAATTGTGTACATCACATCTAGTTTTCCTAGATATGATGTAGCTGGCACAGTAATATCTAACAGTTTTTGTAGTTTGTGGATAAAGGTAGGTTTGCATATGTAACTGCTGGAGCATTATTAATCCTATGGGCTGGTAGGATTCAGGAGGGAAGAGGTACACATTGAAAAAGAAGAATCGAAGTCTGATCTGTGTTTAGTACAGCTATATGAGCAAGCAGTACCAGTAAATGCTTGCCCTCCGCTGACACTTTACTTAATGAAAAAGGAAAACAAGAACAAGGAGACTTGCATCGCAGTTAGTAGAGGATTAATGGATAAAATGACAGATAAAAAAGTTGATATGGTTCAGGATCTTGAGAACTACTGCCCCTTCATAAAGATAATTATGTGTCTCTGTGACAGAAAACCCTCACCATGAGCTGCTGCAGTGACCCAAGAAATGCATCCTACAGTGGAATATGTAACTTCTCCAGATGCCACCAGTAAGGTAAGGGGCGTAACAAGCTATCTGTGAGGAGCTAGCTACCCCTGCTATATACAGTGAACGAGTTCCTGATAAGGAGGGAGAATATATGATCTATGAAAATGCCACTGGCTTTTCCTGCAGCTGGGTGCCGAAGTTCTTTCTTCTTTGATTGTCTCCTTACCAGTCTGTCCTCAAGACTGTTATAGCTACTGGTACAGTGTATTTCAAGCTATGAATAATGTCTCTTTCAATTTTCTGTACTATAAACCACAACAGGTTTACATAATGTTACTCTATTGTATTACCATCTTTCTTGTAGAGAATAGATACAGATATCAGCACAAATGACAGACACTGTGGCAAATTGCACTGACAGACACTATTACCAAAGCAAGAACAATTTTTAGATGTTCCTTTACCACGGTGCTGCCAGATGAACAGTGTTGATCTAGACATACAAAACCCGAACTTATTTGAACATTTTCATTCTGTCCTACAAGGCTGTTGAAATAGACTTCTGTCTATCTGCCTCCTGAAGGATGCTGCCCAGAGCAGCAGGGAAGAGGAAGAGCTGCTCACATCTGCATTCCAAAATGTACAGGATAATCTCCTTTGGACAGTGTGGCTAATTCCCACTCCCTTAATAAGTCTTCCCTTCTAAATGGCTATGAGTCAGCATCATGGAAGTGTGATTTCTTATTGATGTATGCATGTGTGATGACAGGTTACTGTTACAAGCGGCATGTAGAGCAAAGTAAGAAATGAAAAGAGGAATGACACAAGTTTCATTCAACAGGAAGTTCAGCACATCTCTTACAACATGTTTTCTTAATACATCATAGAGAGTTTTGGCTGTCTAGCAGATAGCTCTCTGCAGCGACTTTTAGCTTCTTTGCTTTCCCTCTTGAAATTGAGCTGCATTACCTCACCAACCCAGCTGAGCCTGCCCACCAAATCCATGAGGTACTTGAGGCCCAGCTCCTGTTTCCATTGTTACGGTGCAGTTACCAGGGCATCAGACCATCCTGGGATTACACAGACACATCTTGGCAACAGGAGTTACTCCCTGAGGGGTTGTCAGAACAGATTATTTATGCCAGCACTGCACAATTTTGCTATTGCACTGTGCAAATCTTATGCACCTTTAAAAACAGAAAGGAGATTATTTCTACAGTATGAACAGCCATGTAGACTGGTAATGACCGAGCGCATAGAACTGCACAGATATCATCAAGTGCAACCTATGCTTCCTACAGAACCTATGCTTCCTACAGAAACAGAGATCACTGTTTCTATCTACAAGCTGGGTGCAAGCTTCTTTGCTAAAGAATGAACAGCTGTGGTTTCACTGTGTTCTTCAGGCAAACGTTAGACCAGAATTACATCAAAATGACACATCCTCTCCTACTTTCCTTTTTCTTCTAATATAAAAAATGAAGTTAGCAACTGTTGCCCTTGCATCAGCTACATGCATCTGATGTAGCAGAACACACACTCTGTTCTGCTTCTGAACCTGAACCACTTTTTAAAAATTACCTTGTGCTTTTATATAAAAAATAAGCTCACTATTAGGAGATACAAAACTATGGTTAGGAATCTCATTCTCACTTTAAAGAGGAAGGAATCACAGTCTAAGGATGCTGGTTTCAAAAGTGGTCTGATCTGAGACATTTCAGAGTTCCAAGATCACTCTGGGTTGCCACAGAGGTTGGCAGCCCTTGGTATGTGTCTGGCCCTGGGGGTTAAAAATTAAGTTCTCAAAGGCAGCCATCAGTTTTGGCAGTGTTTTGCCCTAAGAGATAGCATACTATGCACAAATAAGTAGATGCTGGATTGAGAGTTGGACCTGTCTATCCATATTTCATGTTCATTTTATGAGTTCTTTTACAGTTATAAAGAACAACTACATAGGCTTCTCTGCAATTCAGAATGAAATTGTACCAGAGAGACAGACTAGTTTAGGATGACAAGAGTTAATACTTTTGCCAAGCTCAAGGACATGAAGCCAAGATATCTTCCAATCCAGACTTCTGTAAGCAACAAAACACTGCCCTTTAATGACTGCTGGATCAGCTCAGTCACTTGAAAAAGGGATTAAAATGAGTCCTAAAATTAAAGTAGTTTTAACACTGCAGTTTCTAAATGAGTTGTAAAATAAGCTAGGACAAGTTTGCACAAGAAACATTTGCTATTAAGCGTAAAATCACGGGACCCGTGCCAGGCCAGCTGTGCTACTGCTCCTCCTTTGCTCCTGTACTAGTGGGTGCCAGAGGCTACAGACTCTGGAGGTAGAAAACAAGTTTCATTGCTCTCATTTGCTTCCCTCAGGCTGACACATGGAGTGGAGTTGTCAGGCTTCACAGCAAGCTGCATCAAGCCTTTTTTGGCTGGAGGGAGAGTTGCTGATACATCATGCTCTGAGTTTTGGCAGGAGAGACCACCAATGTTAAATGAAAAGAAAGAGACTTCAGGTTATCAACTCTTTAAGGTAGGGTTGCCTGTGGTATACGAGTTTACAAGCAGCAAGAGAAACAGGTCATAGGAAGGTCCCTATTTAGTTAGACCTACTAATTAGCTATCCACAGGCTGAAGTTCAGGTGAAAGCTGCACAAGCACTTGAAGTCAGGACTCAAGAATGCTGGGGTCACGAGCCAGAAAGGGTCAAAGATAAAGGTCTGGACATGCAGCAAGATGTAGTGAAGCTAATGGGCAAACAAACAACTTGAAAAGAAAAAATTATAGCTCACAAATTACTCATTTGAAATTATACACATAAAAAATCAAAAGAATTTTCATATGTGGTTTACCAAAAAAACCCACATATCTTGATTCATTTGAAGAATAGCACCAGGAAGATCTAAATCTGGAGTAAGTATCAGCAAGGCAAATTAAAATACTTATATTTGCTTTATAGGAAATAAAGGAGGAAGATGGTCAACCTCTCAAGTCTTACAGAAATGTGAAGTGACTTGAGCTCAAAACTACTTAGATGTGTTATGTAGCAACATAAGCTTTAAATGCTTGTTTTTTTAAAACAACAGGATCCAATAAATGATACAGACCAGTTACTGAGGGAGGCTCATTTACATCAGTTGTAGCTAGTTCATTTTCCAGAAAGCTGGAAACAATCTTTTCCTTCTTTTTCAGACTGTGAGTTTGTGAATACAATGTAACTTTTTCTACACGTGGGTCCATTCTTATGCTTTCATTATTTATTCAACACTCATATGAAAATACTGTAACTGGCCTAAGCATCTTAGCATTCTTACATCATATTACCTTGAATAACTGAATATTCAGCAATGTGTATACATTGAACCTGAAGCGCCTGGTGTATCAGCAGTGATAAAGAACATGAGGTAGAGATACAGATAGTTCAGTGGTTACCCACATAAGCTGTTCCTCTCTACTAGCTATAAGGAGAAGATTTAACATACAATTTAAATCAATTGGTGCATAGAGAGGAATGTGAATTCCATTGTTTCAAGATAGCTTATTGTGTTTTATCTTGAAAAAAGAGAAAGATATTGTTAATACATATGATAATCCGCATTTCAGGATGTGTCCTACTATTATGTTTCTGCACTAAAGAATCAAATTCATCTCCAAATTCAAACAACCCCAAACCATCTACAAAAGCATTATTATAGCTTGGCAATTGAAAAACACTCCAAAAACATACTGAAATTATGTTTGGCCTGGTTTCCATACATATCAAAGAGGAGAGATGATTCCTGGCAAACCTGGAATCGGTATTTTGAACAAGGTGTTTGCCAGCTGGCTCTTTACATTCTGTAGCAAGTTTGTGCATTACTTTAGCAAATGTACTGAACTAGATCCCCTTGAACATTACAAAATAAATCCCTGTAATAACAAAACAAACTACTTTATTTGGTGGACCTAGCAGTTTCAAGTGTAATCAGGAAGTAAATTATAAAAAAATTATTGTCTTGATCTTGAAATTCATAAATAAAGATGTGTGAAACTTGGAAACACTATCAACACAGCAAATTTCTTCCGTTCCTCCCCCATCGTTCACATCGCAGAAAAACATTTTACTTTGCTCGCAAGCGTTTCGTTACAGATTGGTGCTTTCTCCTGTCTCACATCGACAGTAAAAAATTGTTGCTCACCAGTTACAGAGAGTCCCACTGGACCTAAACTCTGCTTGAGTCAGTGGGATTGGCACTGACATTCCTCCCATGTCTGGCAGGGTGCTTTGAGAGACAGAAGTGACAAAGCCCTTGCTCAAAGAGCTTACGCAGCTCTAGAGGCATCAGCGACCAGCAACGGGCTCTGCTAACAGGGAGCACAGGGGAGGTTCAGTAGCCAGGGGCAACGGGGATGTAAACAGACTGCCTGGACCGGTTTGGGTCAGTACGTCTATCCGAGCACTTTTTTACAACCCTCTCAGTTCTTTTTATTTTGATACAGTAAAGCCAGTCAGGATGGAGATTAGAAGGGGGAAGGCAGTCAAAAAAGGGACCCCCGAGGGAAGATCTGAACAAGAAGGTGGATTAGGATCTCCTGACCGGGTGGCGGGGTCGGGTGAGGTGGCGAAGGCGGACCGGCCGCTGGCACGGCATCTCATAAGCTCCAGAAGGGTAAGAAGTCTTGTTTTATCCTTTCTCTAAACGCTATTTTTGTACCAAAATACAGCTGCGTGAGTGGACACGTGATTTTCTTGTAACCAGCCGCTCAACATCCCCCCGGTCTTGCGCTGCATTAGCACCGGGTGCCTCCCCGTCGTGCATCCCCACACACAGCGCTGGCCGTACAGCGCCATTATCCTGCCACAGGTGGGGGATCGGGCTTTTAATAAGGATACCACGGCCCCGAGGACTGCGCTGCGAGAGGAAGCGGCGGTGGCCGCTGGCCAACATGGCCTTGAGGGCAGGGCCGGGAGGGGAAGCGGCGCGGTCGCCGCTGCGCAGGCGCTCGGCGAGGGGAGGCGAAGAGAGGCGAAGAGAGGCGAGGGGAGCTGGGCCCGGGCGGGCCGGGGCCGCCAACGGCGGGGCTGCGGCCGCGGCATCGCCATGCCCGTGCGGTTCGGGGTGAGGCGGGAGGGGACAGCGGGCCCAGGGGGCGGCAGGAATGGGAGTGCGGCCGATTCTGTGGGAAAGGGGAGACCCTGCGCCACAGGCACCGGCCAATAAAGACATAAGCAGTTCGGTCGTGGAGGGGACAGCGGGTCCAGGCTGTGCCTGTTCCTAGAACTAGTCGCTTAAAGATATAAATTAGAGTTGGGTTTTTGTTCCTTTGTTTGTTTGTTTTGTTTTTGTGGTTTTGTTTTTATTTTTTATATTTTGGTGCGTGAAATGCAGTAGTTTTTGTTCTCCGATGGGGGTGGGTTTGGAAGACGCAGAGCAACATGCCAGCTTAGCTCATCCTGCAGCAGCGTGTTGGTGTTTTTTCCACTCGGAGATCTGTTACCAACAGGAGCAGTGGAGCAGGATATGCACCGGTGGCTTGACAGACTCCTCTCTGTTTGCTGCAGGGACTGAGTGAATATAAGAGAAACTTCAAATGGAGAAGCCCAGAATTTTGTAGCCCAGAGAAATCCTTGTGGGCAGGACTTCGGTCGGACCAGTTTGGTAAGCGCCTCTGGAAGCTGTCCGCCTTGACTGCAGCCAAAGCCCAGAAGGGTTTGCCATGATGAGTGCATGGCCACAGTAACTGGTGGTATTTGCAGTTTATGCATTTTGTACAGTTAAAAGTATATTCTTGGGTCATCATTTAGTATATGTTTTTGAACTCCATATTTTTTCTGGCTACATTGAAACTTTCTTTTTTTAATTAGTGCTATTTATATAAACCCTCAAAAAAGTAGTTTCTGACTTTTGGTGGCATAAGCCAAGGCCCAAACAGATGCAGTGTAAACTCATACAGGATGTGCAGAGGATGATACTGGGTTACCTGTGGTGTATGGAAACAGTAAGTAGAATTCCATATTTCAGATGAGACTAACTTGGGGCAAGGTTTGATACAACATAAAATTGTTCTGAAGACTAACAGGTCCAGCTAACTGAAAGAAAAGGACAGCCATTAAACGGAAAAGTTTGTGATGCCGTAGTCTAGGACTTAAGGATTGCAGACATTGTCATGGCAGGGAGATATGGGGATAGGAATTGGAAGACGGAGGAAATAGCATCTGGATTGAAAGGCCTGTAGGGAGTTGAGGAGTAGGAGTAAACTGGACAGTGATGGCAGCTGTGATGCTTTGAAAAGAAGTAGTAAAAGATAGTAATTATTGTAGTGGCACAAGGCAGATTAAAAAAAATAAATTATGCAGTTCAGTGCAACTGCACTATGCAGTCTATGTAATTAAGAGTACATTGTATTGATTCCTACAATATGATAAGTGCTATAAATTATTGCCCAGTAATTAAGAACCAAATACTGGGAGTAGGGTTTTTTTTTAGTCAAAATGGTAGACATCTTAATAAATAATTTAATTTTGGTAAAGATTATTTATATTACTGCTTTCTTCCATTACTGCAAAATGTATCTTTCTTTAACCTTGCTTTCCCTAGCACACGGGTCTTTGTGTGGGTACTTGTATTGAGAAGTGTAATTTTCACGAATTCTGAAATGCTTAAGCATACAAACACATTAACTTCTTTTTAAAATTGCAATCTATGCTTATTTTCGAGTCAAACTAAACTGCAAATTTTACAAGACTTGCAATAAACCCATGAGTTAGCAATACAACAGTTTCTCTTCTTTCTGATGTTGTAGTGATGGTTTTGTGCATGCTTGGTTAGTTTTTCTATATATTTGTGTTAATTTTCTTTTCCCACCATTTAACCACCATATCTTTAAATGGCACTGTTGACACCTCACAGGACTTGCAGATTGCTATTGATAATTTACTTATGGTTCTTCTTGTTGAAACACATAGTTGGCAGTTTTAGGAGTCACTTGGAACATCACTGCAGGAAGTTTACAGCTGCAGGTGCTCAGAGGTCCTTTCTGCTACTTTTCCAGTGTTTTGCCACTGGTATTGTTTCCTATTCCCTGTATGTATAGTCAGACATCCAGACATTCTGTATATCTTTCACCATAGGTTGTTCTCTCTGTGTTGCTTCTTTGTGAGATAGGAGTGTCTCTCTCTCTCTCTCTCCCCTGGAAAGTATTTCTTTAAGGTGTAAGTGACTTTCACTTACTTTTCCATCACAGTTGAGGACTTTGAAGTGGATTCCTGCTTTGAATATGTTCAGTCATTCAATACTCTTCTTAAAATGGTGGGGTAATTTTATTTTCACCTGCCTGTGTAAAGGCCAGCAATTCTTAAAAATAACTTGATACCTGGTTTTCTTACAAAGTATTTTTCTATTTTTGGAAATGTTTTTGTGTTCATACTGTAAAAAGGCATCAGGTATCTGAGATGGTGCTAAACTGGATGGGGATCTGTCACAGTCATTGAGAACCTGTTCAGCAAGGTATGTTGTGCATGAGTAATGAGGAGTGCTTGTAGCATAATTTATTGCTAATTTGTTGCAGGTTGTTTATTCTGTATCTGTGTTAACCACGTTCTTTTCACTGGTTGTGTTAGTTTTCTTCTTGCCAACTCCCAGAATCAACTTACACAAGATTGTCCTGTGGACAGTTTTGCTTTATAGGGTTTTATCCAATATTGTCCTGGAGCACCATGTTCCTGTCTTTTTAGTGGAAAGTCATTTTCAGATAGGAAAGAACACAGAACTTCACAGCCATGCCCATAGTTCATAGTCTGTCATTGCTCAAAGATACTAAAACAGTGCTTTCTAATAATCAGTTGTATGATAAACTTTCAGTTTATTATTGTAATAGAGTGATATTATGTCTTCAGTAGAATGTTTTTGTTAAACCTAATGTGTTTTTTTTCAGGAATCACTAGAGAACCAAAATTCATTTCCAAGAGAAGGGTACCTTACTATGATCCACAGATTTCGAAGTCCTTTGAATGGACAGCAGATTGTGATTTTAATGATCCACTTGAACCTGAAGCTGCAGAGTTGCCCACAGACCACAACAATAATGATGTGAATCAGGAAGAAATTGAAACGCTAGAAGGACCCAGACTCCCCCCAAAAGTTCAGTCACATTTGGTAGATTCTAGCGGTGAAACAGCTCTTGCCTTTGCAGAGAACAACATGAAGAAATCACCCTCTGAAGCTCCACCAAATCAAAATGAAGCATTTTCATCTCCGAAAAAGGAATTAGAAAAAATGAGTAATGGGGTAAGGGAATATTTTTTTTTAATTGACCAGTATAAAAATTGCTAACAGTGTTTTCATGCACATGCTCAGACTCTCTTATCTAACTCTTTCTTTAGTTGTGTATTTTGATACTCTATGTTGTAGCTTCGTTGTTGGGAGGGCAGTACATTTGAGATCAGATTTTGGTGCTACTTAATTCAATAGGAACTTGCTCTTCTGGTGTCATCACTGTTGTTTTCAATTAAACTAGCCAATAATATGTAAACTTTTTGGGCTTGGTGACTGTAATGAGAAAATGTACTTTGCATTAATTTTGTTCATAAAACCGAAACCCCAACGACTGGTTTGAAAGTGTGTGTTGAAAGATGTCTGACTGGTAAAACATTGTAAGAAAGGAAACAATCATTGTTATTTTTTTTCTTGTTTTATGTTACCAGCTTCACAGAGCCCTTCAGAGGAAAGCAGACTTGAATATTTCACGTTTAAATACTTTCCCTAGAAATTCTGAATATCAAAGCCAATTTGTCTGGAAGAGTCCTCATGAAAAGTCACCAATACTTGCAGCTGAACAGGTAACTTTAAGGAATCCAAAAAGTAAATTAATACTTCCTTTTATGTATCAGCAAAGTTGCTTACTTTCCAAGATTTGGGTTTTTCCTTTTTTGGGGGAACAACAAACTTTAATGTTGTTACATGATTTCTTTTTTTTCTCTCACTGTATGAAAAGTGCATTATAATGGGATTTGTTTCCATGTGATTCTTTATTGTGGTCAGGTCTGCTTATTTGTTCTCCTTACGCCTGATTGTATTTTGTTCTGTTTGCATTAATTTACCTGTGTTGTCACAGTTTCTTATTGTCAGTCTCCATCTCTGTGCACATGTACTTCTAAGCCCTAAAGTGCGTCTCTGCAGTGTTTTTTTCTTTTATGAGAACAGCTTATATTTAAAAGTAGAGTCTTCCAATTTAAAGATACTCTTCTGGCATTTTACTACATCTCATGAGCTTTGGGGTTTTTTAGGGTTGAAAATGCTATTTCTAGTCAGACCACAAAGAGTAACTGATTGTGAGACTACTTTGTGTTTTCAATTAATTGTTACTGGGATTGGGTCTTGAGAGACTTGGTCTGTTTTTTGGTCATTTTACAGTATAAAATAGGCACTTTTGCTTTTATTTTGTCTTCTGTTAGTAGGATTACTAGAGATGGTGGGCTCTCTCTTTTTATCCACAGGTAGCAGATTTGTTCAGTAACAACTTTTAGGGGAAGTAAATATTGATACCTAAGATCAGTCACTGTCCTGTCTTTTTCCATTGAAGTGCCAAACAGGTGGATTTACTATAAGGTATGCTTCCCAGCAGTCCCTTATCCAAGGAAAACTCTTTGAAATGTGTGACGGAAGTGTAGAACTCAAAGAACCCTTTGAGAAAGAGGCAGGTCCCAGAAAGTCACCTTATGGAAAATTTCGAAGAGAATTTTATTTGGTTCTGTGTGAAATCAGTTCGATAATGTCATTATTGATGCTTGTGAATCTGCCTTTTTCAGAGGATAGACTTTGAAATCTAGAACAGCAAACTTTTTTTCATAGCTTATACAGAATAAGAAGCAGTGAGAATAAGTCTGTAGGCACTATACATCTGTGGATAAATAGAACTTATAGAAAATTTCATTATAAAAATGATACATATTAACAAATTGATATTTTTTGATGTTGATATGAAAGAGAATATACCTGAAAACTGAATAATGACAATACCTTTCCCTTGAAGAGATTCAGTGAAAATCTCAAAGTTATCAAGTCAGACCCAAATTCTCATAGCAAAGCTGAGGAAAATGTATGCTTGTCACATATGGCATGGTGTTTAAATTCAGCACCCCATGAAGGGATGATACACGACCACATAGCAGGCAAATTCTCTACCTTGGTTTATAGTACTGTATTAATTGGAAAATAATGGATTTTAATTTACTCAGCCCTAAGCATCCAGCTCTAGAACACAGAGCAGTTGTCTGTTACTTACGGACTGGACATGTACTGAGAAGTCATAGGGAAGTTTTGTGGTGTGCCTTTCAAAAAGCATGATTCTACATACAACTCTGAAGGAGAACTGTTTTCCCAAATAAACAAAACCTCTGATAGTAAACTTTAGTAAGAACAGCATTTGATCACAGGTTTAACTGTGTCTGACTTGATCACGTTTAAGTTTGTTTTCATCAGTTTAAATTTTTCCTGGATTTGTCCTAAACTTTCATTAGTCTGCACATGCTGTATTGTACCCACAACTATCTCTCTGCTCATACCTGAGTGTATTGGCGTGAATCAGTTAACAGATTTTGAAAATTTACCCTCAAGGTAAGTAAATCTCACTTTTTTCTTTGTTTTATTTTCTTTCTCTCCCCAAGGTTATTTGCAACACAAGGAAATCCACACCTGTGGTTAAATCTCCTGCAATTACTTCTGAAACTGCATATGAGAGAAATTTCGAAGGGTCTCCTCCTGTTAAGGATCCACAAGAGAGAGGTGTTTCAGAAGAGAAAGAATTTCCGGTTTGTGAACAAGTAAATCTTTCCCTGAATGAAAGGCTTTAGTAGTACTTATATAGTTTTGATCTATTTTATAATGAGGTGGGTTTATTTTGAAATTTTTTAGTTACATTGTAGAGCTGTTGCTAATGATGCTGGACTAAATAGCGCTTTTGCTATAAAAGACTGAAAATAACATTGTACAGCTCTGCTCTTTGGGGTTTCTGTAGTGGGTTTTGTAGTTTCTGTAGTTAATTTTTTTCAGTTTACAATGAAATTTTAAGTGTGCATTTCTGAGTTTTCAAGTGGTTTCATTTATTTTTTAAAATATTTAATTCTTTTGTTCCTAATTGAAACTTTGTTTTTAGTTATTAGGACAGTTTCTGAAGTCTAAATCTCTGATTTATACTCTCATTGCTACCAGTGTTGTCTCTTCGTGTGCAGGAGGGCTAAATGGGAGGTCTGGTACTTTTTGAATGTCATAAATTAGAGATAGTGTAAATAAAAAATAATGTTGATGTATGAAAATTGTCACAGTTGGAACTGATTTTCAGCCAATAGTTGTAATTTGAAGAAACATGGAGTAAGGGGTACAGTTAATCTGCCTTGATAAATTGAAAGGGTAAGTAATTGTATGGGGCTATAACAGGACATTGTATAGCCTATGTGGATTCTGTTAGTTCAAAATATTAACATCTTTTGTGAGAGTAAAAGACATTTTTAAATTTCTATTTTTAAAAGACAATAAAGCAACGATTTTAAATGACATTTTAAAGTAAATTTTAAATATTAAAATGTCTTTTATGAAAATTTGACTGTCTTGCACTTCCTTGTCTTGCTGTTGACTTGTACAAACTTAAGTGGACATTTAGGAAACATGCCTATGTCATTTTTACAAGATACATGAAATGAAATGGAATTGTTTCAGACTGAGATCTTCTAAAAATAAGTGAGAGCAATTTAGAGTGCACGACTGAACCTATTTTGCAAAGGGGGCGTATGAATGTTTATTTTTGTAGCAAGCTGCCAAGTATAGTGTTGTCTAAACTCCTGCAGGTTAGCTAGCCATCCTTCAGGTACGAGGACCACAAATGAGGTTTCCTCACTACCCATCTCTGTTCCTGAGAAAACAGAAAGGGCCACTGTCAGACAACATGTTCCCTAGGATCACTACTGAGCAAAACGTGTACTTAATATGCAGGGCCTGTGGCTTAGTTTAAAGGTGATTGTTGGCTTGGAGGTTTTGTCATATAAAACTCAGACCTGCCCAGTGCTTTAAATCCCATTTGGGAATGAGGAATTTTATGTCCCCTTTTGCCTCTTTTAGCAGATATAAAGAAAGCTTGAAAAGCCTGAGGCTTTCAGGAAACATTTGTCTGGTTTTAATATTGGAGTTTCAGGTTGGTTTTTGAGAACAGCTAATACAGTGAAGTAAGAGAAGTCATGAGAAGGGAATTTTGTTGAAAGTGTCTAAAAAACTGGTTGTTTATACCAGTATCCCTTCTCTGATTAGTATCTTGAAAGAGTTTTGGGGGATTTTGGTGGATTTTTTTTTCCCTTGAATTTGAACAGTATCTGTGAGGATCTCTAGCAGAATCAGAAGTCATGCATGAGATTTCCAAGAGAATAAAATAAATCAGGAAAAAAGAATCTCTTGTGTAAAAACCAAACAAATCAATCTAATAATTTGTAAAACATAATGGCAGGAAATTAAAAAATTTGCCTTTTGGACTCAGGTTAGAATGTGCAGGTATTGTATTATTTTATTTCTGTGTTTCATGTTAATTTTGTAAAATGTACAAAATGGATCATCTGACTGACTGAATGTTGTACTCAGAGACTTAGCTTTGGCATTTCGTTAGTTTATTTTTGTATTAACAAAAGAATGTGATATTTTTGTATTAAATATGCAAAAGAGCTAACACTAAAATAAAATTAACTGTTTGCAAGAGCTTGATGTCAAAAAGAAATACGAGGGTTTTCAGATTGTTAGCTAATGTGGTATTTTTAAAATTATCTTTGCCTTAGAGTAAGAGGGAAGAACCGTTTCAAAAACCAGCAGAAGATGCAGCAAAACAAGGGAAATCAGAACAGAAACATCCTAAACAAAAAAATAAGCAACATATCAGTCCAAAGCCCCTCTCTTTACATACAAGTCGTGGGTATGTATAAAATAGGAAAACCTAGACTAGTGAGTAGGTGTACAGCAACCTGATATTTAGAATGATGGACAATGGACCTTTAACCACACCATGCTACAGTTGCAGGGGCAAGTGCCCCCTTGCAGCTCTGGGATTGAGTGTCTTGTGGGTACATCTAAACCTGGTGTTAATTTCCATCCTCCTCTCTGGTCAACAGAAGTGGAAGCTTTGTAGCCACTCCTGTTCAGTTGAACCTTGTGATGCAATAATAGTATTACTAATAAATTTAACGTGAATGAAATTAAATTGCTGCAGTGTTGCTACTAAACTTTTAGCAAGTCCTTCAGAAGTCATAGTCACCTCTCAAACTGCTCTCCTGTGCTTGCTCCACACCTTAAAACTGTGGTAATTGTACTTGATATCTGCGTTTTCTAGTCCCTACTGCCTTCTGTCCCTGAGTAACAAAAGCAGACACGTGAGGTAAAGAGGAGCAGAGAGATGTGTCCCATTTAGGATAATCTGACAAGCATGGAAATGAAGTGAAATTGTATATTACTGAGCGCTATCAAAGTATCTTTTTTTTCTGCCACATGCCTACATTGCAGGAATTGAACTCATATTTCCATTTTATACACATCTGAGATATGCCAGAAGAAATAAAGGGCAAGAATAGATGTGGGCTTTAAAATGCAAAAATGAACCATCTCTCTTGTCTTTGTGCTTAACATATGCCCCAGCGATTGCTTTCATTCTTTCTGGCAGTGTTAAGGCATTAAATTAAAAATGGGAGAGGAGATGTACCTGGGTCTTAATGCTGTTGGATATTGGGAGTTGATTACAAAATTCTGTGAAATAAAATTGCTTTATGAAAAAGTAAGCGGATATAGTGGAGCTAAAATCTTTAACTCTTTGGTTTTCTTAGCACTCTGATGTGGTGGATTGTAGTCAATTTTGCAGTGAGTACTGTTTAAAATTCTTGATCAGATGGTGTGGCTCTTTTCATTTAAGGGTAAATTTCTTCCTCTTATGCCTTCAGTGTGGTAGCATAAGACAGATTTTTCTTAAAAAATCACTGGGCAAATAGCTGTCAAAATGTGCAAGTTCTCAATGTGCAGACAGAATGCAAGTTGTGTTGCATGGCCTACTTTTGCAGAGTGACTGCAATCAAGGCATAGCAGTGATGTGTTTTTCGAGCTAATCCATTAGTTTTGCAACCAAAACTGAAAAAATTCAATCAGTTTTAAAGAAAGAGACATATTGAAAGAAATTTTGGGTATAAAGGGTTTGTGACCTTGGTAGTTTTCTTTTGAAAAGTTGCTTTTTATTCTGTGGCTTCAGGCTTTTATGACCTATTTCTGAAGAAGGATTTAAAAAGAGGGCTTTTTCACCCAAAGCTGAATATATTAAAATAAAGCTAGTAATGTTCTGAAGCAAGATTAAAACCAAAAATGTTTTTTGATTTAAGCTGATACATCCAGTGTTTAAGGACTTGAAGTACTAGTTGTTGCCTGCTATAGGTTAGATGATGTTAATTTTTCTGTGTATGTATGTGTGTGGCAGAAGGGAAAATGAACCCATCTTTTCAAGTAATGAGGCCTTTTGAAGATCAAAGCCAGTAGGACATAGTTAGATGATTTATACTGACCAGTGTTCTGGCAGTCAGATGTTTCTAGCCCCAGCAGTTCACCCCACCCATATGCGGGAGTGCCTTTAAAGTGGAGTTCATAGAAGGAAATTCTCAGACACATTAATGCCAAACCAGCATTTTTACTTAAATATGCCTTTATCAGTGACTTGAGTCAATATGCTGTACTTTGCATTGAAGTGATTGAGACTTATGTGTGTATCACGTTCTCCTGATTTGGCTGTCAGAGCAAAAGCTTCAGGTAGAAGTGTTGTGAGGAAAAAACAATATGCATATCTACTTAAAGGGCCACCAACTGAATGAGGTTTTTTTCACAGCATTCCTAGTTGTGTTGGTTTGAGTTGTTGTTTGTGCACACGTTTTTCACATCTCACTGACATTTAAGTGCAAGTACATATGTGTGTATTGATGGAACTTTAAAAGTGCTCTTCAAGAGTATTCTGGATATCAATCTTTATCCTTTCTGTCTTTTTTTCCTCTCCTCATTCTTGATTTCTTAGGAAGATGAACACTGAATATAGGTCAAAATTCTTGTCCCCCACCCAATATTTCTACAAAGATGGAGCTTGGTCTCGTATTAGGAGTAAAGTTCACAACCAGGTGAGTACTCTTAGAAAACCTGAAGCCTAATTATGCTTTGTATTTTGATTTTTAGATGCAAAACCTTCAAATTGTAGTGTTTATAAGATAGAGTTTTGAGATTGTAATGCTAATGACTCAAGCTCCCTAAGGTGAGTATACAAAGATAGTTAGGTTCTGACTAGTCAGTATAATACATAAAAAGAAAAAAAAGAGATGGTGAGACTTAAAAAATATATTAATGTGACATCCAAAGTGAGGGAGGAGTTTTGTTTCCCTTACAGTTAGAATCATTCAGAACAGTCTCTTCTGGCAGGTAATCTTGCTGTTGATGTTCAGCCCAGTTTTAATAAGTGGAAGTGTTCAAAATACAGAGTTGAATGATAGGAGATTCCAAGGGAATAAAAGGAGAAGGCCACCATAGTATCAGCCTAGGTCAGCTTGATGGTCAGGCTCAGTTTCTTAGTTTCAGCCAGACCATGTATTTCCTTGTAGTTTATTCAGTAGCTGCAATCCATATTACACTGTATAGGAACTCATTTGACAGAACTCTGAAAATGGTGGGCAGCCTTGGGACCAGAGGATTACTTAGCAGCATTATTAATTATGATTTCCTGAGTTACTTAAGTAAATCAAAACCCTTAATGTGCTAAGAAACTTCTAGAGCTAGTTCTGCAACTCTGATTTCATTGAATTGACTTAGGTTTCTCCCAGCTGATAGAGGGAGCCTTTGTGAGACACTGCACTGCTAACTGTGTGGCAGGTACTTGGAAAGGTGAGTTTTCTCACCAGTCAGGATCAAGGTGATGTGGAAGGTAGAACTGGAGCAGATGGTTCTAAGATGTTGGACTTTGAGAATTTGCAAATAAGGTTCTCTGAGAATTGCAGGAGTAGTGTGGTGGCATTCAGTTCTGTGTTTTCTCACTGGACTTAATCTAGCAGGTAATTTTCTTTTTCATTTTAGGCAAAAGGAAATAATTTATAGAATATATACAAAATACATAATGAGAAATAGGTCTCAAAGTTTAAAGTATATTGTAGTATAAGATGATTCATAATCAGATTTTGTGTATGCATGCATGAGATAATCCATTCTGTGGAAACAGCCTCAGGAGAATGTTAGACGACTGAAAACAAGCAACAGTTTTATATGTATCAATACATGCATTAGATTTACTGTAACTAAGGCTGTAGAATATTGTGAACTATTGCATGCAGCCTAAGTGATATACGGAATGTTTCTATAGAATATTATATAATTTTTCTGGCATGTAAGACTTTATTTTGTTCATGTTGCATCAGTAACATTCAAAACAATAAGGAGCGGTGCTCAGCTTCAAGTGACTGAGTTGTAGGCAAATAAAGGGAAAGGGATGCATTGCCTTGAGGTATATTATGTTTGTGGCACAGTAAGCTAGGAGGAGTCACTGTAGTATAGTCAAGGGAAAGAATGAGGAGACTGCAGCTGGAGAATGGATGTTTAGCTTTACATGCAGCATTTAATTAAGGATTTCCCACACTGTAGCAAAGTGTTTTGGGTGTGTCAGACTTTACCACGGCGATTTTCGTGCTGAAAAGGGATTTGCAGGAAACTAGAAAGAAGTTACTTGCCAGTAGGCATGAAGAATTAAAAAAAAGAATTATTGTGATTTTTGGGGCCTTCTAAATGAAGGAATTGTGCTGGGTAGCTGGAAGAGCCAAATTAATTTTAAGACTATAATAACAAATATTGATGACAAATGTGCTTTAATTGCATACAGGTTTTCATGTGTGCATATCTACATTAGATCCTGATATGAATTCATATAGAAGAGATTTTTATAGTTGCAATTACCTGTCTCTGTTAGACTTTAAATCACGTGCCTGTCAGGGTTTAACCCCAGTAGGGAGCTGAGCTCCACAGAACCAGTTGTTCACTCCTGCACAGTGGGATGGGGGAGAGAATTTGGAGGGTAAAAGTGACAAAACTCATGTTGAGATAAAGGTAGTTTAACAGGTAAAGCAAAAGCCATGCGTGCAAGCAAAGCAGAACAAGGAATCTCCAGGAAAGCAGGGCTCCATCACGTGTAATGATTACTTGGGAATACAAACGCCATCATTCCAAATGTTCCTGCCATCCTCCTTTCCCCAGCTTTTCTTTCTGGGCACAGCAAGAATATCCCTTTGGTTAGTTGGGGTCAGCTGTCCCAGGTGTGTGCCCTTTCAGCTTCTTGTGCTCCCCCAGCCAGCTTGCTGGCAGGGCAGGGTGAGAAACAGAAAAGGCCTTTTAGCTCCATTCAGCAACAGCTAAAACATCTGTGTTGTCAACTGTTTTCAGCACAAACCCAAAACATAGCCCCATAGGAGCTACTTAATTTAACACATATAACTTATATCGTAAAGAAATTTATCCCAGCCAAAAGCAGTGCAGCATATCAAACCAGTTTTGCTAATAGACAAAGAATAATTAACTTATATGAATGTGTTACTGTGTGGGATATTTTCTATATGGAGTTCTTTAAATTTGGTGTTATCTTATTATTTCCATATGTATCATTGAGGGTTGTAATTCTTAATAAAGCTTTTTGTGGGTAGAGGGAAAGCAAAGAAGAAGGTTAATGCTTGTAATTTTCTGGTCTTCAGGATTGGTTGTAAGAAAAACAAGCTTAAATCTTAAAACTTCCGTTAACACGAGAATAAAAATCCTGATAGACCTGATTCTTGGCCAGGCTTTCTTTTTTTCCTCCTCTCTGTAGGATCCGTCAGTATTTGTGTTCTAAGAATGATAAAATGGGATCCAGCACGGAAATTCCAAAATGTTGGAAGTCAAGCAGATGAGGCAGAAGCCTGTCTTGGCTGAGCTGGGATCTTCTTTTGGAACTAAGGCAAAAATGGAAAGTGTATGCCCAGTGGAAGCAAGGTTATGTGACACGGGAGGACTCCAGAGTTGCTGCTCACCACTGTAGGGAGAAAGTCTGTGTGGCTGAAGCTCAGTTGAAGTTGAAGCTGAACAGTACTGTGATGGATAATAAAAAGAGTTTTTTTAAATATGTTAATAGCAAAAGGCAGTGCAGAAACAACATTGACCTGTTACAGGATGAGGATGGTCACCTCACAAACGGGCATAGACAAGGCAGAGATCTTTAATGCTTTCTTTGCCTCTGCTTTCAACACTGGTGATGGGCTAAGGGGTCCCAGTGCCCTGAGCTGAGGGACCATGTCTGTGAGAATGATAAACTGCCAATTGACCCTGAACTTATGTGGGATCTGCTGCTTGAACTGGATCCCTGGAAGTCTAGGGGACCTGGCGAGGTTCCTCTGAGAATACTCAGCTCAAGGGTGATTGTCATTGCAAGGCCTCTCTTAATGACTTTTTCGAATGGTCTTGAGAATCTGGAGAGTTGACTGCAGTTGACTTGAAGCTGGCTAACATTGTCCCAATTTTCAAGAAGGTCAAGTCGGATGACCCTGGAAACCATAGGCCTGTCAGTCTTGCTTCAGTTACTGGTAAAGTTATATAGAAGATTATCCTGGGAGGTACTGAGAAACACCTGAAGTCATTAGTCACAGCCAGCATGGCTTCACGAAGGGAAAGTCCTGCTTGTCAAACTTAATTTCCTTTTATGACAAGGTAACCCACCTGGTTGATCAAGAGAAGCCAGTTGATCTAATCTTTTTGGATTTCAGTAAAGCTTTCAATCCTGTCTCTCACATGATCCTTCTGGACAAAATGTCCAGCACACAGCTGGATAAACACATCATGTGGTGAGTGAGCCATTGGCTCATGGGTCAAGCACAGAGAGTAATAGTGAATGGGTGACATCAGACTGGTGAGCTGTCACTAGTGGTTCCACAGGGCCTGTACTCTTCAACATCTTCATAAATGACTTGGATGCAGGACTGGAAGGGATCCTAAGTAAGTTTGGTGATGATACTAAATTGGAACGAGCTGTTGACTCCCTCAAAGACAGGGAGGCCCTGCAGAGAGACCTCGACGAATTAAGAGGATTGGGCAATCATCAGCTATATAAAGCTGAACAAAGACAAATGCCAGGTTCTGCACCTGGGATGGGGCAACCCCAGATGTCCGTACAGACTGGGAAATGAGATGCTGGAAAGCAGTGCCACAAAAAGAGACCTGGAGGTCCTGGTCAATGGCAAGTTGAAGATGAGTCAGCAGTGCCCTGGCAGCCAGGAGGGCCAACCGTGTCCTGGGGGGCATGAGGCAAAGCATCGCCAACTGGGCAAGGGAGGAGATTGTCCTGCTCTGCTCTGCACTGGGGCAGCCTCACTTGGAGTGCTGTGTGCAGTTTTGGGTGCCACAGCATAAGAAAGATATTAAACTATTAGAGAGTGTCCCAAGGAGGAAAAGCCGTATGAGGAGCAGCTGAAGTCACTGCTGAGGAAGAGACTGAGGGAAGACATTACAATCTACCACTTCCTCACAGGGGGAAGCAGAGTGGGGGGCACTGATCTTTCTGGTGGCCAGTGAGAGGACCCGAGGGAATGGCACGAAGCTGTGTCAGGAGAGGTTTAGGTTAGATGTTAGGGAAAGGTTCTTTACCCAGAGGGTGGTTGGGCACTGGAACAGGCTCCCCAGAGAAGTGGTCAGAGTACCAAGCCTGACAGAGATCAAAAAGCATTTGGACAATGCTCTCAGGCACGTGGTGTGGCTCTTGGGGCTGTCCTGTGCAGGGTCAGGAGTTGGACTTCGATGATCCTTGTGGGTCCCTTCCAACTCAGGATATTCTATGATTGTATAAGATAAGAGGACTGAATAAAATATTTATTCATGGTCGAGATGTAAGAAAGAATCCAGCCATATGAGAAATATATTAACAGCAGATTAATGAAAGTCTGCATAACTTGAAAAACAGTGCCAAGTGCATTGATTTTGTTGTAAAGCAGCAAAGGTACTTTGGCCATTTACAGTACAGGTTGTCCAACAGTTCTTTTGGTTTCTACATGATTCCACACCTTTTCCCATACTAATGAAGAGAAATGTTCTTCAAAACTGTATCTAACCTCTACATCTGGTAGGTTCTTGAGACTCACCCTTACCAAGGGTGCCTACAGAATATCTCTCGCTTAGCATAAGTGCTTAGATGATAGGCTCCGACTGATCCAGTCTTGTTTCTGCCTTAGCTGGGACCGCACATGGGTAACTTTGGGTCCAAAGCAGAGTTTCTGAAGTTCTGAGTCCAAACAGGCAAATGCCATAGTAGAATCCTGGTATGACCTTAGCCATAGTGATTACTGCTAGACTGCTTCTCTGCAATTTATTATTAAGCATTTCTTTTCAGCAGTCATATGAAAAAAAGTCACTTTGAATTATGCTTTTGAAAAATTAATGTGGGCAATTAATGATTACAGTAGGGCTCTCCGGGGCCTGTGTCCTGCTGAGTTAATGCTGCCTCCTGAGTCACTGAAGGAGATGGTTGTCCTTTGTACTTCTTCACAATTCACTGGAGACATAGTATTCTTCCTCCCCCTGCAGTACCCTGATGCTCTGGATTTATATTCCTTCCATTGTGGCTATCATAATTAATTTTTCATTCTTCTACTTAAGATGAGTAATCCAATAAATCACTTGCACATCAAACTTTAAATTCCCCTCTGAAAATGACAGGCATATATTTTTAATGGGCTATTCTTTGCAAGTTTAGTGGGTCAAATTGTGGATGTTAGCTGGATATCCATCTGCTGCATCCAGTTACTTTCAGTGGGATTAGCAGAATTTAGCCCACTAAGGAGGAATGATGTGAAATCTATCATGAAAGAAGAATAAAAAAGAAAAGCTAGGAAAATGGGCCAGTGAAAGTATTATTTTCCTGCTATTTTACAAAATGCTTATTTCCTGTGTACCATTTTTAGTAAACCAGAATTCACATGATATCACAAAGTTATTTTTAGTAAGTTAAATATAAACATTTCGTTTTTCCTTTTTCTTCTTGCACTTAAATTGTGTTTGGGTGAAGGACACAAGATAGCATGTGTGTTTAAATAGTCTTAACCATAAAAATTATAGTGTATGATGTCTGAAGAGAGGGGTTATCACTTTTTTATTTAGACTAAAATTGAACAGTTTTGTATCTCATTCTTACAGTTACTGAGAGCCTAGAAGGAATAATTTTGATATTATGTCTTACATACAGTAGCTCCAAGAGTTATCAGCTTCTCGCTAAGATGGATGTAGCTAGAGACAGTTGCAGTGTTTGCAGCATACAAACTCAGTATTGCACATGCACATAGATCTGTTAACTTGAAATAATCATAAATTAGTGGTGAATGTATTTTTTAGTATTTTGCTGATGCTTAGGAATCTAAATTGATTTCCTCAAGCTTGGCAGAAAACTGGTGAAATACCCGTGCTGATGTATTTGTTTTAAAGCTTTTTATTGAATCTCAGGGAGGCAGCATAGAGCTATGTTGGCAGGCTTTTCGTATTTAATTTCTTAGACTGAAGTTACAAGGGTGATAGTAACAATACAATGTTGAGAGAAAAATAAGAAATTTAAAAATAATTCTGTATTCTTCTCCTTAGGCATCTCAAAACACTCTAAATTCTGTGTGGTATATGGAGGTTGGTTGCATAGAAATTCCTCTTTCAGTGTTTAGAGCACTGTGTCTGAGCGCTGATGGAAAAACCAGAATCCAGCATTAAACTTATTCATAGTTACTGCGTAAATTTTTGTGCTTATGGAATGAATAATTAACAATTTTGCTTTGGCTTCATGGCTCAAACATGCTTACTGAATATATGCTTTTGTTATTTTTGCTTTCCTTTTGTTATCTTTTTTGCAGCATGCAGTGTTTGTGCTGTGGCTGGCCCTGTATTATGAGTAACTTGCCTTTCTTTTCTAGCTGCCAGTAGCTAATGCAAATACTTTGTAGTAGCCTAATAGCAAACTTTAAACAGACATGCAACTTATGAAACTTTGATGTATAGGTGAGAGAACTTCGAGAAAGAGCAAAGACTTACAGGCAACGAGTAGAGGGAACACACTTCTCCCGATACCATTTCAATCAGATCCTGTCTGATAATAACAGTCTTTGGGATGTGTCCTCAACTTCCAGTTCAGAAGAAGGGATCAGCAACAACATCAGAGCATTAGATCTTGCTGGGTAAGGTCATCATTCCTACCTGTTATTCTGCAGCTTTGAAACAGAGCAAAATGCTGAATATAGGCTCAGCAAACATGTGCGATCTTGGATGTTTGACTGCATTCAAGATGCAATTGGACAGGGTGTCCAGTAATCATCTAGGTTCTCTTTCCCCATGGAGAGTTGGACTAGTTGGTCTTTTGGGGATCCTTCCAACCTGGTCTGTTCTGCAATTCTGTGATATGCAAAGTCTCTGGAAGAGATGAGGGCATTTATCAGTTGCTATGTGCTCAAATTGAAAATGAGGTACAGTCCAGTCTTCTGGAAGAAGAGAAAGTTACTTCTTTATAATTCTTCACAAATGCATATTTAGTGTGGCAACCTTAGTCTCATCAAATCTGGAAGACTTTTGCACTGAGTCATACTGAGGTAATATTCTTCTTTCCACTGGAATGATATGAAATCTGTTTTGTCTACCTAGATGTTATGGATGTTCTCATCAGGATTGGTTAATTTTGTAGTTGAGTCTTAGACACTTTAGTTTGGAGCTGAAGGAACTGGAATGGTGTACATCCATTTTCTCCTTTCTTTGAAGGCTGTCAGAATTGACAGATATTAAATCCCTTGCTAAGAAAATTCAGAATTAGTATGTTAGTAAAATGTACAGGCAGCTATAGCTGAAACAGGGAGGGGAAAAAAAAGTAATTGTGTCTTCTCTGAGATCTGATATTTAAAATCAAAGCCTTGTATGCCTCTAGTCCACTGTAGACTGCTGTACTTGTGTGTGAGAGATCTACCCATTTGCATGACTGTAGCTCTAATAAGGGTTGTGGGATGACATGTAAAATAATATTTATTACAATGTAATTTGTTAAATGTGGTGTAAATGCTTTAGTCTACTGGTTTGTTTTCTTTTCCTGTGAAATACAGATCCTCTTACTGATCTCATTTCTCTGCACTGGGCTAATTTGCACTGATTTCTGTCAGCAGTTGAGAGTTTAATACTTTGAAAAGTTGGGCCTGAAGAGGAGTCTTCTAAACTTCTTGGCTTTTAAAATTATGCCATCAGAGAGTCCCTTTGCGTGGAAAGAATTATTTTTTAAGCACTTATGATAATTTTAACTTGTTGTTTAAATTGGAAATAGAGCACCAATTTACATTGCATTTTTGGAACTGGTAATCCAGAAAGAGTCTTCATAGACTCTAGTTTGAAAATGAGTTGTGCTTAAACATCAGTTGAAACTTTAGTGGCAATTTAACCATTAATTATGTCAACTGTACTACTTTTTAATGTCTGAACTGTACTTTTTGGAAGGACTTAACTGGATGAATGTGTTCTACATAGAACACATATATTGTGCAAATCGGTGATATGAGATGCTGTGTTCTTTGTTACCTAGAGTTTCTGAAAAAGAGACTGTACCAAGCCCTCAAGGGCTGCAGCAGCCTGACTCCAGAGAACAACCACACCAGAACAGCACTGGAAAGAAAGACATGTCAGATGCTTTAACTGTTCCAGTCAAAAGACGTTTAGTTTGGGATGAACAAGAAGGTACTGAAGAAAGGGAAAAATGTCAATCAACAGAAGAGGAAGAAAAACAAGATGAACAGGCTGCAGTTGTGGCCCAGCAGTTAGAAGAAAACAATAAACATGCCAAAGAAGATATGAAAATTGAAGGGTAAAATATAACATTTTAGTGATGTATATATGTATGTGTTTGTGTGTATATATATATATATATTTATTTTTTTTTCCTTTAACAGCTCAGAAATTTGTAGGTTAACTAATTTATGTTTTAAAACTGGATTTAATTAAGAGAGTGTAAGTTGGTGTGACGCTACTTTTGTTTTTAACAGTATCATAAGGAATGAGAAAGTTTTAGACATTGAGCTGGTTGATGGAAATGCATCCATCATTAGGAATACTGGATTTCTAACTTACAGGACAGGTGTTTGTAGATGCATGAACAATTCTAATGTTTTTCTCCAAAACTATAAAATTTGCAGTATGGGCCTCTTGGAACTGAGTGTTCGTTACACAGCAGCCAAGTTCAACTTTAGTGAAAGTTAAAACTCACAATTTGCTTCAAGTTGACAACGTAGGATTGATAGGTGTGAAAGGATAGGATACATGCTAATCTTCACAGAATCAGCAGAGTTGGAAGGGACTCTCAAGGATCATCAAGTCCAACACCTGGCCCTGCACGGGACCATCCCCAAGAGTCACACTATGTGCCTGAGAGTATCATCCAATCTTGTACTTAAGCATCTATTTTTAAAAAAAATTCATGAACAAAGATGAGGACTTGGGAGAAAAAAAATAATTAGCATCCGTTAATCTCTGATCACTATGTTACTGAGCACAGGTTGGAAAAAGGTGAAGGGGTATTTGTAAATAATGAGAGATGAATTCAGCATGGGTGTAGTACTGTATTTGACAGTTCAAAGATCCAAATTGTATTTAGTTACAGAAGTCTCTGGCTTTTTGCTGTGCAGGTTTTGCATACTTTTTTTTTTTTTTAGAACAGTGTTTTAGTTTAATAGATATTTAAATCTCAATAACTTTGACTCTTGTTACCATGCAATCTAAGCATTTTATATTCCTCATTTGGTTTTATTTTTGGTGTTGCAGCACTAATCAAAGGTAAGGAACTGTGATAATCTCTTTTGGGGATAATACCCTCTGTGCAAAATTCAGACAAAGAAAAATTGAGATGCTAGACCAAGTAGAAATTAAGTGCAGGCTTTCAAAACTATCATCTGGAAAACCTCTCTAAGTTTCTGTCTAATTGTAGAGACTGTCTAGTTCACTTATGCCTCTGATTGACATTGAAGGTTTTCTCTCATCCTGAAATATGGTTCTGTGTGTGCTGAGATGTGTGCTAGACTTGGCCATGCAGAGCAGCTTAACACTTACATGTTACCTAAGCCTTCTTGAGAGCTGGAAATGAGGAATTCTTTGCCTAGATGCATCTAGCATGCACTGAGAGGATCAGGTTCCTTGCCCAGTGTGGGTGTGCTGCCACCTCCTTTTGAAATGCACCTGGAGGAAGAAGACTGAAGTGGTAGTGCTGATTTATTTAATAACCTGGGGGCTATAGCGATTACATACATGTGGGATATTTGATTTCAGTTCGACCGCATTGACTGAAGAGTGTCAAACCCACACTTCCATCTCGAAGGTGGCAACCAGGTTCAAGGATTTTCTGGGTGAATACCTTTTCCAGCCCTCCTGCTGAGACTCAATATTGTGTAGCAATACATTCAGGGTTTACTGGGACAGAGGGAGCCTGAATTTGCAGCTTGAGACCATTTATGTATTTTATCCATTTACACAAAAAAATTAAAATACAGAAACTGAGGCTCAAGGGCTGGAATCCAGGACTCCCTTTTTCAAGCAGATGTTTTAGCTGTAGGCTGTTGGGATTTTTTGGCCTTAACTGTCTTGCCTTAGGCTTCCTTGTAGGAGTTGATTAGAAACAAAAAGCTTGATTGCAAGACTCCTGAGTCTTTAGCTAGTCCTTTAATAATTTATCTTTTTTTTTTCAGTGAGAAATTAGAATTGAATACTTCTGCAACTGTGTCAGATTCTTCTGTATCCTCAAGGACTGGTGGCAGGCTTCCTACTCCAAAGCTGAGAGCTCTTGGTGGAACTCAGAGGACTCATCATGACCGCACTACCCCAACTGTTGGTAAAAAGACTTTTAAATGCAAAGCAGTATTTAAAAAACTGAAGAATAAAAAACATATACGAATCAGTTTATTAGGTTATTTAATGTAATAAAATATTTTTCATCTTCTCCAATAGGAGGTACAGTTTTAGTGTCTCCTCCTAAATTCAGGTCTTCATCTTCACCACAGAGAAAACGAGACTTAGGAACAGACCCTTCGAAAAGAAGATCATTCCGGGTGAGCCAGAAAAGACACTTAACCATTATGAATTTTAGGAATGTGCTGCTTAAGTAATAGTGAATAATTTGTTTAATACATCTTTCTCTTGAGTTGTCATTTGCTATCCTAAAATTCTCAGTGTCTGTGACTGAAAAAGGCCCATGTCTGAATAAATAATTTTTTGGGGGTATCAAGCAAAGGGGTTGAGACTAGTGGAGCTGTTGATTTCCCCATTAATGTTATTGTAGCCACTGACATAGGGCACAGCTCCAGATTGCTTGACTTGAAAGAAATTCAAGAGAGAGAGGTTGGGTGCTTATATACAAGATAGGTTAATGTGCCAGAGTAGTTTCACTCTTCCTTTCCTTTACTTTCATGCTGCTTTTACTTTGCAGCTTGCATAGTTACTAAAAGAAAAATAGAAACATTTAGTTGTCATTCTCAAAATTGCGATACTTTTTGTCAAGTTGTGCTTGGTCTGGGTTCTACAGAGACAGCTACCATTCAGCTGCATACATCCTCTGTAGTAAGTTCTGTAATAGAAGCAGACACAATTGCATGAGAAGTTGGTTATATTGTTTTAAAATCTAAAAACACAGTTTTTTGTTGTGAGGAAAAGAAGCTTTTGGTTTGACCTGATTAGATTACTTTCAGACCACATTAAACACTTATTATTAGCAACAGATTCTCTTTAGGCTGTCTCACAAGTTTGGAATACTTATTGTTTTATTACCCTTATGAGAAGTGTAACTGTAAAGCCAACATTTGCTGCATATGTGAAGATCTGTACTGTAAGGCTGTGTATGAGATGCTGGGATTTTGTGCTTTTTTTGATCCTTTTTTTTCTTCTTTCTATTGTGTTGTAGCCTGACGTGAAAATGAAAGCTGTTTCACTGTTTAACTCTCCACCTGCTGGGCTGAGAACTGTGGATCCTCTGCCACTTAGGCAGGATCCGTGGCCTCCTAACAGGGTTGCTGATGAGCAAGTTCCTCTTGCTTCGGTCCATCAAGAACATTCCTCTGCAACTTCCGTGCTCAAGTCAGCAAAAAGCTCCTCTGTGCCTTGGTGGAGTCCCTCTCATCGTATTCAAGGGACTCTCAAGGATCCAGAATTCCAGCATAATGGTGGGTTTTGTGTATTAACCATCTGTGTTAGAGTGCTGCAGGGTGGAAATGACCACTCTGCAGTATTCAAGCCAAGAGAATGCCGAACTTGCTGCGTTACACTTTCTACAAAGAATGTGTTGTTTGTAGATGAAAACTTTTCTACTGTATGGTTAGTCTTGCTGAGGAAATGTGCACAACACTCCACCTTAGTTTCAGATTCCACTAATATCATTACATTCTAGTAGTCTGCTGTCTAATTTTGCGTTATGAGTTTCAATAAGTACTTACCATGAGAATAATTTGGTTTAGCATAAGCACCTCTAATTTTTAGTATCTAAGCTACAACTGGATGCTGTAACACTTCTCCAGCTGCAATTGCCAACATCAATGTGTAACTGAGACCTTTATGATGCAGTATTACTTTGCAGGAGTTTTCAATTTCTGAGGGATAAGCTCCTTAAATATTTCTGCAGGATATGGAAATAAATAAGTCACCTATAGGAGATTTATTGGATATTGAGGAAAGCCTTTTCTTGGCTGAGGAGGAATTTGTGCTGGAGCATTTCAAAGATTGTTAACAATGTTTAGGAGTACTGAGGATGTAAACTGGATTAAGAAAAGAATCCTCCCCCCTTAGTCTTCATTCCAGAAAGACTTTGTGTAGCTGCTTAAGGTCCCACAATCCCACAATTCTTGCTCTCTGATTATAGAGATTAGCTCAAAAGTAGTATTTCCATTCTAGAACGGAACAAGTAGTTGTCCATTTAAGTGGGAACATGAAATCCAGAGAATTTCCTCAGAAAGAAGTTTGAATCAGTGCTGGATTCTAGCTCTGCACATTGAGTGCAGTTCATTAAGTAACTTGTAGCATGTACTAAAGAGGTGTCTTGAGAAGAATACAATGGAGTAAGTTTATTTTACCTCAGCTTAGAGTCTGGTGGATTTTTGGGTATTTTTGCTATTAATAAGACTCTTGTTTCAGAAATAGTGTTGCAACATTTTTAAATATTCTAAAATGAATTACTATCCTGTATCTATTTCGAAATTATTCAAAACTGTGCCTTTGACTTTTTGTCTTAGGGAATCTTGGCAATCCAAAAATGAGAACTTTCCAGTTGCCCCTTCGGGAAAGAAACTGTAATGATGAAGGTATTTCTTGTCTCAAAGTATTATTGTATATCATGTGTATATAATCTAGATTAATTTTAACTTTTACATGAATGTGAGAGGTTTTTAAAGCAGTAAGTAATACTGGTTTATGTGTTTGCCTGAATAACTACTGCATTTTTTCATCAAAATAATTTAAAAATGTTCATCCTAGTAATCTGAAGTTTGAACATGATGATATAGTGTAACATGAATAAACCATTAAATGTGGCTGAAAATTAAATAGACCATTGTGGCTCAATATGTGGCTTACTGTAAGTTGCTTAGTTCCATACCTAAAATTGTTTCCTCCCCACACATTTTAAGCCCCTGTGTTGATAGCAACAGAAGCAAACTGCAAAATTATCACAGCCCAGATTGCAGCTGCAGTAACTTTGGATGCAACTTAAAACATACCACAAACCTTCATATCAAGGTTTTGCTTGTGAGACTTTAGCACCAGATGTGCAGCATAAAATGATCCCCTTGACTTTAATTTTCACACCTGTTCTCTGCTCAGTGTATTAGGGGTACTTATGGCATCCTGCTATTCCGATTGCTGTTTTGGCCTTTTTTCTACTTTGTGTTAAGTTAGTCTGGGAGAGCAGCCAATGCACAGCCCACCAGTGCATCTGCTTGGCCCTTTTGTAGGCAGACACAAATAAAATCTTTCAGTAGCATGAGTCAACCAAAGGCACTGTAGCCTCATTAGCTTGAGCTGCCATATACTTTTTCTTAGTGTGGTGTCTGAGGTTGAGCTTGGTACTGTGCTATTGGCAGTCACATTTGTTTGGTTCAGATGAGATTATGGACAGACCAAGCTTATATCTGATTACGGTTTATTTATAGTTATACCCCAGAACGACCAAAAGCTTTTTTCTGTACCTCTTGTGCTTCCTTTGCTCCTTGGTTTTAACCAAGTTTCAGGCTGATTCTCTATCTTACTCATTGCAGTTGCCTGAAAAATA
>NW_020897714.1:1511583-1576012 GCF_003984885.1 Neopelma chrysocephalum | reverse complement strand
AATACATAAAACATGCAAAATCCTGTAGTACTCTGCAGCTTCCCACAAGCTTTGCCACACACAGATTAAATGTTGTAACTGCTGTGTTATTTTTTTTTTCCCCTATGAGCTGAGCGCTGATGTGTGAGCTTTCAGAAACAGATTAAATGTGCCAGCTCACAGATATTTTATACATTCATATTTGTTCATGTACATACAAACCTGGGAGTTATTCCAATGACACGTCTGTTTGCAGAAGTGCAGTTAGCGGTTTTCTCATAGATGAGAATATAGTTGTTATGCATAGTGTCTGAGCCTATTATGGGCTGTTTGGATCGCTGTATTTTAAGAATTTAGAAATGCTGCTAAAAAGTTAATTCAAACACTGACAAAGTAGAGGTGCTGTTTGGATTTAGTTGAGGAGTTTTTTCTTGGGTTATTTTGTTGGTGAGGGGGCTGGAAGGTAGTGATACAGTTCTTTTTAATCCATTGCAGGAGAATGGGTATAATTAAGGATATTTTTCATAGATAGCATCTTGACAGAGCTGTTGCAACATTTTAATAATGCTGTTAAAGAATTATAGTGTGCTTTATCAGACAAGCAACTGATTAATTTTAAGAGTCCTACTGTGTATGAAGTGGACCTTGTATTCAAATGGAAGACCCTTCCAAAGTATATTTCTAAAGCCTACTTCTTATTGTCTTTGTGATAAATTTTTTTCAGAGTACACGTTCCTTTCAACAGCTTGTGACACAAGTTGCATTTGGCACAGAAGGACTCTTGGCAACATGGGTTCTGATATTTTAGTCATGTTATTCTAAGGTTGTCTACCTTACTTGAAACAGTGGGTTGCTTTCAAGAACGTGTTATTGTCTGAGTCTAGTCTATACAGATTTCAGTGGCAGAGGAACAATTCCTGAGCTCTTCTTACACAGGAGAGTAAATGTAAAAATGACTTGGAGAATTGGGTGACACTAGGGATCTCATGCTGAAGTTTGTCAAGGGTTGGCCTTGTAACGCTCTTAAACTTATCTAACATCCTAGAAGCTTTCTAGTGAGGTTCTTCTCCAGCACATCAGATGCCAATTGATTGCATTAAAGTGTATTGTGGTGCTATTTTAACATCCATTGTGAAAGAGAGCGTAAAAATATTTACACTCTCAAAGTCTGCCAAGAATGTCAGCTGTGTTTTGATATGTATATTTAATCTTTCTATTTTTCCCTTATTGCTTTCCCCACAGATGACAGGTTGTCTCAGATTTCTGCTCGCTCGGCAGCATCGAGCTCTCTTGCATCTCAGATACTGGAACGAGCTCAGAAGAGGAAGGATTTCTGGGGCAAGACATAGTCTCTCCCACCTGTCGTGTAGAAACTGTTCTGTAAAATGATTTATCTTTTATAGTTTGTAGTGTACATTTAAAAAAAAAAAAGTGATTGTAGATCACATGTTAATGCTGCATTCTTTCACTTAACCACTGATATGGCCCAAGTTTTAGGGCTTGCCATCCCAATTGAAAATTAAGTATTTAAACTGATGTTGAAAATGTATGTCCTTTATATTTGAGAGTTTGGTCTTAATTCACTATGTCTCTACAGCCATGTGAGGCTTTTTTTTTTTTTACTGTGGCACCTCTTGAAACTGAGATAATTATTTTTTTATGGAAACCGTGTGTTACTTTTCAAGGTATTCTGCTGCAGTCAGGCAAGTATGACCTGGAACAGTATTCAGGGTCAACGCCATCATTTATCAAATACCTCAGTTGCATTATTTTAACTAGTCATCTTAAAGGCAACAATGGTATATTTGTTTATGTCACTGTATGAATTGTTAGCACAACACAGTACTGTGACAGAAAGTTACTTTTGCTACTTAACTGTCTTTAACCTGTTACAAAAAGATTCTTATTTCCTAATGATGCAAACATGGAATGTACAGGAGTTTGAGAAAAGGACATGAAGCATTAGAATTTGTTTGTTGTCCACAGATTTTTGGCCAGGAAGACTATTAGAGTTCAGTGTGCACAGTACTGCAGTTTGTCAGATATACTGATTTAAATGCTTGTCTTGTGGACTGAGACCACAAGATGTTTACTGCTAATTTCAGCTTCTCTAGAAAAAGCAAACTCAGCCACCTTAACCAGTGGTGTTCCCCAGCCCCTCTTCAGACTCAGGTATTTAGGAGGAGTTGATTTCTTAAAGTAATCTCAGAAGAATGGGTTTTTTTCTTGACTTTGACATTTTAATTACCTCTCATCCTAGTTGCCTGTTGCAGAGAGATTGATACTGTTATGACTGTCACAGTGAAAAGTGTTTGTGATTTATGCTGACAGCTCATTTTATTTTTCCAAGTGATGCAGACAAGTTAATATGAAGTAGAAGAAATGGGTGGTTAACAAGCAGTTTGGTTCTTCTTGGGTGGCTCAAGTTTTAGTATTACTTCATTTGGAAATTTTATACAAGAACAATTTGAATTTTGTACACATTTGATTACATTTCGATTTTGTATGCAATTATGTATGCATATTACTGAAAATAAAGGAGGTGGTTTGATTTGTTTTTATGGAAGTTATGCTGGATAATTTGTCAGGGCTTATTACATTGGCACTTTTCTGTTTAGTTCTCTGTTTCATCTGTTCAGCTGGAATATCTGTGGACTTACGAAAGCCAAGATGTTACCTCAGAAATCTTCAGAAAGAGTAATTCATTAAAGCTAGATATGTTGATACCTGAAATCATGACTGACTGCAGATCCTTTAAATGGTGACCTGGAGCAGATGGGTGCTACACAGGCTGGATAGGCTGCAGTGCCCAAAGGGTCAGTCCCCAACAAATTATTTAAAGAGTGTTGATTTAAGGAGTGCTATCTAGCACTGATCATGTTAGAAAACAGTGTCCACTTCTTCCAGAAATGGTACATTACAGTAGCTTCCTACCAGTGGAGTTGTTTGAAACAAATCAAGGTATTTTATTTTATCTCAAGAACTTCTGGGATTATTCTGTGGCGTGCACTTTATGACCAATTATAACTTACACATTAAGTTTCTACTGAATGGGAAACTCTGTGCTTCAGCCTTTATGAAAAAATTGCCAGTTTTCGTCTACAAATTAGTTTTATAGGGGAAAACTTAATGGCTAAAAGTGGAAATACTTTTGTTTAAGAGGGAATGTTGCTGTGATGTTGTGGGTGGGTTAATTTTGGTGTCTTCATCTACATTATTCATACTCAACATGTTCTCATTGTTCTCCAGGCCAAGAGCTTTCATCATCCACTACTTCTCTGTGATACCTGTAACCTGAGTTTTATGAACTGTGCCCTCTTTTTTAATGTTTTATTTTTGTTTTTCTATGTTTGCCTGGGTTTCCTGGCTATCTAACAGCTCTGTCAGGGTGTTTGTGCAGGTCTGATTTTGAGGTCTGTAAGTTATAGATATTATAACACCATATGTTCCAGTTTTGCTTATAGTATTGCATGATGAGTCTGGTACATGTAGGTAGTTCTGAGTTTGTTAGATGTGTGCAGTATGTTACTTATTTGATTTCTGCCAAGGAGAAAGTACACATGGTAAAGGAGGGAGACAGTTTTTGTTACATGGGGTTACACACCCAATTTAGATATGAGAATGGAAATTCCTGGTGTCTCACACACATCATTGAACAATATTTCCCATCTAAAAAACTTTTACCTTTTGCCTGAAATGTTCTAATTGAATTTACTTTTGGAAGAATTATTTAAAGGTAAGTGTAGACAAAATACCTGTTACTGAGTTACACTAGTGCAAAGCTGCTGAAGTGTGCTTTTCTGTAGTCTTCAAGGCAGATGTAAAATTCTTTATGTCTGTTTTCTGCTATTGTTTATCTTGTTCAAGAGAGATTTTGTTTTGTTTTTCTAAATACTTCAGATCAACCTGCAAACATACTTCCTGTTGTGTTTTCCAGCAAGCTGAAAATAGAAAAAAAGGTTCAAAAGTGTACCCTTTATTAGTGATTACAAGTACATGCTGTACAGTGAATGCGTATTGTTTTCTGTCAAGAAAACTTTAGAAGCCTTAAAGTAGAGAGACCAAGTAAGATAAGCAGGGATGAAGGCAGTTGCCAATAGGAGATGTATCTAAGGAATAAACAGCTTTGGGAACTTGTCAACTTAAGGTTAAGATTTACAAATCCAGCACATTTATAACTGACCCAGTCATAGTATAACCCAGTAAGTGTTGAATTGTCTTCAGCAGCTGTTCCCAATTTGTAGATACCTGCTGGGTGAATCTCACTGAGGGGGGTTCACAGCTCTTGACCACCTGTACAAGTAAATAAGCCATCTCATCCTCACTGACTGCTGCCAGCTGGGAAAAGGCCTTTCCGGCCAGTAAAGCATTCCCTCAGCAAGCCCACGAAGAGCAGGCTGGATTCCAGTCTGCACTTCTCAAGAATTTACTGTCTTGCCAAACAATAAGCCTGTTGCCTGTCTGTGAGAATAAGAAGTGATCTCTCAATTTCTTCTACTGAATCAGGATAGCAGTGGTTGGTGGCCTAGGGTTGGAACTAAGACCTCCCTGTTCCCAAAGCTCTGCTCACTCTGGCATTCATCTTCTCCTCCCTCTGGCAAAATCACTCAGGTTGGAATGACTTCAGCTGGAGGGATAAAGCACCTTTGTCAGTACTTTTGCAATTCCTCCAGGAAGATTTTGATGCTGCTGGGCATGAGGAGAGTATTGAGAACTTAGCTAGTTGCTTACAGTAGCAGCAAGGTAGTATTTAGGCACTTGCATCCTTTTATGGCTCTGGGCTTTAATTTCTTTTACAGTCTCCATTTTCAGTGCCTTTCATGAAGCATCAGCCTTCTCTACTTAAAATCATGAAAATACTTCCAAACCCCTGGATTGAACAGTTTAAGAAGAGTTGACTGGGGCTTTTTGGCTCTGCAGGAAAGTTTGGGAGAATGTTGGACTGTGGATAATCCCATCCAATTAAATAAATACTGCTAAAATGCATAAGTTTTGCAATAATTTTTTTTGTTACTTTCCAATTTTAATGCCTTACTGAGGTGAGTTCTGAAACATAATGTGAAGTATATGAATGTTGTTAACCTGATAAATGTAGAAAGTCAAGTTTCTTTAGTCATCAGAGGTAGATTGCTTTTAAGGAAGGTGCAGGCTACAAGACTGTTTTTGGGACATACAGTCTGGATTAAGTCATAAGGGCACCCAGTAAGTTTTCCAGTGATACTTAAGTCACTATGGGTATGTTGTTGTATAGGGATTTTTCAGCATTTTTGGATGAATAGATCCACATGTCTTCCGTATTGCTGATGGATCTCTTTGTAGTGAGTAACAACATCCTGAAAACACGTTTGACTTCACTGATGGCTTACAGGTAACCTGAGTTCCCTCTGCACCCAAGGGCCACAGCCTGAAACCCAGTGTGTTGCAGTAAGGTGAAGGGAAGCTATTTACCAGCCACCGGCTTCCTCCTTCGCTCACAAATTCTTGGAGTCCAGGTACTATGTTCTCCCTATCTGACTCTTGGTGTCAGTGCTTTCTGGCAGATAGCAGTGGAGGAAAAAGGGATTTCCAAATCGATAATACTTGACGGGCAAATCTGTAGTACTGGAAGATGGGGCAGGAAGCGCAGCTTCTTCGAACAATTTAGTATGTGCTTATTTGCATGATGTCATATTGCTTCATTCCATCTTCCTGTTCTGCAAGGCTGAGGTGGCACCTAATATTCTGGTATCAGAGCAGTTCTTAGCATCTGGTAAAATTTGTCAGCAGAGAGCCCCATCACTATCTTATACAAGTGGAAGTTTTGCTATGGCCTTGTTGACCAATTTTTACTGTAGCCTGAAGTAAAATTGTTTCGTTATCTGGATGCACACAAATATGTGATAAAGAAAACAAGCTGAACAGTAATTTTAATGGGAAGTGACCAAAAATTAATGTCCTAATTATAGCAGTTATTCAAACCTTTTTAGACAGGAGCTTTGGGAAGAGAGGGTAGGATGGTGGAGCTGTGGTTAACTCTTTGGGATGCAGTCATTTCTTTGGTTATGTCTGCACTGAAACCCAGTGGGAAAGTGTTAATCACATAGCAGTGATCACACCAAAAGCAAAACTTGTAGAGGGGCCAATGGATGGTAGCTAACAGGAAAACTCCAATTTCATAGAAATCCAAGTTTTGGATTGCTTTTTGATCCGAGTTTTCTATTGTGTTGAAGAAGGACATCTGGAGTTCTATGTTAAAAATGTAAATGAGCTTCCTAATTATATTAGTATATATACAGTTCATCTGTGTCAGATATGAGCTGACCTTGTGAAGTTTCTGTTTCAGTCTGTGTTCTAGGGAAGCTCGTGGAGTGACTGAACAAGCCTGAACTTTGCACGCTGAATGTGCTGCACCTGGGAAACTGAAGGATGGTTCTTGGTGGTCCTGCAGTGTCATGTTAGGGTCGAGGACTGAGAACTACATAAGATTCATCTGGAGACTGATAGTCCTTTGGGAAGGCAAGCAAGGCCTGATAGTGCTTCCAGCTTTCACACTCTCTGTTGGATCGCTTATTCCGTTCATGGAGCTGGATTAAGAGTGTAAGAGCAAAAGCACTAATTTACAAAGAGCTTGCTAGTTGCAGGGAGAGTTTGTTGGTACAGTCAGGGCAGCAGATCCTCCTTAGCGCAGACAGTTCTTCGGTGGAGGGGGAAAAGGACAACTCAAGCTTTTTGCTCTCCATTTTCATCAGAGGTCTTGATCAAGTCTTCTGGTAAAACGTGTCAGCTTCCTATATGCATCTTATTTACATTTATGCCAGTTTACCTTTCCTAAGGTAACTAAGGCAGTGACCTGTAAAGGTTTCAAGTGGGCCTCAAAACTTTTTAACCATGTTTAAATCTGATATGCACACATACTGTATGTGTTTCTGTGCGTGTGCGTGTATATAAATATGTGTGTGCTGGTTTTGGCTGGGACAGAGGGTTTCTTTTCATGTAGCTAGTGTGGTGCTTTGTTTTGGATTTGTGCTGAAAATAATGTTGATAATACAGAGATGTTTTCTTATTGCTGAGCAGTGCTTATACAGGGTCAAGACCTTTTCTGCTTCTCACCCCACTCCATCAGCATGTAGGCTGGAGGTGCACAAGTTGGGAGGGGACACAGCCAAGACAGCTGACCCCAACTGACCCAAGGGATATCCCTTATCATGTGGTGCCATGCTTAGCATATGAAGCTGGGGGAAGAGGAAGGAAGTGTGGGGACATTCTGAGTGATGGCATTTATCTTCCCAAGTAACCATTACACATGATGGAGGCCTGCTTTCCTGGGGATGACTGAACACTTGCCTGCCCATGGGAAGTGGTGAATGAATTCCTTGTTTTGCTTTGCTTGTGTGTGGCTTTTCCTTCACCTGTTAAACTGCCTTTATCTCAACCCACAAGTTTTCTCACTTTTACTCTTCTAATTCTCTTCCCCATCCCTCCAGAGAGCAGTAAGTGAGTGGCTGTGTGGGGCTTAGTTGCTGTCTGGCGTTAAATCACAACAGTGTGGGTGCGGGTGTGCATATATATGTATATCTATATATAGGTATATATATTTCTTTAAACTCATGGTGTCTTTGTTTAATACTATTGTGTGCTGAGATGTCTCCAAAGCACCTACTTTAAGATCTGAAGTAGAATAGGAATGGCTGGCAGGATCCAGAAAGCCTGTACTTCTGGATTTCTCTCTTCCTAGGTCCCTTTCTGGTCACTGGGTTCTTGTAGCACATATATGCAGCCATCTGCAGATGTACCCTGTTCTGGAGAGCTGGATGTTCAGATCTCACTGCAAGTTTGCTCCTGTGGACTGGGGAAACCTGCTGAGGCTCAGTGCTCCCCTCCAGCTAGAGTGGGCCTGTGAGTTTCCAGAACAGTGCTCTTGTGAGGAGCATGCATCTGTGTTTCCAGTGAGAAGCTGGCTCCAGCCTGTTTATGTATTTTAGCTTACATGACATGTGGCTAAAAACAGATAACCCCGGAAAACAGCATTATAATTCCTATGCTGTAGCTATTTTGTTTAGTCTCATTTTGGCCCCATGAATCTCACAATCTTGACAATAGTTCTGCTCCAAGAGGAAACTTGCTGGCTCAGAGGACTCTCTTGGGATATGGGCAATAGCATAACCTGTCTGGGGAGGGACTGAGGCATGGACTGTTGGCTTCCTAGAGATGGACACTATTTAGAAGACTACTGTTAGCAACATGGGAACCAGGAACCGTCACCTTCTCTAATGGCTCTGTAATACAGAATAACTGAGCAGCCACGGGCTCACCCTCAGGCGATGATGCTGAGCTCAGAGCCTCAGTGGAAGTGCTGGTGTATGGGCAGTGTCAGGCACAAGTATTTCACCTTAAATTACATTGCTTCCTTTCAAGATGGATTTATTTAATTACACAAGATGGTGTTGATTTATTACGTGATAACTGATGGTACTTGGTAAACCAAGGTGCACAATGCTGGGGCTATTTCTTATTCTGAGTAACTGTGTGTCACTTAATTTGGATTATAAACCAGCTTGCAAAATTCTGTTCCCAATTAGAGTGGTTTTCTTTGAGATAACGCTATGTCAATAATTCCACTTTGCCATGTCACTGAGTCATGGCTGTGCAACCACACCACATTAACAGGAAGCACAGAAGTTTCAGTTCACCTGATCTGACTATTCGCAAGACATAGCTGGATATATGTAGGTCACTATATAAAGTGGCAGTTTTATAGTATGTACGTGACTTTACACACTGAATTCAAAGAACTAGCCGTCCGGTGGAAGGGTTAATAGTGGTGCCTTTGGTGGCATGACATGGTGTGTGCACTGACATGGTCTGCATTCCCTTTTCTCTCATCTGTGTCAACTAAGTGATGGCTCCTATTGATAAATTCTTCTCTTTATGCTTTACTCATGTTGGCAGGAGTTGTCTGAAGAGGCAAGACCACTGGACTAACATCTATTGCACTTCAATTGACATTGTTCTTTGGGTTTTTGTTTTCATATTAATCACTGAATCCTTCTGGCACTGTAATAGAAATTACATCAGTGGTTCTGGTAATAATGTTGTATCAACACATTAATAGTGATGTCTCTGGATCTTTCTCTTGGATCTCCACTACATGAATGATTCTGAGGTGAGAATAAAGTTATTTAAACCAAGGAGGTTTTGTTTGGTAGGTTTTTTTTTTTTTGGGGGGGGGGGGGTGTTGGTGGTTTGTTTGTTTTTTTTGTCCCAGAATGTAACTTAAAATTGAAGCCACAATGAACTATTAGCTTCCTTCCTCTTGGATGTTTTATGGTATGAAATACCAGTTTTATGATATTTTTTATATAATATTTTATACTTAGAAGACCTAAAAATTATATAATAAAACCAAGTGAAGGTCAGAGACAAAGATCTTTGATGAAATATCAAATAGGTAAGCTGAACTGTTACTGTCAGAGGAAATGTATTACTCTGTGTTACAAAAATGTTACTGTTGGGGAGGTAGAAGTTGTACACCCTCTGCAAAGTCCTGAGTCAGCAGTGCCTCTACTGAGAGCTGACACCAGAGTCTTTTCTGGTCACCTAATATTCCCAGGCTAAGCAGTTTTAGTACTATTCCTCCTTCTTCCAAAAGGTTCACAATTTCTTAGACAACATTAAACCTAGCATAAAAAAAAAGAAAAAAAAACCAAGCAAAAATATAACGATGAAATGCTACATGTCCTCTCCCAGTTTCTGTGTTGATATAATTTTCTCCACAGAAATTGAATTCCTTCTACCATTCCTAGTGATCATACACAGAAGACACTTGTCTGTGTACTAGGATGTTTCCATAATGAATAGCTGGATTACGGAAAAGCTTATTTTCAAGTTTTATAAGGAGGAATCAAGTTCCATTGCTGATGTTTCCATTGCTGGGCAGAGAGCTGACTAAAATAAGACTTTACTGGAGCTTGAGCTGAAACAATTTTATACTCAGCTTTAATCTTGCAAGCTTGAAAGTCTGGGCAAAAACTGAGGAGAACTAAGATAAAATGCAGCCAACTAGCTCACAAATGAGGTGGAGCAAAATAAGGATATGAGTGTGACCTGAAACTTGAGATTGCATGTTCAGTTTTAGGTGTTAAGTGACCTGTGGTCCATTCACACAAATGTTTAAGGGGGGAGAATTGCATCACCAAATAGAAGATCCAACAGGATGATACACAGGTGCACTCTTTCACATGCCTACTCTTGACAGTGTTTCTAGCCCAGTGGCCAATTCTGACTTTTCGAATAATGCAGTATAATGCTGGCTGATTCAAAGTGTACTAAAGCTCAAGGAAATTCCTGCATGCCAGTGTGCTGCTGCTGATACTCAACAGCTGAACATCAAAGTACAGTGTTGGTTATTCACCTGTGGCCTCATTCAAAGTCAGAAGGAAATGTCTGTGGCTTTTGAGGCAGATGTGATGTAGAGTTCCAGTCATCCTCAAAAAATCCTCTGTTTTCAATGTGGGTCAAGAAGTCATTGTCGAGAATATTCTGCCACTATAGTTTCTTAATGAATTTGGGAAACAAAATTTAAGTGTTTATAGGTGAGTTTACTGACAGGACATTTAACTCTTGGGACAGTACCAGGGAGAAAAAATTACCTGTGAACATTTTCAAAATTATTTTTTTATTAATTATACTTAAAAAACCAACACAAGAGGGTATTTTATAGAAGATGGGAGGTCTTCGGTAGTTTTTAATTAAAATGAAAGCATAGCGGGTATGTTTCCTTGTAGGAATTTTGTACTTTAAACAGTGCTACTAGCCTTAAACATTAAAAATATCATTAAACCAAGAAAAAAAATCGTAAAATTAGAATGGGAAATTACTTCCCCCTTGCTCTTAAGATATGTTTTGTCCAGTATATTCTTTCTCCCCGGAGTAAGACCCACCAGTGATGGTTTCAGCCAGAGTACCACATTTTAAATTAAAGGCAGATTTCCTTCCACTGATCTCTCCTGCCAGCTCTACAGTTCAGAGTAGCCTGTTCAGGAAGCAATTTCCCTGAGGTTCACCTTCAGTACTGGCTTAGCACTTAGACCTTATTTTTCAGAAGCTGATTGTACTTCCTTCTCAAACAAGAAGAAAAAGAAATTCTTCCTCAAATATTAGCAGAAAATCTTTATATTCTTTCCTCTTTCTTAGGACTTCTGAGGACTGGAGCACGATCCAGTAGTAGTGCAGGTTTTTAGCTCCATCTTTACATAGGATGTAATGCTGGATTCATATCTCCCATGCAGGGTGTGGTGAGCTAGTCAAAAGAGGTGATAGCCATGACAAGTCACATCTTCGTTTAATGCAATCTCATAACAGAAGACCCTGGGAATGGGAGGCATATCCACACTTCCAAAGAAATTCTTTTGACATGTAACAGGAAATAACTGCAGCCATGACTGCGGCTATACCATAACTCTGTGGTACATCCAGGACCAACAGTCATTTGGTAGAAAATGGTTGAGAAGAGGTCAGGAATGGACTGATAAGCATGCTAAAATTAGTGCCCAGTAAGGTTTTGACTGTTTGTTTTTGCATTGGACCATACTCACAGTAAGCTAGAGGGATGAAAGAGAGTTATAACTCCCATCTGCTAACAGAAAGTTAAATAATGCAAAGGCTTTAGAAATGTCATAAAAAAAATTTCATGCAGAACACGAATTAATGAACTTACAATATGCACTTCAGCATCTCAGTGTGTGGAAAATAAAGGCGAGTAACAGAAGTAGCAGGGTAAACTAAACAACTGAAACAAAACTTTTGTAAAGTCTCAGAAGGAAGACATCATGGCACAATGAAAAAGTAGCATGACAAAGAGATGGCTAACAATACAGAAGAGAGAAAGAGAGCTTTATCTAGGCTAACAAGGTTTTCTATGAAAATAGATGTGTCACAGTGTATGGTTTCAAACAATAGAGAAGACAGACAAAAGACATCCTGCATTGACTGCATAAAAAAGGGCAGAAGAAAGATTCAGTGTCTAATTCCTCATTCATCTGCCTGATGTTGTTTATATGTCCATCAGGATGTGTGGGAAGCTGGGGACCAGCAGGGCTGGTTTGAATAGATGAGAGTGGCACAGCACCTACTTACCTATGTCATACACCCTTTCCATGGGATTGGAGCCACAAGAAGGCATCAGGCAAGCTAGATCTGTGTCTGACAAGAGTAAGTGGCCTAAGGGATGGAGAGGTGGCATGTGTCAGAAAGAGGAGGACAAGGAATCTGAACCAGGGAGGGGCTGAATGCCTGTTCACAGATTTTGTTCTGGGTATGGCACTTCAGTTGTGATGGTTGAGCTGATGTAGAAGTGTGAGAAACCTCAGTTAGAAACAGACTTTGGTTATCAGGCTGTATTTAAAACCTGAAGAGGAGTTTGTGGAAATGCACTTTAGAGGAGGCCAATCCTTTGAAACAGCCTATCTGTCAGGATTTCTCACAATTTGGTCTTTAATGTCTGTCTTTTGGCTAAGTAAAGTGTAAGTCAGCGTTTCATCTTCTCATTAATCTGCACCACCACTAGGACTATTAGCCTGGCAAATGAAACATATGTGGAAAAGGGTTTAGAAATATGTTCTTGAATAGCTTTGTGGTACATTTGGGTGTGAACGAGACTGTTGACATCCTGAGTCCAGACTTGCGTTCTGCTGCCTGCTGCAGTCAGGATGCTGTTGGAGGTTGGTCGTAGGAATGGGAACCTGAGAGGGGCACAGAAAGGGAGGGGGTGATGGTGGCTCCAGGGTGAGAGGGTGCAGTTTCAAGGGCACAGATCTGTGCAGAGCTGATGTGGCAGGTGTCTGAGGGAAACTGAGGCAGGACTGAGGCCTGAAAAGATGAATTTCTGCTGCAGATGTATCAGGGGAGGTTAAAGAATAAACCTGGTGCCACCTAGCCTTAAAGTGCTTCCTAAGGAAAAGAGTTGGGCATTTCAGACCATGGGGTAAGGTTGATTATGGCTTTTGTCCTGAGAACCTTAGCCACAAAGGGTTGACCCCAGCCAGAGGGATGCCCACTCTCAGAGTTCTCAGATGTTCACTCTGAGAGGCAGAGCTGAAGCGTTGGTTTTCCAGGTCTGATTTCTCCTCTTTGTCACCTGTGTGCCTTGTGGGTATTATACAACCAGGAGTTGGCATTTGTACCAGTTCTGTGTTCTCATGCATTGCTGTCTACAGCTGGGTTGCAACTTACTCTCTAAAAAAAGCACTGTTTCTTTTTAACACTCTGCATAATATTTCAGACTGAAGGTGCAGAACTGCCTTAATGTTACCAGAAGAGGCTTAGGAACATGGAAATCACCTGGATAAGAAAGTACATGATCACAGTTCTGGTCATTGCACATGATTACAGCCTGGAATATGGATAATTTTTGAAAAAAAACAGGAATTTGGAAATCAGGGATGTGAAAAATGCAGTGTTGGTCCAACACAGTTTCTGATCTCTCAGAGAGGATTTCACAGTGATGGGCAGATGGCTGGTGACCCAGTGGGCCACTGTGTGGGAAAGGGTATTTGCAGGGTAGAAACCATAGATGATCAGTGCTTCGGGTCTTTTGCAGCCTCTGACCACTTGTGTACACCAGTCAGCAGCAGAGAAACACCAGTCTTTTACTACAGAAGATGAACAAAAGTTTAGATAAGTTAGATTATCTGCTATCAAACTGTCAATCAAATAAGCGCGTTACAATGGGGACAGGAGGCACAAACTCATAAAACTCTCAAATATTTTTATGCAAAAAGAATTCAGGATTCCTACCCTGATAAAAGCCCCTGCTTTGCCCCACATTAATATTTGGTTTGTTTTATAGGAAACTAAAGATTATGATGCCCTTGAAGTTGTATTTGTGGGTTTTGAGGTGGTTAGGTAGTTCTCAGAAGAGGATACTGGAAAGTAAGAGACTTGCTGATGTCATTTTTATTTTACCACCAGTACCCAAAACCCAAAAAAACTGAGAGAGATGTTGCTGGCCCTATATAAGGTGCAGTCACCTCCTGCAGAGTGCATCAAGAATCACAGCAAAGGTAAGGCTTGCAGCCTTCGTGCTGCTCTCTTGCCCTTCTCCTTGCCCTCTCTCCCTGATGCTAACGCTGCTCTCTCTCATCAGTGCTGAGTGCTGTAGCTGCAACCTGCTGGAACGGACGATCTCGAACCGTGAGCCATGGCCTACCTGCAGACCTTGTCCAAGAGCTTCCCAGGATGGGTTTTCTTCTGTTGCTGTTTCTGTCTCCCTCTTCTTCTCACCAGTTCTCTGCCTCTGAAAGGAGCTTCTACTACCCATCATGCCTGCAGGCTCAGGAAGATCAACTTCCAGCAGCCCTACATTAGGAATCGCACCTACACCTTGGCTAAAATGGTACGGTAACCCACATATTCTTCGTAGTGGGATCTGAGGACTTACTCCTCTGTCCTGGCTTCTAGCCTTTGGCATTGCTCTCTCTTTACCATGCCTTTCTCCAGAGGAAAAATGTACATTTGCAGTTAAGGCAGAGCTTGGGTGTGTGGATGAGTCTGTTGCCTGCTGGTTGTGTAGGCAGGGGAAGCTGTTGCCTCTCCTCCTCCTGCTCTTGCTCCCCAAGGGAAAGGAAGCCCCTGGAACAGCACGACTCCTTCTCTTCAAACAGCTGGTGCTAAAATGGGACAATTGTGAAACATGAGATTAAATCTCTCAGTTTGCCCAGTCCTTTTGGAGCTGGGCCTGTCCATGACTCCAGTCACAGCCAGGCAGATACTCAGGCATCTTACAGTGCTCTGTTTGGGCGGGTTTCTTGGCTGCTCTTGCCATGGGTGAGTCTCCCACAGTGTACACCATCAAGGGCTGCAGCACCTCCCAGCAGCACTGTGGGCCACCGCGAGGTTGGCCACCTGCAGCATCTGGTTTAGTCATCGTAACCACTACGACATCAGATGTTTAAGAGTGGGACATGAATTCAGACTTTTGCTTATTTATTTTCCAGTGATACTGACCTTAAATCTCATCCAATTGAAGGGAGAAACAGACACAATATCCAGGTTTATCTACCTGTAACAGATTGCCTGTGGTGTCCATTCCCTCATTTCACCTGCACTTTCATTACTGATGAAAAGCTTAGGGTTTATTATTCATCTTTAGGTAAGGTTCCCATCCCCACCTGACGTTTCCTTTTTTTACTCTCAGGCCAGTGCCTCGGACAAGGACACAGATAACAGATTGATTGGGCAGCAGCTCTATGTTAACATCAAGGTAAACCTTACTCAAGGAGTCTGCTCTTTACATATGTCTGCAGCACTCATTGATCTCTTGCTTTGATTTAACATGATCTTTTGCTTTCACACACAGGAAAACAACCGCTGCTACCTGATGAAGAGGGTTGTGGAGATTGTGGTAAAAGATGTTCTCCTCACTGAGGTCAAGAATCAGTACCCATATGTTGAGGAGGTGGCACAGTTCTTGGCATCCCTGACCTCGGAGCTGAGCAGATGTGTGAGTAACATTGGGTTTCTTTCCCTGCGAGTGTTGGCTCTTGTTGCTGCTCCTGAATCTCAGAATGTTACAAAGAGTGTAAAAAGGCAGTGATACGAAAGGAAACCTCAGATCAAAGATATGAAACTCAGAGTTGATAGAAAGCTGTGAAAAAGAAAAAAAAACCAACAAGCACATTGTTGCATACAGCTGTCAATCTTATGTCTGGATGTTTCCTTTTTTTAGAAATTCTCAGGAAACAGAGAGCACATTGAAAAGAACCTGGAACAAATGAAGAACAAAATGGAACAGGTACATTTTTTTCCAAACATTTAAAAAGAGCAGTTTCAAACCCCAATCATTTAGTTGGATTAAGTCTGACCTAACTATGAAACAAATTCTGGAGATTATTTAGGAGGTGAAGCTTGCAGGGGCATTAAAGAGGGGATTAGTAACATTTCCCCTTCCAACCCTCCTTCACTTGTCCTGGTAACTCTCTGCACATGTTATGGTAATTTAAACCTTAAAAAGTTGTGTTGCAGGAACTGTATATGCTAGTCTAGATTTGAACAAGCTAGTTTATATCTTATGGCATAATGACTCTAACAGAACTATGTGAGAGAATTAGGAAAGTTAAATTCTTGATTCAGTTTCTGTGACAATCCTAATTTCAATTTTCTGAGAAATAATGAGTTGCTAAGACTTACATTCTGCTCTTTTCTAGTTGGGAGAAAATGGAAAGACTAAAGCCATTGGAGAATTGGATTTACTGTTTGACTACATGGAAAATGCCTGCACTGGTATCACAAAGAAGGGAGGGAACAAGGAGAAAAACTGAGAAAATTTCAGATAAGGCTTGAAGAGATGTCTCTGAAAATCTCTTGTGATAAACTGATTAGCTGTTACAGCAACTACACCCATTCCCCCCAGATGCAATATGTTTTTCACTTGTGTCAAAACTAGCAAACTAAGTGGGCAGAGACAGGATGCATATTGCTGCCTTCTTTGAAAATGAAAACGAAAACTCCAGGACACTGCAGCTCCATTTCAACACAGGCCATTAGTTATTTTCAAAGGCACACTCCTGTCCTCCCCATCTCCATAGGAATGAGGCAACTGTTTCTATCTTTTATATGCTGAAATTTGACACCTATGGATCAGCTTTGATCAAGGTAGGCAGTTAAAGGTAACCAGGAAGTTTTGAGCCTCTTAACTGGAAGTCTATCTTGAATATGTTGCCCTCTTCTGACCTTTGCCTGAAAAGTTGGTATTTCAGACTAATTCAGAAATGTTTTTGTCATTTGTATTTAATGGTAACTTATTTTAAAGTAATAATTATTCAATACTTTTATTTATATAGATTAGTTGAAAAATATTCAAGGAAATGTATTTATGAAACACCTACCAGAAGGTTTTAAGTGAACTATGAAAGTAACACTGCTGTGTGATATTTATATGCGAATTGAATATTTTATAAATGCTTGCACTTTAATTTATTATAATAAATATTTTAGTCCTCAAACACTGCCATTTGCAGAGCTTTTATCTTTTCTTCAGACACAAGGGATATGATACACGTTATGCCTGTGGTGTTGCTGGACTAATGGCTGTCCTTTTGTATCTACAAAGCATGCAAGCTCAGTCTGGGGACATGCTTCCTTACCATAAGGCTGCAATTTCAACTTATCACAGGCCAGGGCTTAGCGAGGAGCATGTCAATCAGCCTTTCTTGTAGGGGGCAGTGGGAAAAACAACATTACTCCTGAGAGTCATTGGTTTGGTTCATTGTTCTGCCTCAGAATGGCCAGAGAAAAGATCCCATCTTGAATAGCTGCTGGTGAAAGGCCCCAAACTGTCCTTCTGGGTCAGATGAAATGGAGACAGTCAGGAAGCAGTTGCTAGTGAAAACTCTAGAGTTCTGCATTCTCACTGGTCTATCCATAGGCATGCTGAGCACAAATGGTGTTCTACAGCATTAGGGATTTGAGAGTCCTTCAGAAGACAATGTTTGGTACCTACTCTCGACACAAGCTCCAAGACAGAAAAAAGCCCAAGTCACTGAAGAGCAGTTTAATCTGTCATTGTCATGTCCTTCAGCAATGTCTCCTGGGCAAAGACAGAAGAGTTGCTCTAGTGCAGCTGGAGAAATTGGTGACTGGACCAAGCTTAAAGGTTTGAAAAGCATCCAAATAGTCAGAAAACCAGAGGAGATATGTAATAGCAGATTTTCAGCAACTGCTGAAGTGTTCTTGAGCAAGGCCTTACCATTTATTCATCAGGGCAACAGATATTCTGTCCACATTTAAAAATTGCTGCTCCTGAGCCAGACCAATTTAAAGATGCATTTAAAAGCATCCATCCATTCCTATTTTGAACAAGGTTTATGTGAACTGAAATCGTAACACTTTCTTGTAGGAAATCACATATTAGACTGGCATATGATCCATTTGAGTGATGGATGCCTGTCAAATTAGATGCATTCCACGTGGTTTACTTTTCTCCATACGCTCTCATTTGCATCTCACAATGTATGATTTACGTGCCTGTTCACAGTCAAGGCAGAAGTGACCCAACAGAGACAGCCAGCCAAGATTTGGTACCACATGACAGTGTCAGGGGTTTAACCTTTTGCTGTATTCAGTAGAATACATATTTCCTTTCTTGTGGAATATGCAGTAATGTTGTCAAGAGCTACTGACCAACATCCTTTCTCTTATCACTCAAGCTTGTGTCAGCTGACAGCAAAGCGAGGGAATTTAAACATCAAATGAGCAGTTCACTTCACTGACCTTTGAAATACACTGTCTTTCCCCAAACTATGCCTGTCTCTATAGCCAATGGAAGGTAAGAGGAATTATTCAGGTGTCATTCCTCTGGTCTACATGAGAGGCTTATGAAGATTGTGACTTTTGACAGCATAACATGACTTTGCCCTAAAAGTACCTGTTTTCCTCCTTAATTATAAATAGAGACTAGATCATGAGCCACACACAGGCTGTTCCTCCATGATAAAATTGCTTCACAGATGGATAAATAACTTATTTTCTTGTTCTACTTCCTCTAGGCCTCTTCTACGTTTTCCTTGCTGAGCTGCCCTACCCAGAAATTCCAAATCAATCTCTCAAGCTTTCCAAAGCTTCATTTGGGCTAAACCCAAATGAAAGCCCATTTGTCCGCAAAAGTGTAAAAATGAAGTCAACTAATTATTAACTTCTCTAACCCTAAAAACCACCAGCTGGAAGACTCTACCACGGAAACCTCATGAGCTGGTGCCCTGGAAATGCCACAGAGCAAATTTTGCAGAATTTCCTTCATAGGTTTTCTTGCAGGGTACATGTGACTTGTGGGTGTGTGAAGGGTGGTGGTGATGGTCAGTTTTGAACAGATGAAGGAAGTAGAAATCGGAGGAGGTTTTCCTTACAACAGGGCAAAATATCTGGGACAAACAATTACTGACTAAAAGAAAATAAAAATATAGTTTCAGGAAAGCTGGGTTTCAATTCACTTAATAGTTACAGCTCAAAAAAGGAAAATCATGATGAAATGTTTCGTTTTGACATTTTTCTAAATAAATAGTGTTTTGGTTTAGAATTTTATGTGCATTTCTTTCAAAGGTTGAAAAGAGATTTGAAAGCAAAATGAGCTGTTTCATTTTGAGTTGAACAAGTGCTTTGGGCTGACCCAAAATGAATTTTCTTGGTTTAATTTTTCAATTGGGTCACCAAAAAGAAACTCCATTATTCATGCAATTCTAATTTCCATTGCCCTATTTTCCTTTCCATTCGCTGCCTCCCAGTCGTGAACTATTTGTAATTCCAAGAGGTCCTTAACCCAGCGCTGCTAGGGAAAGCACCTGATCCACGTCCTTCACCGAGGACACCTCCACTGGAGAGGCTGGAGAACCTCTTCCCTAGCAAAAATTGACAGACCACCCTACTGTCAAATTTCCATTTTGTTGGCTCTTCCTCCCCTTTCTTACGTTAGGTGACCAGAACAGGCACTTTTTTTGCTACACAGATAATCATAAAACATTTAAACTGCCTCTGAAACTTCAAATCGTGAAGAGAGGAACCCAAAGCATGAACAGAAGTTTCCACATCCTGCTGAGTAAGTATTGGTGACAGTTTAAGAAACATCTCTTAAATATGTTGCATGGAGTGTTATTCAGTTATGAGATTTACATATTCAGTGTATGAATATATACTCCCCAAGTGACCTAGAATAATAAAGCGTTGATATTTCCAATTTGTCACTGGAAGTGTTATTCTAGGCAATGTAAAATGCTAAAGCTATCCTGATCAGAAACCAGTGGTGTGTGATTATGTCAGCTTTTGCTTTAAAGCACAATTAGCTAATCAATTAGCTGCTCTGAAGAAGGTATGGACTGTACTGAACAGCAGTAAATGCCTGACAACCTTCTCAGTCACAGCCATCATCACTATGGATGTTTGTAAAGTCAGTGTAATTGGGAGCAGAACTGGCCTGCTAAAGTGAAGTAAGATTGGCAGAGACATTAGAGTCAATTTCAGGCTCGTATCTGATGCTGCCAGAAAGAATGTAATGACCGTGGAAATAAAGAAAAACCTACAGTGCAGTTGTATGGAACCCAGGGTACTTTTGGCAGGCCACAACCCAACGATATGTTTCACAAAATTGTATATTTAGGACAGAAAATAACGCAGCCTCTCAGGGGATCCAGACCAGGATTCTGAGCCATTCAAGAATATGTTAGGAAGTTGTAGTTGGATGAGGTAAATTACAAAATACAAACTGTGCTAAGGCTGATGGCATTTCTGGGCTAAACATGACTCAGCACATATCCATTTGTAACACTTTTTTCTTGATTTACACACAGCTGCAGATATTATCAGATTAACAGTATGAACTTCACCACTAACAAAAGTGTTAAACAGCTACGTAAGTGAAAAGATTTCTTTTGAAGCCTGGGAAATCACTCTGTTAGCCTTTAAATTCCAAATCCCTAGCCAAATTCACAGATGTCAATTTCTATAATCTAATCTGAAACTTGCTGATGAATGGTTTAGAAAATATTTCTAGGTATTTCCTTCTCTAAGGAAAGATTAAAATAAAAGTTATTTTGAGAAGTACCATCCATTTAACTTCAGCAAATTAACCCATGAGACCCAAATGTAAACATTTTTCAGTATGAAGGATTAAGGCAGAGCATTAAATATTTCCAAGATCTGGCCATTTTTCTTCTTTAAATTTGAATTAAAAAAAGGGCAAATCTAAACTAAAAACATTTTCTATTTGGTGCAGGGCAGCATGGGTCAAACTATTTTGGAAAAAACAGACCAATAGATACGTCTTTAACTATCTGTCTTGAAACTGTTGTACAGGTATTTCTGCAAGAACCAGTAAGGTTTTTCAACGGAAATTGTAGCCCTGGTTTCAAATCACTGAAAGTGATATGCAAAGGGATATTGTTTTCCAAAAACTGCAAAATTGCACCAATTTAAAGTTCATTTTATTTTACAGCTTTCCAAAAGAGAATCACTTCTGACTCTTACAGCACATCTAAAGAATGGTGATGATGTTCATTAAGAAGTGAAAAGAATGGGGCAATTGTGTCTGTGGTAAAGTCTAAAAACTGTGCAATCATGAAGATTGACTTTCCGATTTGTATTTTGCATTAGGCCTCGGCATGTAAGAACACCCCACTGGATTAGGTTATCCAGTATCTGGTCCTGCTCCACAGAAGATAGAAAGAAAACTCTTATTGACTTCAAAGTGTATAAGGTCAGCCTTGTAGTTTATGTGCTTATCAAGGTAATTATATTACAAATAAAAAATGGAAGATTTCAACACAGATGCTGAAATGGAAGCGATGAATTGCACTGCTCTGATGAAAAGTCTGTTCCATAAAGTCTCTTGTACTGACACTTATTTGGGAAGTAGAGGTTCCAAAATAAAGTTTAGATGCTGCTTGTCATTGCAGTGATCTTTTATTGTTGGTCTAAAACTGTCCTGAGGGACCCCTGGTGGCCTAGTGGTTAGCATGCAGGACTCTCACTGCTGCGACCCAGATTCGATTTCAGGTCCCCCGGGCAGATGGAGCCCGTTAGCCCTGTGAGGCCATCCATCTATGAGAAGGTCACTCTAAACAAACCTACGTCCTGAGGACCTCACTGCCATTGTCCAAGCTTGCTTGGCCCCGGCAGATGAACCTTAGGACTAAAGGGTGGGCTCAGTTCAGCGCAAGCTGTGTCTCACCTAAAAAATCCATTGCGCAGGCTGGAAAGGTAAAAGACCTTTCCCAAAATCTTCGTTCGCGAAGACTGGCCATTATTATATATAAAACTAACCTGGCCTTGTCTTAGGTTAATAATTCTTATCAAACACGTCTATAAAATTTCTGGTTTGGCTAACTTCTCCTTCAGTAGTTATGCTTTATACTGTGACTCCTGGTAGTATTGAATAGGAGAAGAAATTTCAGATTCTCTCTTCTTCATATTCTATCACCAAAGAAAATTGGATAACTGAGGTTTTAGTTAGATATTCCCAGATTTAGGGATTATCAACTTGGATGCATTTTTTACTTTGGTAACTCAAAAACGGAGAATGCCTCTTTGTCAAGCAAAATTTGGCAAAAAATATGACTATGACTATACATAACTATTTTGTTGTTACGAACACATTAACATTAACGCAGTGATCATTCCTCCTGCATGTAACAGCGATTCCATTAAGTTTAGGAAAGTGTCTTGCTTGGTTTGACGGGACCCATAAGTGGCTCAGAAAATGCAAGACAATTACTTGCACATGGAATAGCTGGTTTAACTTGATATGTGAGGTTGAAGCTCCTAAACAGGGAGCTGCTCAAAATATTCATCATGCTCTCATTTTAGTATCTGCCAATGCTTCAGTTGTTACACGACAGGGATTTCTGGGCAGATATTGGGAACAGAAGAGAAACCAGTGACCAAGACTCTGACCCTGCAAATTGCCAAAACACCAGATATTTCCCTCATCTTGGTAGTAGCCTGTATCAGCCATCTGCCGCAGCTTTGATGCCAGAAAACCAGATAGCAAATGCTGAGGTGCTGCCCACGGGCACTCATAGAGCCCATCTCTTAACCCTGCCACCAGCAAGGAGGTTGGGCAGGTGAGGGGAGGTGTTCTCTGAGAGCCTGGTTTCCTCCATCAGCCCTGGGTAATCAGCACAGACTCAGACATCCAACTTCTGGTGGTCTATTGTTGGGATTTACAAATTCCAGGCATAGACTTCAGGGTGTTATGTTGCTCATTGGTCAACCTACCAGTAAGTGAAAGAAGTAAAACCAAGCAGATTTGTGTCATTTTACTTTGGAAACCTTTTGGCAGTAAGAATGTAACTGCGTTGGATTTTGATTTTAATTTCTTAGCTGTTTTCCACTGGTGCTTGCAATTATGGGCTTCATTTTCTGTTGGTAACCCATTGATGTTGGAAATGAATAAATAATAGAGAATATTTTTTAGGCGAGGTGAACATGTGAGGTTTCTCTGAAAATAGGAAGACAGGAGCAACTAATTTTTTCTGCACTTCTGAAAAGTAAACTGGAGAATTTCTTAGACCCGCAGTATGAAGTTTTGACTGGTAGGGTTAGGTTTATGCTGTAACCTCATTATCAGAACTGAGATAAGAGAGAGGTGGTAAATTGGTAAATTATCTCCTGTTCCTTGCTCTGTGGTTACAAGAGTATATGATAAGTAAAAAGTTTGCTTTTCCGAAGTGACAGGTTAGTAAAAATAAACCTTAGTATATTCAGAGGTTTGGGCAAACATTTCAGACCTGGGGTACTTTGCAGGGCTTGCCTGAGAGTTTTGGAACATGTTGGCTGAAGATCAAGGCAAAAAATATGATTTTTATGGAGCTGCTAAGCTGAATGAAGGGAAATCTGCTACAAAAGTGCCTTTTCTCAAGAAAAAGAGTTCTCATGCGTAAAAATTTGCTTTCAAATAATCTAATCTAAACCTGGAAACGTGAGGAAACCTTTTACAACCCCTGAAGAGTGTACTTGGAGACTGATAAAAGCTTCTTCCGAAATTGGTACAAGTAATTGACAGTTTTTCTTAGAGATGTGAAAAAAGTAATTAAAATCAAGGCTACCAAGTGACTTTCCAGCCCACACAGTACCCCATGGAATCAGCCTCTTTCTGGTGATCCAAGAATACAAACAGTCAGAAAAATTATGGCAAACAATTTTTTTTGGTAGGAAATGGTAGCTCTGAAGCTTTAAATAAGACTGAAGGGTCTTTTTTACTGGATTTTTTTTAATGTTTTTGCTGCTTTTCTATGTAAGTATGACTTTCTCCTGGAAATTCAAAAAATGAAAAACCTAGTGCTGATACTAAATTGTAAAGAAAAAAAGGTTTCCATTGGTTGTTTACAGGAAACTATATTTTAAAAAAAATTAAAAGTAGCTATTTTCATATGGGGAACATCAAGAACTTACTCATTAGTTTTGCTTCACTCCTACAAGCATATTAGATGATTTAAACTTCTATCACAGTTACAAAATTTATTGGATATATGGGAATTTGTAAACTCAATGCTCAGGTCTCTATTTGTAGTTTTGCACAAGAGAGTTCCCTGAAAACCTTACTAAATCTACAAATATTAAGAGATGGAATATTTCTGTTTTGTTTAGGAAGCTCTAAAAGAAGATGTTTTTTAAAACATTTACATAATTTCAGATGTGCATGTTTTTGCATATTGTGCTACAAATTAAGTGAAAAGTAAATCCTAAAAATAGGCCAAAGATAATAAGCAATGCTGTCTTTTAGATGGTAACCTAAAGTTTCCCCATCGTTCTAATTGTAAAAAAAACCTCAAAATTTTCCTGATCTGAAGTGTGAATCTCAATGCATATTTTGACATCTCTGGTATCTGTTCTTTCTTTCTAGTTATATTTTGTGATATTTTATTTTTCTATTACTTTTATGAGTCTTTACAATATAATCTCTGTTTTATAAATACTGCAAACATGAAACTCAGATTTTATAGCACCATCAGGTACTTCTCTAGTGGCTTGTGCCATACTATTTAACATGCTTTGGAATCTCTCATAAGTAAAACATTATTTGGCTCCTATATAATTTCTAGGAAAAAAGTGTCAGATGTAACCATATCTGATAACTAAATAAATAAATTTTCCCCCCATAATGCCCCTACTGATGAGGTTCATTGAAAGCTCCACTTCACGAAGAAGGAAGATACACAGTGGGAAGTGGAGAAGTCTGGAGACACGAAGGCATTATTGAATGAAAGCTGGGGAGATGGCCCCATGGCAGCAATCTTCGACCGAAGGTCACAGACTATTCAGAGCTCAAGGACTGCTTATGAGGGAAAGATAACAGAGGGAAACACATTTATTGCCGAAAGGTTTAAGTTCATTGGAAGGAGAATGGCACTTCCAATGGAAAAATACTCTGGAAAATCATTTTGTTGCCTACCACACTGTTGTTTCTCTTGCTTTTGTTCTTGCTGCTACCATTGGAGAATCAAGGCTGCAGCCATTCTGCAGCAGTCAGACCAACAGCATCCAGGATTTTGGTATAAATCTCACTTGTAAGAAAGCTGTCCTGAGAGATGACTTGGCAAGTATTTCACATTTTCCTGTGCAGGAGGTTTTTTTGGTGTTCAAAGTTTGCAGGCTAAAGCTAGGACTCAGCTTTCACTGAACAGAAAAGCTTTAGCTCCCAACCAAATGGATGACTTCAATTCTTTTCTGAAACTATGGGCATACACTGCAAGCAAACATTTTTCTGCATAGTTTTTTGTTTGGTTTGGGGTTTTTTTGAGGAAAGACTATTTTGTCCAATAAAGATCAACTATAATGATTTTCTTAATATGGTTCAATTTGTTGCCTGTCATGTCAGCTGAGAGATTCAGTGCCAGTATTGTTCACCAATGTCTGATTAGGTTACTTATACCTCTGTATGTCCTAACATATCACTGTAGTTTCTGAACGTTGTCCAGAAATTCTCTTAAATTACTCTTTTAAATTACATTTCAAAATTTGCTTCTTACAGGAGACAGTTGCCTCTGAACAGTCAACTCAGTTCATGTCTTAAATAATGTTCTTTACCAACACCAAGAAATCTTTCCAGGATGGGGACTGTAGTTTCTGTAGCTTCACAGTCTCCCAGTTGATGTTGCTCATAAAGCTTCATGGGCAGCCTGTGTTGGCATTGCCAAGATGCTCAGAGATGTCCTGGGTTAAAAGAACAGAGAAGGAAAAAAACCTTTAAACAAAACTGAAAAGAGAAGCAAGAAAGGTTAAAAAAAGTCATGAGGAGAGAGAAAACCAAAAAATGGTGCACAAAGGTAGGAGAGAGAACTTTCCAGTATAGGAGTGGTGCCATGCAAACTGACATACTTCTACCAGCCTAGCAGCTGCGGACATCCTCCTCCCCCAGAACTGAGCCCAGATTTTCATGTGGTTGGCTTTTTCCTTTCCTAATTTTAGTACAACCCTTTTATAAAGCCATGACGACATTACAAGAGAAAGCAGGTCACAGACTCTCAAACACTCCTGTACACCACAAGAGATTGGAGTTTGGAATAGCCACCTGCCTACACTGGGTAAGCTGAGCTGTCTGTTGTTGCTGAACACATCTGTACACTCTGTAGTAATACTGCTGTACAGGGAGTGAGTTTGATGGTGGCAGACGAATGTTTTCTGAAGAGTTCGGGGACTGAATCACTGTAGCTAAGTGAGATCACTTGACTTGTTAATGGGAACAACGTGAACATGCTCAAACACTTTCGTATCTGTTTCTTTCATAATATCTCTTCTCAAATGTAAGTCTACAAGAATGTGAATAGTAAAAGCTATATACAGAAGGGTTTTACGTCAAATTTGTCTCCTTGTCCAGCCATGAAGTGATCGCTAATTTTTAACTACATAACTGGACATTTGAAAAGTATCTTGAATTATACAGGTAGTGCTGCACATTCTTTCAAAGCAGTTAATTCCTGGCCATGAAAAGTGCTAATGCTTAGAGAACTTGAACTGTTGCCTATTTCTTTGCACAGAGGCAAAATTTTAGTATCTTGGTGTTTTCAAGCTGGACTCTCAGTATATTCTGTAATCTGCCTCTGAAAAAACTGAATGTACTGAACCTTCCTATCAGATGCCTGAAGTAAAAGTAGCTTGACAGACAATTTTTGGCCACCTATCACCAAACTGAAACAACACAGCAGGCCAGTAGCACTGGGAGATCCACCACTTGAATCAGTCTGTGCTTTTCCTTGAGGATGAGAGCAGATAGACAGTATGTTTTACACCAACTCACATTTGAAGCTTACTCAAAAGTTGTTATTAATAAAGTGCGAAGAAATGCAAATGCCCAGAAGAAATGTAATTGGGATTTTTTTTTAATGTGCTTTGGTATGGGTTGGTTTGGTTTGTCTTCTTCATCTGGGTTTGAGTCTGATTTCTGCTTTACTTAATATCTTAAAATTTTTATGAAGCTTGTCTAAGGCATAGAGTGAAAAAATTCCGAGTGCATTAGATGTGTAATTAAATATTAGATGGTGAAGTAGCACAGAGATAAATAAGGGACTGGACTATCTGTCATCTGAGGTGAGGCAGTGAGAGATGGAATTATTCCACTTGGGGTAGAGTCAGGGAGATCTTACCAATGTGCATAAATGCCTGAGAAGGGGAAGTAAAGAAGAGAGACAATCTCCTCTCAGTGGTGCCCTGTGACAGGACAAGAGGCAGTAGGCACAAATTAAAATCCATGAAAATCCATCTGAACATAGTAAGACAGTTTTTTGCTGTGAAGGTGACCAAAAGTTGGCACAGGTTGACCAGAGAAGTTGTGGAGTCTTATCTTTGGAGGTATTCAAACCCTAACTGGACACACTTCCAGGCAAACAACTGTAGGTGGCCCTTCTTGAACAGGAGTGTTGGACAAGATGACCTCCAGAGGTCACTTCTGACCTAAACCTTTGTTACTCCTCAACAAAGGCAGTTGAGGAGCACCTAGACAGGCACAATGTAATGTAGGTGTGTCATGAGAACAAACATAGGGATTTTGTGTTTAAGGATGGGAAAGGCACCAGACTGACATCCAGTCCTAGGCATTCAAAGTTTTTAGTTTTCTTTTCAGTGTCCCAATTTCATATATATGGAGTTTTTTTCCTAACCAGACCAGTGTATGTATAATATGTAAGCTGGAGCTGCTAATACCATCTGTTTGTGTTATTCTGTTGTTCCTCTGACTTTTATGACTATTGAAGCTGCTGGCAGTGAATTATCAGGTGCCTATGTGCTGAGTTTGCATGGGTAATTTAGGAACCTTTGTCTGAAAAATTGGCTTATAATAGTTCAGTAATTGTACAAAGTCTGTAGCAGCTCCAAAGGTTCCTATTATACTAATAGAAGGTTACAAGAAACAGAGGTTAAACACTGGTGGGTATGGAGGGCTTACCTACATGCCTATATTCATTACAACCATTTTCAGAAAATTGCAGAATCAGTTTTGAATGCTGGGAGCTTCTCTGATCCAAACTTCTCTCTCCAACGGAGGCACTATGGTATCTCAATTTTCTTATGTCCTAACAGTGGTGTCGTCATGCTCAGTTTTCGTAAAATCTCACTAAACTTATTTTTTACTTATCAAATCACATTTCTGAAGACAAATACTGCAGCTCTTCATGTAGACCTCTTATTTTTCAGAAGACCAAAGTGAATCAAACAGGATAAGGGAACAATACAAATAGTAGAGAATAGTCTTAAGAGACAGCACAATATTAACAGCAGCTAAGCAAATATGAGTAATATTTATAGGAAGTACACGACTAATTTAGTCCTAGTTATACTAACAGGAAATGAAATAAACACAAAATGTGAAAAGTGAGAAGATTCATAAGTAAGAAACTAGACTGGGCTTTTTATGGATGGAGATTAGAAAGCCATTTAAGTTCCAAAACCACCAGCAGACATGATTGTTACCTTAAATGGACTAATGGAACTTTGCAGCAGTGGTAGATGTATCTGTTCATTCTACATAAATCAAGAGAATTTAATATTAATAATACCTACTGGAGTCATGTAGATCAAGACAATTCCGTGGTTCACAATAAGACAGTGAAGAAAGGATCTTCTTCAGGCTGGTGGTCTCATGCACTCATGTGGATCATAGGTCATCATAGCCTTCTTCGAAACTTAATCACTACCCAGGGTAAATCAGGCAAGATTTTCTTATTTAATAAGCTGGCTGCTCTGTTAACTTTTCTTATTTTTTTCTAAGTTATTTTCTTTCTCTTTCATTCTCATGATTATAAGCTTTACACATTTTATATATACATAACACATGAACTTTGCTTGTGTTATCAGTATTGAATTGTTCCTTAATTACTAGTTGATACTGTACATCTAAAATTTTCCATATGAGAGAGAGCCCATTTCCTCTGGGGCAGGCTTCTCGAACTCCTGTGGTTTCCAGCCCAGGTCTGGAAGCCAACTTGCTTTGTGATGTGCTTTGTTGTTGTCTCAGACTATCTCTGGATACATCAGTTCCACTGCATATGCAAAGCTTTGCAGGTATTTTCTGTCTTCATTGCTAAAAGAGCTGGTCCCTGAATTTGTTTCTTCTGCTTCTTATAACTTTAAAATACTGAGTAATATGGGTTCTTTGGTATTCTATATAGTTTATACCATAACTATGTCTGAGTGCCTAAGTGGCAGTAAAACATAGTGTACAAAGTGCTACACAAGCCCCAGAAAGACAAGACCATCTTTGTTCTGAACAAATAACACATGAAAAATTTGAAGAATATTGGCTATTTTTTGACTAGAAATTAAATCAGCATATCAAAAATTGTGGTTATTAAATACTAGCCACCACTCTTTTATGAAAGGAAACATAGGAAAGCCCTATTTCCTTTTTATTTATTAATTTTTTTAAGTAAGGTCACAATGCAATTGCATCCTTTTACACCACTCAGTTGAAAAGTTTACTAATTCAGTAATATGTGTACTGTTTCACGTGCAGAGGTGTCTAGAGCCCAATGCAAGTGTCACTGCTCCAGCCACGTGAGCATGGTGGTATGAGTTCAAAGAAGAGACAAAATGAAACTTGTGGGCTCAAGGGTTTTCAGCAATATCAGAAGTTTCAGAGATGTTGAAAATTATTGATTTTCTTATAAAAAGCTATTACAGACTGTTTACATGACCCATTTATTCCATTTAGATGAAAACTGTTGACTGAGGAGTACCACACCTTGGGAAACCCAAGACAGTGTTGCATTCTAACTCTACTGTTTTCACCCAAGATCCTCTTCTATGAACAAATTAGGAGTAAGTGGCTAATCTTCTGTCCATATACCATGTGTGCTGAGGTTTACTGCACCTCACCTGGCAAGCCTTACCGGCATTCAGAGAATTTAAATACAGACCACAGTTCACACAAGCACTATAATGCACATAGAGCCTCAGGTCTCCGTCAACTTCACTTTCCAAAGTCTAATCTCTCTTCCCCTCGTTGGTTCTTTTTGTCCATCGACCCCATCAGAACTTCAGTGCTGATGAAGCTACTATGATGTGTAGATGGTTCTATGGAAAAATGCATTTCCCAGAGCTGTTACAGGTGGGATCCTTGAAGCTGAATGTGAGTCAAGCTTGGCCTGGAGAATGCATGCATGCTTGTTTGTGTAAATGGTCAGTGGGATCAAGGCTGGGGTGAGTTCATTACCCAGCTTGTCTCACCCTTCTTCCTTCCAGAGCTGACAATGTCCCTGGCACTGGCACACTGGTGGTGCCATAGAGGGACATACAGCTCTGCCACTGAATCTGGCAAATCATGGTCCCTTTGAGTCATTTCAGTTGCAGTTGAAACTATTTTCTCTGATCTCTTTAAGGCCTTCTGTGTTGCTCTTAAAACATTAAAAGAGTAGAAAACTCTGTCCTTGGTGAACATTTCAAGGGCTTGTTTTTGCTTCCAACAAAAATGGTATCAGGGAAGTATTGTTGTGTTAGACCAAAACCTGCTTTCTTCCTCTTCTTGCACAAACCTCAGCCAGTTCCAGGGATCTTGACATTTGGCTTACAACCCTCCTTGGCTTTAACAGCCTCACATTGCTGGTGTTACTTTGTGATTTCCAAGTCTATCCTTGGAGTGATGTTCTTGCATGTCTGGAGTGATATCTGAGAATCCCTCAGCATTTGGCTATCTTGGAAACAGGCCAGAGAGATAGACTGTCCAATCTCTGTTTAGCACCTATGTAGAAGAGTGATCATCTGATTCTATGGTTTTACTTTTACCACCTCTGTGATGGGTATGTTGGGATCTTGCACTGGGATTATTTCCCAGTGCCTATATCTCTCAGTGGGCTTTTAAATTGACTTGATAGCCAGGGATGCTCTGGCCCTTGCTCCCTGGAGCCCTCCCTTTCACATTAAACATCCTACTGCTCCTACTGGGCCAAATCCTGCCCTGGCAAAAAGTTAATTACAGACATTAAAACAGGCAGCTAACACCCTTGCTATTACCTGCAGTGCCCCTGAAAAAGATGCTTCTCAAAAACTGAACAATGAAGTTTTAAAGGCAGTGCAGTCCAGCTTCCTTATAGATAACAGATTTTCTAATGCTTTTCAGAATAAATTAACAAAGATTTTTTTTTTCTCTTTGGGCCATTACCGTTCAGAAAAGTGCTGCCATAATGTTTTGTGGGAAAATAAAAAAAACTCAAAAACACGCATTTGGTATATTTTGTTATGAAACCAAACTAACACTCAACTACCTTTTCCTCACTTGACCACCACTTAAATGAAAGAAGGCTTATCACATGATAGGGAAGTTCTTCTTTCTTGGAAACATTGACCCTGCTGCCAGTAAATACGGAGATACCGTTTAGAAAAACGTCAGAGATGATTGTGGTCAAATTTATTGAAAGTGGAGCAAGATGTATAAAAAAGCACAGCAAGAGCACTGATCAGCCACCACATGAGCAATAGGTTATCTATGTGAGCATCTTGGTGCAGAAGCTGCTTTGAGGGTTAACAAAATTAGGTTAACCTCTGTCATCTAAGAGTTTGACTGTGTCACATATGCTGCTGTGACTGTAGAGGCACGAAGATTTGGGAGCAAAGATGAAAATATGTTCTATTTTCAGATCTGGGCATTTTTTATTTCTGCTTTGTCTTTTCACTGTGGAAGGCAAAAAGTCACCTACAGGAAAGCATACCTGCAGAAAAGAACTCCTCTCCCAGGTGACAGAGAACCTGTATATCAAGGCAACTAGTTTAAAATCATCTGTTCCTGTAAGTTGATCCCACTAGTTGAAAAGTTTATTTTATTAATAGATGCTTCTTTACCAGTTTCATTACTGAACTCCTGGAAACCTTAAGAAGTTGAATGATCTCTACAGTCCTAAGAGACAGGGTAACGTAGCTACTTCTTTTGTAATGCCGAAAAAAAATGATGCATAGAAGATGCACAGAGGGACTGGATGAGTTTGCCATGGAAGAAGTTTGTAGCTAGGCTAGGATTGGAACACAGATTTACTGAGTCCTCATCCTGATGAAGGATGATAAAGATTATTGTTATTACTACTAAGTTTTGTACAAACTAGACTTGAAATTCTGTCTCCCTTCTTCTGCTCAGGTTAATTAATACTAGCACTTTATATTTTACAGAAGGATCTCATCAAGACCACAAGACTGCTTAAAAAGTCTACAAAAATGCTGTTTATGGTAAGATTTATACTGTTTTTCCAGTTTCTTATTTTGATTTTCCTTTTATCAATAGAGACATGAATATGTCATCAAAAGGAATTACAGGTGATGCAAAAATTGCTTGTGTGTAATTAGATGGACATTTATGAAAGCCATATGCTTAATCAAGTCCTCTGCTTAGAGGAAGAGTGTTATTTCTATGCCACATATTCTCACAGGACATGAGGGGACAGTTGATCACAGTACAGGGAGAAAGAGGTGAATTTGGAAAGCCTACCTGGAGGCACTTCTTTCTAGGTAGTTGCAGTGGTGCTTTGTCAAGGAAGTTGGGGTGAGAGTGTTTGTCGTGTCAGGTATGAGTGTGTTCATGGTAGCATTTGCTCCTCCTGTGAACCCCTGGCTGCACACCAGCCTCCCCAGCAATGCTCTCAAGCACCAACCCATTCACATGAGGGCCAGGGCCACAGCCACTGTCCTGGAGCTGAAGGTGAGGGTGTGCAGTACCACGGATAGCCCAGGGATGCTGCAGAGAGTCAGGACACCCAAGGAGCTGCTTTGAGCTTAGATCTCCGCAGGTGCACTGGAAGAGAGAGATCAGAGTTCCCAGGAAGACTCAGCAAGAGAGTGAGAAACAAACTTTGGGGTGTCTAATTGTAGGTGACTACAAGTGTATGAGATATTTTAGTTTTCTTCATGCAGAGATCTAGTCAGCAGGGCCAACTGAGTCAGTTTATCCTTAAGTACAGATCGACTGGTCTTCAGTGTCCCTTGGATTTCACTGATTACCTTGGGAGTGAAGGCTCCTCACCTGGCTGTGGGACCTACATGTGGACATCTGCATTTGGGTGGTGTAATATGCAGTTGCATTACCCTTCTGATGGGAATTTCACACCTGATACTTGGTTCTATTGCTGAAAAAACAGGGTGTGTATCAATTTGAATTAACTTAGGGTGCCCAAGAGAACCGCTGGGCCAGGCGGGTGTGACACAGGGTTGACAGGATGACTGGTCTCTCCAAGAGGAGCCACAGGCCAGGCAGATGTGACACAGGGTTGACAGAATGACTGGTCTCTTCTGGAGCAGCAGTTGGGGGTGGGCAGGATACCCTACAGCATATCAAATGGCATTGGATGTGATGTGGAGGAATGGAACAATGATACCCACAATGACTCCTACAATTTGAACAAGATGGTCTGACTTAACTTCTCAATTCATCTTCCATTTATTCTTTGTGTGTTAAGTACATTTGTTGCTGTCATTTCTGTTCATGGTTGGCCATGCCAATACTTCTGTGCCTGCCAGCACAACACCCTCCTCTCTTTCTTTCAGAAACTACAACTAGATTGAGCTAGTTGTAGCTCAAAAACAAAGCAGGACAAGGGGATACTACAGTACATAAAAATGGTTTTATTCATTGCGTGCTTTCCAAACATGCATATTTTTGTGAGGCTGAAATTTTCAGCCAAAGTTGACTTCTGAGTTTTTCATTTGGAAACTCATCACTTGATTTGTTTTCAGACAAACTGCAGTGTTCGAGATCAGCTTCTCTCCTTCTATGTGAAAAATGTTTTCAGTCATCTTGAGGTAGGAAGAGACAAGTTTTACATTATTAGTGCCTTCCAGGTCCTGCAAGTGAACATGGATGCCTGTGTGAGTATATTCCAGAGAGCTAAACTAACTTTGTCCATCTGAAAAGTTAGGGAAGGACTCCCTCTCAGTTTTTCAGCAGATAGGTGATTCAGAGTCGTGGTGTGTCCCACACTACAGAGGGCCCAAATTCACGAGGGCTTCCCCACTGGGGCCAGGGAATTTTAACACAGCTCGTTTCTTCCCAGAGTGAGCCTGTGGGGAGTGGTCAAGGTGGTGGAGATCCCATGGAGGAAAGCCATTTCCCTACTGATTATATCACCTTGTGCTGCCCTCTCATCACCAAAGCTGCAAAGAGATAGGGTGATCACAGAGAGAGATGCGGCTCCTCAAGTTTCCGTGATGTAACACTGGTGATGTTTTCCTTCAACAGCCTTCTCACTGGAAGTGTGCAGCCTTTACTCATATGTCCTCTCTGCTCCTCCATAATGAATTTGAAAGAACTGGTGGTGTCTCTCATCAGTAAGCAGGAACCACAATTAGGAAGCACATTGAAGCAGTTCCCCTGTGCCCAGAGTTGGAGCAGGTTTTCAGGAAGTGATGATGTCCACTGGCAAAATGCCCCCAGAGTGGACCAGGTGCCTCAGAGAGGAGGCACTTTTTCAAACACAGCAGTTAAAGGATACTTTTGCCAACGCAAATATACATACTAGGTAGGATGCTAAGATGATGCCAATACTTGTCGATCATTTCTCATCTTATTTTTAATGGTAGACCAATAACAACAGTGTGTGTCTTCAACTTACATATCCTATGGATGTTTTTTTAATTCCCTAAACCTGTAATCCTCACAAGTGACAGTGTCCCAAAAAGTGGAGCATGACTTAGGGTGAAATATAGCCATGGATATCCAGGTAAATGTCTATAGTGATTTTAAAAAGTGAGAGCAGGATGAGAAGTCAATGAATTAGTGAAGTTTATGAATTAAAAGAATTTAAACTTTGTCTAATCTGAATTGTATGGTAGCATGAAAGAAAAGGACATTGATTCTATGCTCACACAAAATTTGCTATGCAAGAATAAACAACTTCAGAGATCTCTTTGCAGAGTTGTAGCTCAGAAGATATTTGTATAATGTAAAAACTGGGATATTTGTATAAAGTAAAAAGATTCAAATCCCAATGGGAAAAACTTTACCAGTTTTCAGGTTCTACATTTAAAACCATGCTAAACAGTTACGATTTACAGCCATTATTCACAGCATTTATCATACTGCTGTGGTTATCTGTGTCTGTCAAAATTCCAGATAATGCTGTACTATAACTCCAGAATGCTATAATATAATTCCAGATGCTATAATATACTTACAGAGATTTCATTCTTGTCTGGAAAAGCAATTACACTCCATGCAAGTGCCAGTACACACTGAGGAATTTAGACTGTCAACTGTGACTGAATTCAGAATATCTGTTATTTTAAAATACCGCCAATGACTGTAGCTTGCTGGACAGCTTAGTAATACATTTGTTTCTGTGCTGTATGGAGACAAAATGATGCAGATTTCTCAGAGTTCTTGTGTTCTTTTTCATAATTAGTGCCAGTGTTTTACCCAACACAAGTCTAAACATAACAACTTGTGTTTCTGGATCTTAGAAAGTGCTGCTAGGAGAGATAGGTCTTCCCTTGGTAGTAGAAAAACAGTAGCTCTTTGAGAAATGATGGCTTGCCATGATTTTCTAGGAGACATCTCATTTCTGGAAACTAACTTGAATTCTTTGTATTAATTTATATTAATTTAAACCCAACAAAAAAAAACATGTGAAAGAATAATAGAAATTGTGAATGGAATTAAAGTACTAGATCCTTTGCTAATACCAAGCTTGAGATTTCTCCATCATATTATTCCTCAATAAATTAGCACTCATTCACCCACCTACATAAGCTCTTTAATGGTTATTATGTAGTTGAGTTATAAGATTTTTATCTGAAGGGATTTCCACCACGACAACATACTTATGTAATGAATTTGTTACCTTTCAAGGATAAAGTTCTCTGTATAATTAAGCATAACAGTGATACCTTTGTAAATATATATCCACCCTATACTCTTTCACAAACTCAGGGTGTAATTCAGCCAGCTAGAGACATGCATGCTATTTAAATATCTTAACAATATTTGTCTCCAAACTACTTTCAAATACTTTATACTACAATGTTATGATTCTTACCCTGCTAGACGTTTTGTCCAGACAAAGAAGCTTTAATATTTTCCGGTGATAGAGGAGCCCAAGTTCTGTTTTTAAAAAATACATAGACTCTAAAATCTCTGAACCCATTTTCCGCAGTGAAATCAGACTCTTTCATTTAGTGTAAGACTACATGGCAAAGGATTGGGAAAGGTCTTTTACCTTTCCAGCCTGCGCAATGGATTTTTTAGGTGAGACACAGCTTGCGCTGAACTGAGCCCACCCTTTAGTCCTAAGGTTCATCTGCCAGGGCCAAGCGAGCTTGGACAATGGCAGTGAGGTCCTCAGGACGTAGGTTTGTTTAGAGTGACCTTCTCATAGATGGATGGCCTCACAGGGCTAACGAGCTCCACCTGCCCGGGGGAGCTGGAATCGAACTTGGGTCGCAGCGGCCCCGGCGGATGAACCTTAGGATTAAAGGGTGGGCTCAGTTCAGCGCAAGCTGTGTCTCACCTAAAAAATCCATTGCGCAGGCTGGAAAGGTAAAAGACCTTTCCCAAAATCTTTGTTCATGAAGACTGGCCATTATTATTACATGGCAAAGGGAACTGGCATTTTTCCTTGGATACTGGGAACATCCACCTGTAGCAGCACTAACCTCTTGACTCAAGTGCCCTACTCAGCATTGCTGAGAACTGTATGAAGTTGCTTTGGAGGTCAGACTTATGTACCTACATCAGTAGTGGATTATGGAAGTGTTTTCTCATATTTGGGTGGAGCGTAGAAAGACAATATGTTCCCTGCAGTATCTTAAATCATTTCTCTTTCATTGATGTAGAATTTAAGCAGATATTAAGTATTGTTTGCAGTAGTTAAGCTAACTTGCTAGTTCACTTATTTACCTGTTTATGCAGGAAGAACCAAGTTTGTAATATGCATCACCACTAAAGCCAGCATACTCACTTAAGGTCAGTTCTGCTACCAATTTTTTTTTTTTGTGGAAATCTGCATCCTACAAGCAGACTTTAAAAAAAAAATCAAGAAAAAAAAAGCCCCAAGTCAGAAAGAACTGCCCTGGTTAGAAGATTTTTAAAAATTTACTTCTATTTACATTTTTTAAAAATGTTTGCTTTTATTTTCACTTTCATCATGTGACGTGCCTTTAGGAAGCACAAAAGGTACCTTGAAAATGTTTGTGCTCCTTTTTAAAGTACTATGTGTGAGATAGAAAGGACTGACCCTCCATTTCAGTGGAGTTATTTCCTTCCATATCAGTTGAGGACCTTTGCCTTTTTCTTTTTCAAACATGTTATCCTTGTTTGTAGATTGGAAAACGCCTGTTTTTTCAATTTTTTCCCCCGAAAGAATGTATCTTCCTCTTTGAAAACCCACGGAGCTCACATTACAAATTTTTTGTGCTGTGAACTCAACTTGGCAGGAAGCATGCAGTTAAAAGAATACATTTGAAGTAGAGGGAGAAGTGGAAATGATGCTGAGTTCACACATTTTACTGGTAGCCCTATAGTGCCACACTGTGGGTTCGATTCTTCTTCATCACTATTTCTTTACATCAGCATCTTTGGATTTCTTTTCATCCTTCAGCTTCCATGTGCTCCATCCACAAGGTTAACTTCTGCAGTCAAAAAATTAAGGAGAATGTTTTTTAAGGTAAGAACAGTAGGCACTGGCTCCCTTCTGTGCTGTTCCAGGGCTGTAGGTAGTTTCTTTTCTAATGCCTTTATCTTCTCAACAGCTCGGAGATAAGGGAATCTCCAAGGCCATACATGAGCTGGACATTCTCCTTCCCTGGATTCAGACCTACATACAAACCATCGTATGAAGAATGAGGTGGTGACAGACAACATGCTGCTGCTGTGCTAAAAACAGATCCTTCCCAAAAGGCCTGAAAATGAATCAAGAGTCAGACGTGTAATGTGTCTGTCAGTAACTGTGCCCTATGAAAGGAGATTCTCTGTAACACAGCAGCGTAAAGAGGGATTTTCATGAATGTTCACAGTTAGCCTGGCACAGCAGCTATGCCTGTTCTGCCTCTGGAGAAGCTACAGCATGCTGCTGTCCTCATCCTGCCTGCCGGCCTGCCAGCTGCCACACAGGCAGCGCCCGAACACATCACACCAGCTTAACTTGGAATCTGCTACCGTAAGGATCAGACACAATGTCCCATGTGCCATGGGCATGATTTAGCCATGTCTTGTGTCACGCTGTGTGAATATAGTTCATGTAAATGAGGAACAGTTTTGAAAATCCCTCCCCTAAGCTATATTTCTTTTGTTTTTTTTTGTTGTAGATATATAACAGTATACACAAGCCATTCTATATAAAAATAAGAAAAATAATTACATACTGCTTATCTTTATTATTAATGTAAGATAATAATTGTTCCCTAATAAACATACACCAATTAATGTAAAAACTTTGGTTGAGGTTTCGTGCATGGCCTTCAGCTGTCACATGATCTACATGAGATCAGACATGCAGAAAACACAATAAAGGGATTGGTTTGACTAGGATTGTAAAAAGGTTTAAGAGAGATTTATGGAAGTTGATGGTAGTGGTTTCCAAAATGTCTCTCATACAGTACAGAATGAAGACGGATTTCTAATTTTCTCATATTTTTGAATATTTACTGGGATTATGAACATATTCCCAAATCTGTATGTTTGGCACTTCCGTGGGGCTGAGATTCTACAAAATTTCGAATCTCATAGTTCTATTATGTAAGGAGCATCGAATATGTACGTCAGTGTGCTGACATCAACAAACCTGAGCCAGTTCCTCTTTGCATTGTGGCCTTCTGCAGCCAAGGGGTGTTGGTTGATTTCTGACAGGTGGTCTTTTGATTCCGAGGTCCAATTGCTCCCTAACTGGGCTATGATCAGCACACCTTCATTTTCATTACTTCAGGGACCATTCAGAAACTCTCTGGGGTTGATGCTAGCTACCTGTGGTAGCTAGAGCAGTAGGAGACAGCCTAACTATTCTCACTCCTGAACTCCTGAAAGGGCCACCACTGCTGCTAGTTGGCTGTTGATGTGAGTTGTTAGTGGCTGGTGAGGGTTTAGGAGAGAGGAGAGCATCATCTCTTATTTAAACTGGCAAATCACTGCCCAGCGTCCTGGAGGGGAGAAAGGGAAAAGCTATGAATAAACCCAGCTTGTGACCTGCTTCTGTCGCCAACCTGTATCCTAGCAGTTCCTTACAACCCCACCTCACCTCTCCTTGTCTGCAAACTGTGTGTGACTTGTCCTTTCTGATGCCTCATAAACTGCTTCAGGTTACTTTAACGTCAAAGAATCATGTTAGTTACATGTTGAAATATTGGACAAAGTACAATGGTGGATGGTCTTTGGAAATGCTTTCTGACTGACTATGGTACTGGGACAAGCAAAAACAGTGTGCACTTCATGTGCTCAGTGTATTCCAGAGTTCAGCAATCAGTGCTGTGGCACTCGCACATATCTTTTGCAGGGACCCCCTGATGTCTCTGTGTTGATTTCAGTCATCACATATTAAATACCTCAGTTCAGGGGACCTGACTAGACGCACCTGTTAATGCATTGGGATAAACACCGGAGGTGGTTTGGTCTAACACTTATATAAAGAAATTTACATACGCGCTAGTTTCTCTTTGTTGAACGTTTTCTTCTTTTACCATGTTTTCACTTGATTATGCATATCTCACAGGTTTGATTAAAAAAAAGGGCTGATTCAAAGAACTCTAAAAGGAGGAAAACCTCATACAGTCTCTGATATAGACAATTCTCAGATAAATTCCATTGCTTGTTGCTCTTCTGAAGATGGGAAATCAGTTATGCAGACAAAAAGAAATAGGATGCATGAATAAACCAATGTCACACCTCACATAACGAGTCAGATAGTGACTGAAATCTTCTCTATGCAGAGTTCATGTTTTTTTTAGCTATATGATTTTCACATCCTCTTTGATCTCCATGTTCCTCAGACACTGACTTAAAAGGACAGAGCTTGGGAATAGACTGCCCAGGTGCCCATGGTAGAAGTAGAAGAGAAGAGCAAGAATATTTTGTCAGACAAATTCAGTTGTAAACTGTCCTATAAAAGCTAGTCAGTAAATAATTCACAAACCCCCCACAATTAAAAGAAAAAGATAAAGGAACCCAACCAAAGAGTAACATATAATCTACTAAAATTGTTCCTTGGCGCTAAAAATTTAAACCTTTTCCTTGTGAAGGATAATAGAGATTTCTAACAAAAATGTTCTTATGCATATATGTTCTTACTCCCTGAGACATCAAACATAATGTGCCGCCCTACCAGTGATTTTTAAATTTTAGAGGGACCTGCCAATCCACAACATACACAGACTAATATATAAAAGGCACAGGTGAGGAGATAAAAACTACCTTATACCTCTTATTCCAGAGGAATACCAGCTCCAATTGAATGCCTTGCATGTTTAGCAATGAGACACAGATTTACTCATCTGTTTTATAAGATGTCGTATTGTTTCATTATTTGTATTTTATTACTAGAGGGAGTTACAGTATATGGCACACTAGGTTTTGTTGCAGTACCTTACCAGGCAACTGTATTTTATTTGAACAAACTATACTATAAACAAAAGTCTGAACATAACATTCCTGGCTCTGAGGAATCATTTCCAAATTATTTAGATCTTATTGCATTTCCTTTTTTTGGTGATTTGAAACTCTCTCCTTTACACAGTAAGATGAGACCTAGGAGGCTAACAAGACCAAAACACATTTCTCACTCACTCTTCTAGAATTCATGAAGCCTATTGTTGCCAAAATAGCACGTTCAGGGAGAAGAAACAGAAAAAGCTGGCCCAGTGCTTTAATTAACAGGAGACTGCAGAGACAGACCTTGCCACATGCAGGACACCACTGTCCTAAAGTGCAGGGCCCATCCTGGCCACACATGGCTGGAGCAGGAGCCCGAATGTTTCCCGTAGTGTGACGGTTGTTCCATGGTGAGCTGGGCAGCAGGGGAACCCCAGGAAAGGAAGGTATGGCTGCCTGAGTGTATATTCACTTGCTCACCCCTAAGAGCATAACTCCATGATTTCAAATGTTTGTCCTGCAGACAAACAACTACATTGTAGTCCCACTGTCCTGTGGAGTCAATATTCAACATCAGCTTGCAAATGTCAGGGTAAATGTCTAACTAATAGAAGGAGATTGCTACACAAAATAATTTTTTTCGATTGAAAACAAAATGGTTAATTAGATAGGCAGTGATAAAGGTTATACATTTAATGTCATGGTCTTTTTTGAGCACGTAATTTAATTTTCAATCAACACAATGTCCTTTTTCATGCATTTATTCACACAACTCACCCATTTGTTTGTGAAGTTCAGGTCTGCTCTTGATTTTAATGGTTTTTGTCCAAACTCTTGTGTATGGAAGAGAAAATTGACCATGGGCATGGTTTCACCAGCCTTCATCAGACATCACTGTCCAGTCATTGCCACTGTAAGTGAGCAGTAGCTGGGATCTGGGGGCCCCTATGGCTGAAGGCACTGCTCCTTTTCTGTCACAGAAGAGAGCCAGTGACTCCTGCAAACAGGAAAAACTGCTACATTTAATTGAGAGGGTCCATGGGCAGTGGTTTCCAGTGATTCAGGTTGCCAAGGATTTTTCTTGTGGAAATTTTGCTGAGCTACCACATCCAGTCAGTGGATGACACATGAAGAGGCAGATGAACCTTGAAAAGGGCAAGTAACAACTTCTTCCCCACTGTGCTGCATGCATAGAGGTCAGCCCTGCAGTGACTGCAGCAATCAGCAGACCTCCTGCAGCAGGGGGTTGAGGTCAGGCTGCAGCAAGGCTCAGGCTAGTTGCCTGCACTCGTCTGACAAAGAAATCAAGTTATTTTATGACATAAAAGCTCAGGACTTGTGTATTTTAGCCCTAGTTTTCCATATGGCTTAGGACACTTTCCACTCTTAGTCACCTTGTCTATAAAATGAGAGCACTTCTGGACATGATGTATCCCTTCATGCAGTAATGAAAATCACATTTCCAAACCAATTAAACACTCCTGAATGAAAAGCAAAAATAGCATCTGCAAAATAAAATTTTTGTGATAAGTGACACATGCCATATGCAGGCTACCTAGCAATAAATACAGTGCTGCTTCTTTGCAAGAACATAGGAAAATAATTCCTATTAAAGAACTTTAACAGACAAGTCAAAGTCATAAGTACGGAAGAAAGTTTCTTGCTTTTTAAAACTGGACAAATGAAAGAGCACATTTTAATTTTACTGATGAGACTCTAGGTGTCACTCTTCGAAAACAAGACTCATGTTGGTCTCAGTTTACTTCTGACTTCAGTTGATGGAGAAAGTGTTAGAGCATATTTCATAGGTAGTTTCCTTGAGCAGAAACTGAGATTAGAAAGAGTTGGATTAGAAAGATTGAATTATTTAAATTCAATTCCCACAAACATAGAATTGAAATTAAAAATGAAGGGGAAGAAAGATGGGCATATAGCAAAAGACTAGGTTTATAAACAAGCTATGAATTCAGTCTATAGTTTTACTACAGAATTCTGACCATAGACGAGTTTCTTTAGTAAAGTACTGTTCTCCTTTGGCAAATGGAAAAATTGTCTATCAATTACTAGCCCAAGGTAATTTATCTTTGCTTAGCACACAGAAATCCTTAGAAGGAAATTAATGCCCATGTAGTGTTATTTGTTGTCACTTTTTCTTAATGTGGCTTGTCTTATCACAGTGTTTTGGTCTTTTTGAAGCTGATGCCTGCTCAGCTGGTGCTACGAAAAAATTCAGGAGCCGTTAGCTGGGGTGAGATAAGAAAGGGTTTAATTATGCCAAGGCAAAGAGATGTTACACGACGTGCGCGCCGGGCTGTGCCCGGGATGTTACATTTATAACAATATCTGGCCAATCCCAAGTGTGTCCACCCTATAACTTTTGGCCTGGTCCACCCCCTGGCCCACCTCCTGGAATTGGGTCGGGGGGCTTTTTGGGACCCCCTCTTCATCATTCTTCATCATCTTCGGGGTACAGAGAGCAGAGTGACCTAGTTCCTTGACTCTGTCCTGCGGTTTAGGCCAAGATACAAGCGTTCTCCAAACAAGACAGGCTTGCCTTGACTAAGAGACTAAACATTTTCTACTGGATATGGGAATAGGGTTGATATGGGGAGTATGGAATGGGGTGAGAGGATTAAGGAATGTATAAACTAAGGGGTGCTACAGGGAGGAGGGAGAAAGGGGTTTGTTTCTAAAATCTACTTCTATTACCTATAAAACTTGTAAGGCTTACAAAATTAGAAAAGTAAAAAAACATTAGGGGCTTAAGGCATCAAAGCAGTGATTCTTAGTACACGAAAAAAGGTATTTTATGACTGTTACTGCAAAAGCAAGCATGAAAAACTTGTCCGTGTATTAAAATTGTCACTAGATCACGATTTCTTGAAAAACACTGATCTAGTGGAAAGTAGCAGCTGCATATGTAATTTTGGTGTTATGTAAATAATACAGGAACAGTCAGCAAAGACAACAATTTCCATCATAGACAAGACCATCATAGACAAGTAGACAGTTTTCTGCTGTCCCTGAAGTGTTTTTTTTCTTCTCTGAAGTGCAAAATATTCAGACCAGAGATTATCACTTAATAAATAATTTCTGCTGTAACCTTAACCACCTACAGCAAATTCCTGATCTCAGCCAGAGTCCTGAGGTGGTGTTATAATGTAGTCATAGATTCATGGAATTACAACATCATAGAATAATTTAGGTTGGAAAAGACCTTTCAGATCACTGAGTCCAACCATTAACCCAGCACTGCCAAGTCCATCACTAAACCATGTCCCCAAGTGCCACATCCACAAGTCTTTTAAATACCTCCAAGGATGACAACTCAACCACTTCCCTGGGCAGGCTGTTACAGTGCTTGATAACCCTATTTGGAGAAGAAATTTTTTCTAATATCCAGCCTAAACCTCTCCTGACAAACATTGGGATTGCTTCCCTCAGAAAGCATTAGAAGAATTAGAAGATTAGATTAGAAGACTTTTTCCTAAAACTTGGAAATAAGAATGGGATTTGGACAATGATATATAACTTATGTTGGATTTGGCCATTTCATCCCTGTTTCTTTGTGCAACATGGGCGGGTTTCTAAAGACTGTAGTAGCAGACTCTTTACTGCAAAGATGCATGGCCAAAGAGGAAACATGCAGACTTTTGATCTAGTGATTATTAAGATGCTTCCCAAATAGCCCCCTGTAGCCAGATACTGCTTGAGTCATCTTCCCCAGCGGCAATTGTGGGGGGCTCTGAAGAGAAGGGGTGCCTGGGCAGGTAGTGCTGTTACAGGAATGGAATTGTTACAGCAGGACTTACCACTGCAGTGGTCACCTTAGAGTGCATCCCATCTCTAGTCACGCTTCTTCATATTGGAAATAATGACTGCCACTGGGGTATCACCTCCTAAAAACTACTAGGAGCTGCTGAGCTGTAGAATACTCACTCTCAAAGAACACGTGTTTTACCTTAATTCAGTTTTCATTTAAAAATAAGTATTTAGATTGACATTCATATTCTGTTGGCTCCAGTGGAAGAGAGATTTGGAAATGTAAAGGCAGTCAGTAGGTCTATGAGGAGCATTGCCAGAGGGAAAAGGAAGGTAATGGAATTATAACACCATTGAGTGAAGGTGGAGATTATTGCGGAGTAAAGATGCTGGTGACATATCAGGAGTAGGTTTGAATTGCAAAACATTATGGATAACATTTTTTCAGCCTTTTGGTTGGAGGGAAATGCATCTTTGAAAGGCAGCAATGATTAGAAAGTCACAGGGTCCACAGGGTAAATGATGTTGGCTAGGGCCTCTGGAGGCTTCTGGTCTGACCTCCTGCCCAAATCAGGGCACACAGGTCACGCAGATCTCCCTTATCCTTGGCCATTGACTCTGGATGGCCCCAGAGTGCCTTCCATTCTCACCCTAAGTTATGATGTCCTTTTCAGAGATGTGTTGGCTTCTGGTGGGGGAAAACCAGTTTTAGCAGCAGAAGAACATGTCATGTTAAGATATTTAAGTAATATCAGCTATCTGATTGTGGTTCCCTGATTTTTGAATAGTCAGAGGTAGAAACCTGAGAAAATCTAAATTTAATATGGTTTAGTGAAAGAGGATGTATAGAGGCAGAGGGAACCAGAGGAAGAAGAGTGTAGAAGAGGAGTGATGATGGGTTAGTAGGGGAGCCTGGGGTGTTTGACTCTTATCTGTAACTTCAGCATGTTGCTGTATTTTGCACATAAAAAAAAATCTACTTAAAGACAGCACAAAGTAAAGTTTCTAGCATCTGGAATTGCAGAGAAAAGAATGGAACTCAAACAGAGATTATGAATGAGGTTGTATATAGATATTAGAAATGTATGTAGGTGCTATAGATACTAAGATATTGAGGTGTGGACAGGCTTTGCTTTTCAAACTGCCCTTTAATCAATTATCATATTTTTCTTCTATTTAAGACCTCAAAAAGACCTTCATACTTGACATAACAGAGTTTGGAGTCATTAGCGTGCATCACTTTTTCATGTTAACTGATAGATACTTTTCCTTCCACTTTCTCCCAGTGCTGCTTATTCAACCATACTTTCAACCGAGCTGATGAGAAGGAAATAACTTCCTTGAAGTAGCCATGGTGCAGAGAAGGGTTTTGTTTGCTTGTTTCTCCTAAAGATTCTATGAGCAGTAGTTAACAGCAGAATACACCATGATGGTTTTATTGTCTTAGGTGAAGCTTGTAGTCCATGTCCATCGTTAATAAAGCATCATCAATTATTTCCTGTTTTCTCCCTCACAGCTTGAAAGACGAAGTGGTTTGTGCCAGCCCAGCATGTTGTTCCTAACCACATGCGAAGAACCCACTGACGTCTCCTAGACAAATTTTGTCATGCCAGTGTAAATGTTTTCTCTGTTCCTGTATAGCGATTAAGGAATAACTAGCAGCACTTTCCAAGTGATGAAGAAAGCTCACAGAGATAAACCACAGGTACCTTAAATTAGTCATTTGATAAAACTGTTTACAAGTGAGCCTCCTAGATGTGAGGAAAAAAATTTTTGTGAATGAGAAACCGCAGGCTGTCAGTGGAAAAGACAATTTGTTTTTCTACCCACAGTAGGGGAAAGAGTGCTTCATATACAACGATACCCATGAGGGCTTGCAGATGTGAATCCCAAGCCAGAGGACAACTGAGATGGGGAAGGAGAAGGGCAGCCCATGCCAGCCATCAATTTGGAGTCTCTTGGGCAGGTACCATGTGTTGCCCATGCTCCACAGAGGCTCCCCTGCATGCAGGAGGGCCATGACATGAACAAAACCAGGATGACCATGCTTCTTAGTTTCAGGCTGTTTCTGAAGTCTTGGGGCAAGCTTGAGGCCTGTGTGGGAATGGAAGATGTTTTCTCACTCTGTGAAACATTGGGGCTTTTTTTAGAAAAATTTCCCATTCCACTTAAGCATAGCCAAGAGCATTCAAAATTTGGAGAAATTGCAGAGTTACAACATGGGCTTGCATGCCCTGTACTCCTGAAAAGGTCTGCTGATACCAAAGGGTAATTGAGACAAACATCTTTCTGACATGAACCATACTCAACTGATAGATAAGTTCAGCACAATCTGATTTCAGATCATGGGAAGTAAGACTCTGGTGCTTATTCTTCTGCATAGAGAAAAACAAGTGACTCTTTGGGGGAGGTTTTATAGAAGGAAGGGAGGAGGCGACACTAATGTACTGGATAACTGCAATCTATTAAAGAGTTTCCCAGACCTAAACTCTAGAATAAGTGTTTCACTGAGTGTAAAAAAACTGAAGAATTGTTATAAACTGCATGTGTTGTAGTATGGCAAATAAAGTGAACATAGGTGCTCAACTCATCCATGAGTGGTGACTACTGAGAGGAAACAGAATGCAGATAATTTCTGCATGTGGTTTCACTATTGATATTCTGCTCCAGCTTTTCATTTCTTTGAAACATTGGAATATTGCAAAGGATTTAAGGAAGAGTCATAAGAAAATGTACCCTCTGGTACAAGACACTAAAGAGATCAGTTCAATCCCACCCATGAGAGGGAAGATAAAAAAATCAACCAGATTGTAGTTCATCTACAGAATTTACTTCATAAGATACACTATGTTTCTTTGGTAAGACAGAAGAAAGCACAGAAACGTTATACTCTTCAGTATTAAAATCAGGAAATTCAGTTAGCCTGAAACTAACTAACTAGCTGAAATAAGACAACCATTCACCAGACCAACTGGTACAAATGATCACTTTTAAGACTGTAAATGGAATGTCTAAGTTTCTTTGTAAGTTACATCCTCCAGATACCGAGCACAGGGTAGAAACGAGATGATTTGAAGTTTTGTACCTATGAACCCTTCTTTGTTTTTTTGGAAAGGCTGTTGCAAAGCTTCACACTGATTGCCAGAAGTCTTTAATTTCTGGTCTAAATTTTCTCACAGACAGTTTATAGACATTTTCTCTAATATCAGTTTATTCTGTTAGCTTACATCACTTACTGAATTTGCTGTTTACCGACTCTAATGTAGTTCAGATAACAACTAGGTTTCTTTCTCAGCTTTTATTTATCTGAAGTTGAACAGGGCAAAATCTTCTGGACTTCGTTTATAAAACAAGAGCTTTCTACTTGTTTTCTGGAGCATTTCTATCTTGAACTAATCTATAGCACTGGGTTAATACACAACTGTACATTGGCATTGCTCCCTTCCTCAATCTTCTGGAAACACCTTGTCCAGTTAATATTCATAGTATCCATTTCTATTCCAGCATTGCCTTGACGGTGCCTGGGATGAGTGATGGCACCATGGAGTTGCTATCCTTCTCCAAAGGGTGTCCTCCCAACTTCTTCTGACTGTAAGCCACACACCCTGACTGACACACAATCACGTATCTCCCTATTTTATTAATTCCATCCTTGAGTAAACCAAATTCTTCTCACTTCAGTTTGCCTTTGATTGAACCCACGCTTTCCCCTCCTTGTCTTTAATGGTTCATTATTTCATAATTTGTTATAAAGCTTTGCACACCACTCTTGTCAGACGACATATCTGTTTCTGCCTTGCTTGTCATTTCTCCCTTTCTTAATGACAGCTATTACACTTTGTGTTCTCCAATCTGAAAGTGCTACCAATCTTTTTGATGGATGGATTAAAATTTCTCTCTAATGCAACTGCAATTTTATGTGCCCACTTGTTCCATTTGTTTCCTTGATGGGAGAATCTTTAACTCTACTTTCCTGCTCATGCTTTTGCCTTAGAGGAGATTGTTTCCACCCCTGTTGCCCTCAGTCATCTTGACTTTACTTCTGTGTTTTATTTCAATAAATCTCAAAATAATCTTTCTCACCTACTACATTCACCAATGCCTCTTAATGTCCCTGTTCTTATTAAAAATTGACATGAATTGTCTATTTAATTTGGAGTTTGAATGTATACAAACATGCAGCCCACTCTTAATCTGCATCAACCTCACTTCTTTCCTTATGCTCCTCTTGTTTTCATTATGATGACTTCTGTTTTTACATGGGCTGATTTGTTGTGAATTTGGGAAGTTAGTTCACAGCCCTTTTTGACACCTGAGAGGCTTTTGTCACTGCTGATCAGGCCTCTTTTCTGTCCTTCAGGGCCCTTCTATCCTCTTGTGGTTCTTGAGGAGGTGGTTGGGTTGGCTGCTCTCATCAGAATAGTATCATAGAAAAGCCTAGGAGCCCTGGAGATACCTGGTCCAACCTTCTGCTGTGAGTGGATTATCTAAGGACCCCATCAAACCCAGTGTTGAATACTTGAAGCCAAGTTCCACCACTTCTTTGGGCAACCCACTCTGACATTTACTTTTTCTTATGCTGAAGATTCCCCTGAGGCAACTGGAGCCTGTTGCACCCTGTCCATTCATCACGCATCTGTGTGAAAAGAATACCTCCATCTTCTTTGTAACTACCCTTTGGGTAGTGGAAAACTGTAATTAGATACTCCTGAACCTTCTTGTCTTGTGGCTGGACAAACACAATTCCTTCAGTCTTTCTTCATAAGCAGAGATCTGCAACCCTCTAATCACGTTAGAGGTCATTGGTAAAACCTTCTCCCATTTTTCAGTGTCTCTCTTGAGCTGGGGAGACTATACTGGGTGAGTCTCTACTGGGGAGACTAAGCGGGGTGCACTACACTGGGTGTGGACTAAGAAGTGCCAAGCAAAATGGGAGAAAAAAACATCCCATGACCCTGCTGCTGATGCAGCCCAGGATACATTTTGCCTTTGCTGCTGCAAAGACGAAATCCACTTCCATTCTGGTGTCCACCAGCACTTCCAGGTTCTCATCAGCAGACCTACACTCCTGTCTGTTGTATTTTATTTCTTTACTTTTAAGGTAAACTCTAAAGACTTTTGTACTTATGACTTGCAGAAACCCTGGTCTTGCTTCACATTTATCTTTACCTTCTGGCCCACTGACTAATTCCTTCTAATTAGAAACTTGTCAAAATGTTTCTTTTTGAAATTAAAACATAATTGTTTACTGAAAAGTTACAACTCATGTGACAACATCCAGTCTTAAGAGAATTAGCACCCACCATAATAACATCTTCCCCAGTAATACTTACCTTCTCAGTCATACTGTATTTTATTATAATTCATCTTTATCCAACCAGGGCACTGGATAGTGGATATCTTATATGACTCCAGAGGAATGTGTTTTACTATTGTATTTTATCCAGGTCCCCTTTTTTTTTTTTTACTCCAAGATATTCCTTCAGACATTCTGACTTTTAGCTCTTTCTGTGACATAAAAAATTTCTTCATCATCCCAGTTTTTACTTCTGCTCTTCCTAAACTTTTTGTCTGTACTTTAGGCATGTCTGCTACTTCCCTATTTCATTTTCATTATTTCAGCAGTAATTCTGGAGTTACTACAAGTCCTACAGACTTCCTAAGCCTGTGAATATCAGTAAAGTACAACCTTCTGATTTGAGGTGACTAGAAAATGTGAATGCATTCCTTCTTCACCTAATCAACACTTCATTATTGCTGATTCCCTGACAGTTCCTGCAAAGACTTCCTTGGAAGAAGAGGAGGAACTGACGCATCCCACCAGAGCCTGCTCTGAGTGTATTTCAAGCTACAATGCCAGAAATTAGAGGTTTTTTAATAGTTTTCCATGTTTACCTGTGTATAAGATTCATGACTTCTTTCGAATATTTAATTGCTTCTTCCATCAATATTTATTTCTGTTCATGTGTCTGTCTACTTGATTATTCTGATTCAGAATCTAGTGTAAACATTTTAATTTCATGCTTCTCATTTCATAGACCATTCATCTTGGGTTCTTAAACATTTCAGGTAAGATTAGGAATTGTTGCAAGATAACTTATGTCTTCATTAGCAAAAGGCACAATACTGTAGGAGCAGATTAGTAAATTAAAAAAATTGGCATTGAGGACCCAACTTCCAGATTGTGTTTGAGATTATTTTGAACTAGCTCTACTCTGGTCCTGTGGCCTGAGCTCATGTTAACAATTGGAGAACACCAAGAGAGTTTCTGAAAACATTTACCAGATTTATTTTATCTGAAAGGAACTAATTTTTGGAGACTCCAAGAGTGCTCCCAAATGCAACTCAAATTTCAGTGAGTGGTGATCAGGAGACTGGTTTTAAGTTGCCATGTGTAGAACAATTGGCATACTGGAGTCTCTTACTGATATGCCATTTTAACTTATATGGGCAGGAAAAAAATTACAAGCCAGTCTGAAATGTCTTTGGTAATTTTTTTTAGCAACTATTGTACCAGAATTGCTGGTTTTCCAAAAGGAAATTCTCTTATGGAAAGGAGAGAGCAGTTCAAGTGCACTGATGGAAACCAGAATTGGTGTGCCTGAATTCCAAGTCCTTTGAAGTTGAAACTCAACTTGTATATTTACTTATGCAAAGCTGTGAAAGGGTTGTTGTACTTTACCTGTGCACATGGAGGCAGAGGTAGACCACCACAGCTAAAACCTGGTATGTCACGGCTCCTCTGCTACAGATATCCACACTTGCTAGATTAAAATAAACCAACAATAGCTGTCGTGACACATGCTACAGTTTCTCCTTCAATTTTACTGCACAGATATGCACAGAATAGGCTGATGTGGCAAACCACAGACATAGAAGAAGGATGAAGTAAGAGTCTAGAGCCCTTTACACATTAATACGAAACAGTAAGACTAGTTTAACTGGGAGGGGAAAGTTCCTTTCACAACTCTTTTTCATAAGTTTTGGAAGTTTTTTGTAATTGCCATATAGACTTTCCTAGATATTAATAACTCTCAAATACTAGATAAAATTAATACTCTTTCACAACAACCAAATAATGGTGCTAGGAAACCTATTCCCCCCTTTATGGTAACTAACTCATATAGAATTTAAAATATGAACATATGGCCCATTGCAGTGAATGAATCTATGCTGAGACAGACTTTGTCCATGCAGAACTAACTTGTAACTTTATTACCCCATATATATACAGAATAGGAGTCCGAGCTATCAAGCCAGGCCAGGTGTTTGTTATCCCCACACATACCACATGCCCACATGACTGCTTTTAGTCACAAAGAATATGCTTCAAGCGGCTTTCCAGCTTGATCTTGTCACTGTTTTCACATGCACTATTCTTAGCTCTGGCTCGCTCAGGACCACAATATTCTTACTTTAGTATTTTATTTTCCTTCTTTTATCATCCAAGTGGCCAGTGTTGTCTGTCCAGATGCTCGTACAGCCCCTCATCAGTAGAGCAATCTTGCAGTTGCTTAGCTGTCAAATTTAATGAAGGTGGCAGGAGTTTAATTAGCTCTGAGACTTTTGAGCCTCTCAAATTCGAAAGAAATTGCTGACTTTGCTCAGAAGTTACTGACAAGGAAGTAACTAACATCTAAAAAAACTGCCTAAGTCTCATTTCCTTAGGAAAAAAGATTAGCAACCCAACCTGCCACAGTACCTACATTTTGATTAAAGTATGCTACTTGAGATTGTATTTTGTTATTTTTGAAAAGAATGCTTTTGTAGTTTTGGAAACAAAATATTTGTTTGCTTTACTATCTTTTTAAAAACTTGCTTTATTTTAGTTTGGGGTCAGATACTCATTAGACTCTTCAAAAAAGCAACGGAAATGTAGTTCTCTCCTTTCTTGGTTTTGTGTTTTTGGTTTGGTTTGGTTTTTTGTTTGCTTGTTTGCTTTTTCATTTAAAAATAGTTCTTACTAGCTAGTTCAATCTTTACATTGCCTTAAGAGGATTAGAGGGTGTTCGTTCAGAGCACTTCACAGTTGTTAGTCCAGGCCTTTGAAAAAGGAAGATACACAACTTTAAAATAAAGTGCATCTCCACTTGACTCACAGTACCTCTTCTATAGGCAGACTTATTTCCTGTGGAGATGAAGAGGAAATGTTCTTAGGGTGTGAAGTAGCTTCTTCATTTTTTAACTACTAAAAAGCAAAGGTCTTGCGTATTTCTTCTTTCACTTTAAATTTGGAATCTAACTGGAAAGTCTTCGCAAGCAGACTCCTTTCATGAAGTTCTGTTCTAAGTAAAATGTTATCCATGGATGAATTTCTTGTATGCCTGACTTTCTGGTGTTCTCGTATGTGTTCTGGAGGCTGGACGAAAACAGGTAGGACCAAACCTGTGATCTGATTTGCTTTTTTTCTGTGAGTAAAAATGACTGACTTGCTTAGTCACACAATTACGAATGGCACTAAAGAGAATGGTGGGTAAGGGGAATCCCCACCAAACTGTCGCTTGGACTGTTTTAGAAGAGAAGATTGCACCACGCAGTAGATTTTTTCTAGGAAATGTCCTATGCATGTTTCCAAATGGTTGTGACAGAAAATGCCCACTCTGTAGGCTGGTTTCAAACACTTAATGGATATTTTCTTACTGATGCTTGAAACACATTATTGACTTACCCACCAACATGTACCCACACCCATACACTTGTGTTTGCACATACATATGTGATAATTATTATAAATTTTGTAGGGAATAACACGAAAATTATTAGATTCCCCCCCATGATCACATTTCAACTTGAAATATTCAATAAGAAATTAAAGCATTACAGCATTGCTTTCACATCTGTTTTCTTCCAAATTTAAATATAAATATTAATTTCTAACAATAAATGTCTGCATGATAAAGTACTTACACTGTGAAAACAAATGCAACTGTAAAATGGAAACTGGAATGGTACTTTAATTCCTTGCCATAAACTAGACCAAAAAGCTCCAATGCAAATAAAAGCCAACAGCACAGAAAATCAGTGTAAGGAGAAGGAATGAATCACAAAACCCAACACGTGGAGAAAATTCTACAAACATAATGAGAGTAATATGAGCAGGGCTGGCTCACTGTCAGGTTGATGGTCTGAAAAGTACCATTTTGATTTAGTATTGACAATGTATGCAAAGTATTAGGTTGATTGAGGGCTATGATTCCAATGTTATAAATCTGCAATGAATTTTCAGCAGAGTTTGTGCTATTCCATGAGGTTGCATGCTGGCCTCTGATGAGGTCAATGAACTGACCTAGCACATATAGAAATCAACAGCTGATCCAAGATTAGCATCCTTTGGTCTTCTCTCTTTTGAAAAAGAGCCATGGGGTATTATCACACGTACTTGGATAGGGAAGTTCAGATGGCTTCTTGCTTCTTCCAAAGGTGGATCTGATCCTTTGAAAATGAAACTGAATAGTAGACCTCTGTGAAAATACCAGAGGTCTCGGTATGGAGAGTTACTAAAGTATAGAGGAAAATATACACTCATTTGCCAGGAATTGGGGAAAGACACTGTGAGCAATACATGTGATATTTTTTCTATCTATTAATATATAGCAAAGGTAGACATATACATATATATTCACAGGAAACATCGGAAAGTCAGAACCACAGGAAACATACCAAGTTACAGTGAAATTGTTTTCTTAACGAATTAACTCTCTCAAAGTGCATTAAAATATTGCCTTAAAACTCATGGAAATATTTGTGGAAAAGGTTATGGAAATACTAGCATGCTTGTCTTATGAAGAATAGGGCTATTATGGAATCATAGAATATCCAGAGTTCGAAAAATTAGAGAACCTTGGTGGACCCCTTTGGGAAAACCTATTTTAATAAAATATATCTTTATTTTGTAGAATACTTCACATCCACAAAGGCACTCAGTGCTTATCAGAAGTCAGTATGTTGTACTGATAGCATGGGATTGATACCACTGCCTACTTAACATTAAAAGTCAATAGTATGAATGTTGTAGGTGCTAGTGCCTAAAAAGCCTAGGCAGAAGTATTTCAAAGATCTTATGAAAGAACACTGAAACAATTATGTTTAAATCATATCTTTTTCTATTTACCTTATTCTGCTTTTAGAAGTTCTTGTTTTCCATATTTTCCCTGCAACCATGATGATTAAAAAGTGATTAGAAAAAAAATCCCAACCCCAAAACTCTAAAATAAACCCTGCAATTCATGAAGTCACTTAAGACAAGAAGCTGAGGTTTTAAAGTGGAAACAAATACTGTAAGATCCATAATATAATGCTCAGAATCAGCAGTACCTTCAAAGGATATTATGGTGCTGAAAGCAGAAAACTATCAAGAGTATTTTATTCCTCATGGAAGAATGAAGAAGAGCTTGTGAAAATTGATGATTTTATGTAGAAAAACCTGTAGACACTCTGTGGTTATAGCACAGGTGGTATGTTTTATAATACCAGACATACTTTGGGTTGCCGCTGTGCCAACAGTTGTGTTGCTTTTCCATTGATCTGGACTCAAACTAAATATGAATAAGATCTGGAATTTTATTCTATTTTATGGGCAATAGATTTTAATCAGGAGTTGGATACATGGAAAGATTCTAAACAGTAGAATCCTAGAGTAACAACACACACCATGTCTGTCCATCACTGTCTTCTACAATGCCATCATTATTTTCCATACTTTCCATACTTCCAAGAAAAATAGTATTTCAGAATTGCACCTGCCTTTCTCATGGTTAGCTCCCACTACTAGCTTATAGTTCCTATAACATTCATACATGCAGACTGCATATTTTTTGAGATCTGGAAAACCAGTTTGTACCAATCTGAAATATAGCACAAGAAATAAGAAGGAATATTTGGTCTCCATTACATGTTGCATTCCATACACAATCAGCAATGAGAAAATGTATGTTACAGGTTCCTCTTTCCAGGCTCATAATATTATTCTTACAAAACACAGTAGATATTTTCTCCCAATATTATCCCTACTGATCATTGGAAATATCCTTTAAATCACAGAGATCCAGTGGTCACAAGGAATAGATAACTACAGTCTTCATGATGTGTAGCACTGATGAAGCATATAATTATCTGTAGGAGAGCGGTGGGTTGCTTATTTTTAGTTTTAGTTTTAGATTGGTTGTTGGTAGTGGTGGTGGTGGGGTTTGTTTTTGTTGTTTTGGGGGGGTTTGTGTTTTTGTGGGGGGAGTTTTTTTGTTTCTTGGTTTGGTTTTTTCTTTTTGCTGTAGGAAAAATGGGGAAATGACTATTACTATGTGTTTGCAAGGGTCAGTTGCAAAGTCATAGAATAATAAAATGATTTGGGTTGGAAGGGATCTTAAAGGTCACCTAGTTCCAACCCTTCTGCCATGGGCAGGGAACCTTACACTAGACCACATTGTTCAGAGACCTATTTAACCTGGTCTTGAACATTTCCAGGGATGGGGAATCCACAACTTCTCTGGGCCACGTTACAGCATCTCACCACCCTCACAGTAAAGAATTTCATCCTAATACCTAGTATAAACCTTCCCTCTGTCACTTTGAAGGCATTTCCCCTTATCCTATGACTACATGCCCTTGCAAAAAATCCCTTGCTGGCTTTCTTGTAAGTCCCCTTAGTCCCCCTTAGTCATGAAGCCTGATTATCAAGGCTTTGCAGAAATTAGTAACATGAATAACAATGCTTAGTAATTACATAGCACTGGTACAAGGTGTACGCAAAGTTTTCATCACTTAACACCCTCAAGTGTGCCAACACCTGCCCTTCACCCCTCCTCCCCAGCACTGTGAAGGAGGAACCAAAGGAGTTTGTTGCTTTATGAGAAAGGGAGACTAAGAGGTGAAGTGTGATATGAAGTCCGAACAACTCAGACGAGGGTTTTCCAACCATGAGCTGCTGCCTTTGGGCAGTGGTAATAGAGGAAGTCACTAAATTTTAGAGAAATAAAAGTCTAGTGGGGATCTGCTGAACTGGCATGGGCAGTTGCTTACTATCCACTCTGCCAGCACCCTGAGGAGTATGCATAAAACAAAAAATGAAAGGGAAAAAGCTGTAATCCGTGGTCATAGTGAAATTCGACATGACTTTGCAAGGCCATCATTGGGTATTTGGTGTAAGGTGTTGCATGAACAGAAGGGTGTGAAACCTCTGCTTTGCATGAAGAGTCAGATGACTTCCAGGCAGAAAAATGAAAAAATGCCTTAGTTTCATTTCATACTGTGTTTGGAAGAGATGATGGTCCAGCTGCGACCATGGACTCATACATGAGGACCACTTCAATTCTATGCAACACAAGACTTTTCAATACTATTCAGACATCTCTTTCAGCTAGATTAGGAGTAGTGCTCAGACAAAGAGCTTGTGTTAGTGCTGAGTGTTCAATCCTCTCCCGCATGCACTCAGTAGATATCTGCAAAGGAGCACAAATAAAATACTGGACGCTCTTACGCCCTTGGCTTTGTGTCACAAAGGGCAGATATTTTCAAGATCCCCCCCTGTGCTGTTTGTAACCCCACTTATTCTCAGGAAAGGCAGAGCAGAGGAGTCATCTAAACCTGGGACTTCTCTTCAACCTGATTCTTCACAGTTCTTGGGCAACAAAACATACACTGGGCAACGGTGACCTGGTTTATCACTTTTGGGTGGAATGGGTAGCAAAACAGGGCTGGAAGATACCTAGGACCCGTAGGACTCAAGGACCCTCATGTTCTGACCGTCTGCTCTAGGCTGTTGCCTAATTTGAAAATGATTTGCAGAGATGTGCTATTGTGTGTCAACAGAAGAGAACCTTATGGGACAAGTATGTCAAAATTAACATGACACCATTTATTCAAATGTAAGGGATTTGGAAAAGGGATCCTAAATTTCTCTATTAAAATACATTTCTGTCCAGTTGATGATTTATCACAGAACATTCAATACTTTATGTTATAAGCATCCTTGAATTATCACCTTACCTTCATGTCAACACTCCCAGCAATCAAGTTATTGTTTAATCAGTTTTATCTTCTTAAACTAAAACCAAGATGTGTGTTGCATAGTGCTACTATCCCAAGCAGATTACAGCTCTAATTGTTGTGCAGTACCACTGTACCTGTTGTGAGATATGTCCCATCTGTCTATGCTGCTGTTTCCAGAGAGATGTAGCATTCAGCTTTTGGGCCTGCGATTGTCGGTGAAATTTGCTTCTTGTCCCTGTAAAATGGCAATTCCCTGTTTGCAATGGCACTAGTAGCCTAGATCTCTTCCACAGATGGAAGTCCTCTTTCAAACTGCGGATGAAAAATATTTAATGGCATTAGTGGTCATTCGGTGAAAGAGGAGGAGCTGCTGAGGAACAGGAGAGCTTCTTGCAAGGAATACCTAGAGAGCCATGTGGAGCTGTGCTGAAAAGTTCAAATATATCTGTTGGAGGCCAGTTTAATTCTCATCTGTTTCTTATGAACTACAGATATCTTTCACTTCACCTGTGTGAACTGAGTCTGCAAGTGCCCTCTTCCTGGTCTACTTTTTTTCTTTTTCCCTGTAGGCTCCTGTGGGGTGAAGTTGTAGCCCCACAATTAAAGTTTGAGGTAGTGCAAAAGTCAGGCCGTGTTCCATGGGAGCAGTGGAGCTGGTTAGATGGTTTCCATGGACACGGCCTTGGGTTGCAGGGAGTACAAGGTTAAGACAGTTTGATAATGTGCAGGTGCTTGGATTCCTGGATGTTGTTGTAGGAATATGTTTGTGTTGTGTGTGAAGTTGGCAAGCTCAATAAAGGCTGCCTGCTGCGCTGAGCAGCCAGACATCTCTTTGTCTCACCATCCTAGTGTGTCTTGTGTGTCCTTCTTTTCCCCTCGGACCAAGACCTCATGACAGGTACCGCACGACAGGCTCCTTCTTTCTTTCCCTTTTAGGCTCCCGCCTACCCTGCATTAATGTACTGCAGCCTAAAATCATCTGATTTGTTTATAAGACTCTTCAGAGTAAGCTCTTATCTCATTATATCCATCAAAGCAACATTTAGTTCCCATATAAAAATATTTTCCTCAGCTATCATTAATACAGTTGTTTCAGGGTTCTGTATGTAGAGGAGATTATCCTGTCTGTCTTCTTCACCTGGGCTTATTTCTTCTATGTCTTTCATATTCTACACACATTAGTGCAAATGAATGGGAAGGTGGGGAACTTTATTATTGCCAAGCAGAAATTAATGTCTTAAGTACTAAATATTCTCCAGAGTAGACAACCATAGAGGAATTTAATATGATGCATAATTGCATCCATGCTAGAACATCATTTCCCCTGAGTTTAATTTGAATCTGGAGGTGAAGAATGAGAAAGCAGCAGAAATACATTTTAGACCATGGAAAGAATGCAAATAGTGTTTCCAAGAGGACAGCAGTAGGAACAATGTTTAAAACTCTAAGTGACTCTGAAGAATCCCATGGCAATCTCAGTGGTTACTTTAAAAGAATACCAGAAATGAGTTGACTGTTATACTGACCCTTTAACCACAACATACGATTTTTTTTTCAGATAGCATGTACGAATATGCTTGGGCCACAATGCATACTACTCTATCAGTATCATAATTTCCCCCCTTTCCCCAACCACGTGTAAAAGAAACTTCAGAATCTGCCACGTAAATGTTACCCATTGATGAACCACTGAAATTTTTTCCAGGACCATGCTTTAACAAAGATGCTTTCGAGGGATTCCCTTGTTCAGCCAAAAATGAAGGGTTCTTATCTAACACTATCTTGTCTAAATATACACAGCCTGTGATGACGAAATAAAAAAATTTTGAGACCAGGTATAAATACCACTGACAGGCAGATGAAGTTCATTCGTCTACTTTCTTCTAATAGAAGGTTTAACTATTAGAAGTTGAAGTACACTGCTCTTAGACCTGACATCTCCCAGAACTTATCTGAGCAGTTTAACTGAACCATCACCAAGAAAATGACTTTCCAAACCTACAGCTTGTTTGTTCTGTCTATCATCATGATTTATTCCGGACGTGTTGAAAATAGATTAAATCTGCTTCAACTTCAAGATGATATAGACAAACTTAAAGCTGATTTTGTAAGTATAGTCTTCCACTGCATTTCTCTTCTCCTTCTGCTTGTGCTTTACAGATCATCTAAACTTGAGCACTGCTTGACATACTCAGTATGTCCCAATAGAGGGTAATCATTGATTACATGCAATATTTTATAACAAGAAATCTTAATGCAATGTTTGGAGAATGTATGAATATTTCTTTAATTCAGACTAGATGTAATTTACTGACTTTAAATTTTATGTTAGCAATGTTATTGGGGGGTTTAGTATCAGTTAGCAATATAAAAAAAATGGAGATGAACTTTTGCTTTAACAAATGCAATTTTGTTACTTATTATTAGTAGCAGTAGTGTATTGCCCAAAGGTGGTTCCTACTTCTTATTCTTTTGCATCTTCTAGTCATTCCAATTCCACATCTGTGACTATGATCCAGCATTGGAATGTAATCTGGCATGATATTCTTTCTTTTCAGGTAGAGTTTTGGTAACTTGATAACTGTAATGTTATTTCACCAGCCTTCATCTAGGAGGCATTAAAGTAGTTCACAGTTGAATTCAGCTGGGATTAGTCATAGAGATAGCAGACCTATAATGGAGTTACTTCTAATTAACAGTTTTTATTCTCAATATATTTTTGTTGGGTTTTTTCCTTAAATGCATGAAAGCAACTGCAACAGTCTGCTGCTATTTTCAGCGCTGATTTAGTCATAATTTTGTGCAAACGACAGTTGAAATTCAGCAGTCAAAGAACCACCCTGAAGTGGTGAAGACTAGCGTGATACTTCAGTGTTTGCAGATTGGTCGGAAAGTGGATGTAAAATTTATAATATCTTAAATTTGTTATTAGCATAGACCAGAGAGAGTCTCATTAGAATATGTATAACTCTGTTGAAGACATCCTGAGCCATGGTGAGGTTTTTGCACTGACATTAAAACTCTGGTTCACAGCAGGTGCTCCCCACCTTTCAGAAGAACAGAACAAAGTTTGGCAGTGTGGTCAGCATGGGGAGCCAATCAGGCTAGAAGGTTTCTGTCAGCCTGCAAGTTTTCCCTTTGCACTCACTGTATTTAAATTACTAAGCAGACAAAAGAAGGAAATAGTCACTGTTGTATACAAAAAGAAAAAAAAAAGAAAAGACGCAGAAGAGGAAGTGATTCAATTTGCCTTTCCTTGGTAGGAGAACTGTATTGCTCTTTGTTTCCTAGAATCTGACACAGTGTGTGGCTAACATCGGATGGTTAAACACTCTCCCTGTGAGCTTCTCAGTAGCCCACTAATCTTGCCTGACTGTGGGCTACTGGGCTATTCACCAGTTCTATAAACTACAGTTTTGTAGCAAAATTAGTTTGTTCTTTTTTCATATGAGATTTTACTAAGACTGCATGAATTTAAGGCCACAGATGACTACATACTGCTGGACTTTGACTTACCAGAAGACATGCCAAGTTCAGGCCTAATGATTTTCTAGCCAGTTGCTGTGTTTATGAGCTTTTATTTTCATCTGTCAATAGCAAAAGCATTTGGGAAAACAGATGCTTTCAACATCTCTATTTAGGTGAGCTATAGCAGGAGAAGCATTGAAAAGCAGACTAATGCCATTTCTGATACTAGACAACCATGCAATGGATTTGGTGCTTAGAGAAGTGAAAGCATTGTGATAGCTATAGGCCAGTGGTACAAAAATCTGGATTTTACTGCTTATTTGATTAGAGAACAGAAATTTGCCTAGTGATAAGTATTGTTTGTATAACAGATATGTTTGTTCTTTGTTGCAGAACTCAAGTCGTTCAGATGTAGGTGATGGCGGACCTATCTTTACGGAGAGATTGTCAAACTGGACAGAAGTGAGTCAGAAACAGATATGAAAAAACATCTCAGGCACTTTGCAGGGCTCTTTTGGTACAAAGCAGCTCCTAGAACCAGTGTAATTAGCTGCGGTAGAATGAACATGAGCAGAATTCCCTTCGGTAATTTGGAAATCAGAAAAAAATCCCCATAAAAATGCTTCCCATAAGGGTCAAGGTGCTTTGTACTGCACCATGAAATGATCTGAGATACAGACAAGCCCGGGGGTGATTTACAACATCTTCTTTATCATCTTGTTTCAAGTGGCAGTGAGAACCCCTGCGTGCTATGTTTTATCTTCATTCGTTTTCCTGCTGATGAGCACTCACAGACCTTTCCTTCTGATTGTATTTTTCAACAGAGAAATGAAAAAAGGATAATCCTGAGTCAGATTGTTTCCATGTACTTGAAAATCCTTGAAAACACTGACAAGTCAAAGGCACATGTCAGGAACATATCTGAGGAGCTCCACACTTTGAAAGAAAGCCTTTCTGATGGCTCAAAGAAGATGGAATATCTGAGGAACCTGACAGAGCTTCAGGTAAGGCTCTTCCTTTGCCTCCAAGGCTCATCACGTTATATTTTCCAGTTGTGATTTGAGTGTGATTCAAGCCAATAGTGCTTCAGCAACCCATATGGTAACGCTTGTCTAGCTCACTTCACACTGGGAAACCTAATGTTTCCAGCTACAGGGGCTGCTGCACGTCTACGGTGTGGGGTAGACCCCTGAGTCTTGCTGGAGTTTGGCACAAAGGTGCTGACAGCACCTCCACTCAGTCTGCACGCCAGAGCTGACATTGACAGAGCTTTTGTGGTTTAGAAATTGGATGGGAAAGTTGTGCCCAGCTAGGGCATGTTCTATGGCTTTGGAAGCACTTGGCTTATTGAGCGAGTGCCAATGGCACAAACCACTGGCCTCTGCAGAGATCTGCAGACAATACCCCAGTGGAGTTAGCTGCTTGTAACTACAGAGTAACTCTGTTTCACAGAATATGGCTGGTCTGTGGCATGTTGCAAGGTAGCACAGAAAGTGAAAAACAAAAATCTGTGACAAAGTGGCTCTTTGCTGTAGGAATTAGGTAGAAGAGTAATTGAAAACTGCAGATGTCCATCGGTTTTACTCTGGTAGCAGGGTAGCCTGTGGGATATGATCAGTAAATGATTATAGCTCTTGATATAACTTTTGTTCCATTTGTTTTTTACTTTTAACAGGTGAATGACTCGAAAATTCAACGTAAAGCTGTGAATGAGCTGTTCAGTGTCTTACAAAAACTGGGGGATACTACAAGTCCTTATGCAAGAAAAAGAAGCCTGTTTCAGAGGCAGTGCAAATGCTAATGCCATCTTATGTTCTTTCATACTGAGTTACCGTGCAAATCTTGTTGTGACATACCTTTTTTTATTTTAAGGTTTCTGTTGAATTTTTATACATTTATTTATTAATATTTAAGTATTTTAAATAATTATTTATAAAGAAATACTGATCAAAGTATTTATATGCCCTACTACTACGTAAGAAATAACTTTGTCTTAAAATTTTGTCTATTTGTTATATGTTTGTTGACCTGGAAATACAGAATGAGACAATATTTACCCAGTTTCCATATGGAAATCTTGAAATGACATGATACGGTACCCAGCTTTCCATCTGGTGCTGTCTTGAGAGAGGGTTGTTACAAGATTAGTCTTATCATTCATCTATTTGGCATGGAGACACAAGCACCAATAGGAGGAAGTTACTGTACTCAGAAAAACATATTCATGTCTGCTTACTACTAAACATGCCTAAATCTAAATCAAGGAAATAAACATGTTTAAAGATAAGCAAATGCTGATGCATGTTTCTGAAGGAGAGTATTGATGATTAATTGCTAGTATTTACTATCCTGAAGTTATCAGTACGCCAGACTACTTAACACCTCAAGGGATTGTGACTAACTGTACTGCACTGACTTAACTTCAACTCTCAGATTAAAAAAATTGCTGTTTTTTTTTAATACTGAATAATTTAAATGTGTCTGATGTAATTTTATTTATTTGGAGGTAGTAGTATGGAAGTTTTTATCCTAAGGACTATATTTTTGTACTGGAGTATTATTAAAAACTTTGGATTCCTCAATAGAAACATCCTGAAATTTGGATTTTAAATAATGAAATAATAAATACATATATATATAAATAAATAATTAAAGTGTGCTTGCATGTTTGTTCTCCATAATCTCTGTAAAAAGAAAAATGCTAATCTTGCTCTACATTGTCACAAAAGATGGTCCTGCCCAGATATACAAAGCACATTTTGTTTCCTCCTGCCTGTCCAAGATTTGGGAATGGATAATGTTTTTAAAGAAATCTGGCAGAAGGGTCTCAAATTCCCAAGTTTTACTTGTATCTGGATAAGGAAACATAATTTTGCTTATAAGAAGGCATTGATACTTTGAAATTTGTTGCTACTGTGATGTAAAATAAAAGACATTTCCAAATTTCTCTGCAAGTCAAAGGTGTGGAGCCTAGACTGAGATTAGCCCGTATGCCGGGCTCTTTGCGGATGATACAAGCTGGAGGCCTGGGGCTGCTTGGGCTTTGGCTACTCTCACGGGCTTGGGTTTGGGCTTCTAATTCTCAGTTAATCAGGGATTTACCAGGCAAATTATCTGGGGCAGACTGGCTGGGCTGACTGGGAATGGGACAGATTTTCCTTGACATTCCTGCCAACATGAGACTTCCAACTACCTCCTGAACTTGAATCAGCGAATTCCAGAAATAGCACCCTATTGAGCCCAAGTTTAGTTAGAGTAAGTCCAACAAGTTTAGTTGTAATTGTTGCAGCCTTTCTTACTCCCATGGGCCCAGCTGTCTCCCTTGTTGCAAGATACCCTCATTCATATTCTCATTTGACAGTCGTAACAGAGCGACTCAGTAACCCTGGAGACTTGAACTGGTTTTGAAGGAAACAGCTGTTCTCGTTCATGTTCATCACAGACATGCATGTGAGATGCAAGTGAAATAACTCTGTGGGATTTCTCCTGTTCCAGGACTAACCATGAGAAGCCTCAGTAAGCATTTAACATAAGCAAGGTGTCTTTCTGTGCTCATGCTCTTTCATGAGGTATGAAGAGACTAACTGTCTTCTGGGGACACACAGCAGCTGTAGCAAATTCTATTGAAAAAAATATAAAAAATATAAAAAGAAAAGAAAGAAAATGAAGAAGAAGTGAAAGAAAAACAAGAAAGAGAAAGGGAAAGGGAAAGGGAAAGGGAAAGGGAAAGGGAAA
>NW_020897714.1:1339380-1506583 GCF_003984885.1 Neopelma chrysocephalum | reverse complement strand
GGGAAGGTTTGGGAAGGTTTGGGAAGGTTTGGGAAGGGAAGGTTTGGGAAGGGAAGGGAAGGGAAGGGAAGGGAAGGGAAGGGAAGGGAAGGGAAGGGAAAAATGAAAAACCTAACAGGTTTACTCCTGAGTAAATTAATACTCTATTTTTTAAATTTAAAGCCAGAGCTGGTTAGGAAGTACTTTATTAGGCAATAAAATGAAAAGTCTACAGCTCTTCTACACCTTGCCAAAGGGGTCCATGGAAAAACAAGTAAGGTAATTGCTATACGTCCAGAAGAAATAAAAATAACATTTCCCAATCCATCCTGCCTTAGCTGTTTGTACCTAAGCTTGTGCCATTTTCTGTGCTCTGCTATCCCATGCATTCCTGATGTTATCATATTAAATCTGTCTCAAAACAACAAGTGTTTTGGGGGGGACTTTATTGCTCAGTCACACAATTTCCTAGCTTCCTCTCATTCTAGTCCTTGGTACCAGAGAAGTAGGGAAGGAATGAGCAGTGCAGAGGTGGACTGGGGCAGCTGGCACTGCTGACAAAATGTGTTTATACACTCTCGTTTCAGTAGTTTTTTGGTTTGGGGTCTTTTTTGTTTGTTTAGTTGATTGGTTGGATATTTTTCTTATTTTCCTCCAAAGAATCCTCATTTCCAGCTGGAATTTTTTAAGCATCTTTAAACCTTTCATGTTAAACCTGACACCAGACAGTGCAGAGATTCACCAGTGCTGCCCCAGTCAACTAATCATTCAAAGAAATCTAAATAATTAGTTTCTTATGTTGACCTGACTTTTCTCTACCCAGTGTAAGTCTGTGCAACCCATTTCTACAGGGTGCTTAAGATTAACTGCTGAACATTTCTCACTTTGGTCCATTACAGTGATAACAGTGCTAGAGAAGAATATCATAAAAATCAACCTCCACAAGACCACATTTTTCCATCCCCTCCCCTCTCCTTGCTTCCCCTCCCCTTCCCTCTCCTGCCCCCCTCCCCTTGCCTCCCCATCCCATCCTGTCCCTTTCCCATCCCATCCCCATCCCCATCCCCATTTGCTCCCCCCTCCCCATCCCATCCCACCCCACTCCTTCCTATCCCTTCCCCATCCCTTGCCCTCCCCTTCCCTCCCATCCCATGCCTTTTCTGTATGATATACAGTTGTACACCATACAAATTAGGCAAATCACTTGTAATGTGAAAACTTGTCATCTCTTCTCTCACTTTCATCAGGGTCCTGGATCTCATTTTGTGTGCCATTCCTCACTATATGTGGAATGCAAGCTCACTTGCAACTAAGCTAAATTTAAGTATGAAATGAATTTTAGTGGCTACCATAAATATTTACAAGGAAAAACATAGCAGAGGCTTTGGACATTTTTTACTGAAGGTCAGCACAATATTTTCCAGCTACACAATCTGAGAGGGTTAATAAATGCACATGCTTGGGAGTGAAAAGATATTATCTCCTACTTAGTAGTCAAAACTAGAAAGGGGAAAATTCAAAAGGAAAGACAGAATTGTCTGAGCATGTCACTGTGTTATGCATCACTTGTGCAGCAAATTAATTCTGTTCTTACTCTCTATTCCTCCATATTATCAGTACTGATTTTTATCTGCCATTTTATCACCTTGTCACTCTGTATTTCAAAGTCCTTAAATAGTTCTTTGCAGCTGGATCTCTTCTCTGTATCCTGCATAACTTAGTACATCAGTAAACTTAGTTATGAATATTAATAGCTCATATATAATATCAGCAAACTTTATTGTGAATATGAATAATATTGACTTAATACTTCAGCAACCTTAGTTATTTCACAGCTTCCCTTTTTTCTCAAATTGCTGATGTCTACATTTTAAATCACAGAAAAGACATATTAACCCAGCACCACTGTGTTCACCCCTAAACCATATCCACACACCTTTGGAAAGGTTACAAGGATGTGCAGCCTATTCCAATGCCTGACCAGTGGCACAGGCCACAGGTAAGCCCTCTCATGACTGAACCCACTTAACTGCAAAAGCTATTCACCGATTTCTGCTCTTTTTGTCTTATATTTTAACCAGTTGCATATTTATGTGAGGAATTCCTGATAATGTAATAGCTTAATTTCTTTTGTAGCTTTACAGCGAGACTCTTCAGAGACTCTTTTGAAGCTTCAAAGACACAGCAGTGTTTTGGCTCCCCCTTGTCTGTATTCATTGAGTCTTCAGTAAACTCTTGTGTAACAAAAAAGTGTGGTATATCCTGTCACAAATGCCATATCTATTATTTTCTTTTGCACCACATTTATCCATGGGCACACTCTGTCTAGGAATTGTGCGGTAGGGATGTCAGCTTTACTGGTTTGCAGTTTTCTGGGGTTCCCCTGAGGCCTTTTAGAAAATTAAGAGCCAATAAGCCCACTTTGTGCATCCCTGGTGTAGGGGCAGACTCAAGAGCAGGTGGTATCATGCACCCCTCGAAGTCTCTATTTTGTCTGTTTTGGCCTTGAGTCCTGCAGGACTCCTGGGTGAAGGTTGTCAGCTTAAATCTGTCCTTGCCATTATCTTCCTCCACTAGTCCAGGAGTGACCATGGGATTATTTTTTGTCAATGGGAATCAGGAATAATAAAAAGTCTAAAAAGGTCTGGAGGTGGAAAAATCTAAACCTGGTAGACAAGTGCAGGATTTTCAGCCCAAAATAGCAAATAATACAAAAACTCTCACCTCTTTGCTGTCTTGTGTGGGGCATAGAAGTGACAACAGCAACTTTTGCAATGCATGGGATTCAGGAGGCTGCTGAAGTAGGTGAGGAGCAGCACAATGGCCTAGCAACAGCAACAAATATGACTTCTGGGTGTGTTATGCAGCAGTTGGCCCTGATGCAAGATAGCAAAAGAAGGCCAACCATCTTCCGGCTTCCTCTTTCACTCTTTTCTTACCAAGGTGCCCACCTACAGTAAGCAAAGTCTTCCTAACAGGCTATAAGGAAGATGTATGCCAAAAAGTTACCTGCAGAAATAAACAGAGTAATCCCTTGATCCATGGCAAAATCACTTGTGTCTGTATGGTGGTCACATCATCCAGAGGGAAACTAAAACCAAAGAGGGCTCCATTTCCTGTCACACAAAGAGGAAAGGAATCTCCTGCATCACTCCATGCTCACTGCTACCTCTCAAGCAAATGTGTAATTTGCGAGATTTCCCTCTAAATCACTAGTCAGAGATGACCTTGACCTTACAAAACAGAAAGGCACCAGTCAGATAAACCTGGTCTCTAAATCAACTCAGGGTTGTGAGTTTAACAGGAGTAAGTGACACTCAGTAATTCTTCACAGATTGGATTTATGTTATCAAACAAGATTCAATAAAATATATCCATGTGCATAAGCACTTCCACAGAAATGTATTCTTGAGAAGTGTATCGTCATATACAGTAAACCCAAAGCCAATGACACCGAAGGAAAGTCATTCCACAATTCACAATTTTATTTTATCCTCAGACTGTTAATGTCACTAGAGGTAAGGAAATTCCACTCTCCCCCTTCCTCCCACCTTTCTCATAGGCTCCTGAAGGTCAAACAACAGATTTTGCTCACTGGCAGCTCTCCCTCTGGGGCATGCACAACTGTCCTCAGTCCACTTCGTGTCTCCCTGCATTATCATCCTGTGTCCTCCACCGCAGATTTCTGGTTGCATCCTTAAAAACTGTAGATGTCAATGATTTATGTTCTTACAAGAACAAATTTAGGCTTTCCATTTAAGCTTCACCTTTAGAAGGACCATTGAACAGAAACATTATGCAAATAATGCTGTTCAATCAACTAAAATTTATTTCCTCGCCACCTGAACTGTATTTACATGACGACACTATTTTAATGAACCATGATGCTAAATTGAGTTTGAAATACCTACACTGAAAATTTGGCTACCAGGCTAAACAAATGCTAAAGAACTCAGTCTTACCCAATTTGTTGCAATAACCATGCAACAGTTCTTTATTGCAGTATATAATTCCTTGTGCAGCTGGTGCTGCTTGAGGTTTTTGTTAAAGGTTGATTGATTAAAAAATTTACAAAAGTCAATGGAAAGATTGCTTTTGATTTAAAAGTGAATTGAATTGGGAAACTTGATTCTGGGTATCAATATAAAGTGCTTTAAAAAAAAATAAATCATATCTTGAGTGGTGTGCCGAGACAAATGACTCTAATAAATGAAAAAGCATAGAAGAGGTTGAGAATTTAGAATAGAGCCTGCACTTTCATGAATTTGCATAAAAAACACTACCAGTGTTCACATTATTTGCTGAGAATATTCTTAACTTCCCTAAATGGTCTCAAAATTCCTTCACATTTGAACCTGATATGCAACCTTGGGAAGTATGAAGAATGCGAGTTACTTCATAGCATCAGAAACCCTCCACACACCATAGGTTCTATTTAATTTGAATAGTCCAGCCTTACAGGCTTTTGGTTCCTGAGCCATACTTCTCTTTTGGTCACTCCAGATACTCAGGGAACACCTTTCACTCAATGATAGAAAGATTTGATTACTCACTGTAAAGCTAAACTGTTTTGGTTTTGATTACAAATAAATGCACTAAAGTCCTTTCCCACATTTAGCCCAGCAGAACGTTTGGAATAAAATGGCTGTGAATTTATGGAAAGGTCATAATTTGTTGATAAATGACAAAATTCTCAAATTATATCAAATACCAGTAAACTATTAATTTAAAATACATACAGTACTTTTCAGAGATCTGTAGAAAATACATAAAATTATGTCAACTACCCTATGTCTTTCATGTGCTTGTTCTCTTTGTAGATTAACAGAGCAGTTTAATAAAAATCATGAATGAATAAAAAATAGTTGAGATTTTTTATCTGAAGCCAACACACAGTGATGAAAGTCCTGATGAAAGTCCAGCTGGTGAGCTTCATGTTCCCTGTCTCACAACTGGGGTTTTTTTTGCCATAGACTTCGTAAAAATTATTTTCTTATTGAATGCTGCAAAAAATGATGTGGTTTTCAGATGGTGTTTATCACAGGTGTCTAGTTGCAAGGATATAAATGGAAAAAATTATTCATTTTAAAACTTTGAACTGATCTTAGTAAGCTAGCTCTTTGTTTTCAGAGAGTTCTTATGAATTCTAAAATTATGTGTAGACCAACTGCACAAATGCTACATGAACACACTGTGGGGAAAGAATAGCAATTAAAAGAAGAAATTCTCATGCATTTGTGCCTCTATCTTCAAAATAGGCTACACACAGATGGACAAAATAGGTATCTTTTAACCTGCACAGAGAAAAACAAGGTCTTAGATGAAGAGTAAAAGTCACTTCAGCTAAGTAGTTTCTGTCCAGTGATAGAAGTTACTCTCCAATAAGCATTTCACATGCCATTAAAACAAACAAACAAACAAACAAACCAACCTTAAAAAAAAGAAGTTACAACCACAAATACAATTCCATTTGCAGTTTTTACAAAAATGGTGTTTGACTACTCACAGAAGCCACTCACTAAAAGCTCTGTTTCAAACCAGAGGCACTTTTGGAGGACATGAGAAGAGACATCTGGTCTCTAGACTCTGACTAAACTTAAGGAATAGCTCGAATCTGAAGATCTGTCCTTCTACCAGAATTTTTAATAGCTCTAGGCACTCTTTTAAATCCATATAGCACTCATTTCACATTTTTTTAATTTTCTTAGACCCTGTACAGCATCATTTCGCAGATTCTCAATTTTGCTTGGCCATTTTCTGTTTTAAAGGGGTTTTACTGATAAACTTTCTGAACTTGTGAGAAGATGACTGACAATAGAGAAGCAGAATTTTCAAGAGGATGCTTTTAATATTGGATAGACTTCTTTTTTACTTATTTGTGAGTGTGATCTATCATTTCCACGACAGAGTACTTGTGTGTATTTCTCTGAGGGGCATTTCTGAAAGCGCAACACAGTGATGTGGCAGGGATCTTGGGAAATACTGAGTCAGAATCTCAGAGTCAGCACTTTCCTCTGGGTAGGACAAAATATGAAACACATCTGCCCTGACTTTCTTCCCATATAGATAGTTCTCCTCCCGGTACCTGGGTTTCCTTGTATCTTCTCTGGTTTTATATTCAGAGTAAATAAGCTATAGATGAACATTCGCTTAGTGGTTCAGATAGGAAAATGAGCAAGGCTTTGGAATGGTTTTATCCTTTCTCAGTCCTTGTTTCTGTTTCAAATTTCCATTGCTTTTCTTTGTAACCAGACCCTTTTCTTTCTGGTCACCTGTCTCTCTCCCGCTCCCAGGAAAGTTCTCTGATTTTTTTACCCTGCTTGGCCCTTCCCAGAGCCCAGCCCTCCTCAGTCAATGAATAGGGTCCAAACTCATACTTTCTTATGGATCTCTTTCAGGGCCTACTGCTTCCCATAAGATGTGATCCAAATAATGATGGCTGAGTACAAAGGAAATCTCTATCAGATGACTGTATTTTTTGTACTAATACATACATGTCTATTGTCAGAAAAGTCCAAACCACCCTTTCTCCACCTTCAGCCCCTCCATATCTTAGGAGGACACATTTTACCTGATTCTAAAAACAATTATTTGACTTTATTATGACCCTCCTAATTTTTTCTCTGTTCTTTATTCTATTTTATCACACTCACTTGCATCCTGGGTTTATGAAACTTATTAGCACCCTGTGAGCTCCTATCAAATATTGGTTGCTTATTCAGTTGAGCTGACACTGTAATGCTCTGTCTCTTTCATCTTTTGTGGTATCCAACAATGGGAGAGATTATTACTCACTCACATAAGAAATAATGAGTCTAACATATCAGTGTGGGAGTTCCAGTTCTTGTCTGGCTATTTCTTACCTGTAGCTAATCTGTTTAATCTTCAGAGGAAAGTGTGTGGGTTTTGTTCCTTTTTACTGTTATTGTTTTCTTCCTTGTAGTTATTCTCAGTTTGTCTCTGTTTGAGCTAGAAGAGACCTTCTGCACCTCTTCAGCCACAAGAATATGCAAACACATGTATAACAAATTCAGCATCAAAGTAGCTTTTGCTATTCTGACATACCAGCATGAGCACTGTTACTGTTTTTCACCTCCAAGAAGGAGTGAGAGGGGATAGATGGTCTGGAGTTTAAAAATGTCTAAGAGTTAGCCCAAGAAGAAAGATGATTTTCTGCAGCAGGATTTATTAATTTATACTTAGTACCTGGAGTACACACTCAAGTTAAATCATTAAATAAAATTGTTGAACAGGAAATACTAGCTTCCTTGTGCTTGAGAAGGCTGTGGTGAGAGGAAAGTCTGCAACAAAATTCAGGAGAAAAGGTCCCAGGCAGTATGACCATCTGATAGCCTGGTTTTGTATCACCACATCTGTCTCAGAGTGCCAGAGGCAAGCCAAATTTTCTTTTCACCAGGCACACAATTTTAAGAATTACTGAGCTGTATGGACAGAAATTCACCTCTGGGCTGAGTGGCAAAGCACCTGCGAGGAGCACTGCATGCATTTCACCTCCAACCCCCACCCGCCTTCAGCTTGCAGGGTGGCTAAACCAACAGAAAACCAAATCATAGACCTCATGAAATGGAGGGTAATTGCTACATAGCTCACAGCTAGTATTGCTCAAAGGAACCATGGATTCCCTGAATGTGTCTAATATATAGCATTACATACCTGCTCTCTCTGGAACCCTTGCAAGCAGAGATGGTCTAGCCGACTGTAACAATTTTGAGGTGAACAAACTTCTATTAAGAAGAGGAATGAATCCCACTGTGATCTTACTCAGTTGTGGTCAAAGCTAAGCAGTGAGCACAGTTTGCAGCAAAGGAATAAAGACTTCAAATGCAACACATTAAAGTATCACTGAAACAATCTTATTTAGGTGCTCTTTGGTGCAGCTGTTTGTAGAAACAAAGGCACTAAATTAGTCATAGGGCTATTGAACAAGTTGTCTGGCTGACTCATAAAAGCAAAGAGACAATAAAGTAATTAAAAATACAGGCAACAACAACCACTTTATGGTTACTTTTCCAAGATAGTAAAGAAAACAGTGGAGAGGAGTGGCTAATGTCAAGTCGAGGGTGATTATTATTACAAGGACATGGAGGCTGTGTCGCCTAATAACAGATAATGTTTTACAGGAAAAAATTCATGGTTCATGTTCTTTAAAAATCTGATTATAAAATAATATATTAAAAGGGTAATTAAAAATTCCTTAGACACATCTGTATTGCAAACGCAGAAAGGCAGGGCAATCAAACATCATGGAAACAGGTTCTCTCAGCTGAAGAATGAGAAGGCAAATGTGGCTGGAGTTAAATGGGTTTTGATTTAAAGTGCTTGTGAGTGTTCACCTCACAGCTGTGATCGCCTTTAATGCTCAAGTGAATAATCATTTCCAGAGACAAGGGGTAAATCAACACAGATTCAGAGGCTGCCACTAAGGATGGGGGGTTGTGTGTGTGTGTGTGTGTAGGTGTGTGTGTAGGTGTGTGTGTAGGTGTAGTGATATAGCATCCACATTGCTACCTCGGGACAGGCTGAATTCATTGAATGTTTCCATCTAGCTCCTCAAGCCTTCGTCTCCTGCCCCCACCCGTTTTCCAGGGGAGATAACATTTTTCCATAAGTGGAGACCTATATGTATTGATTTATCCATGTTTGATATCTTACACTAACAAAGGGATTTACTATGTAATTTCATTAATTCTGTATTTTCCAGGCTGTTTTGCTTTACTCATTTGCTGGAGCAGTAATTACATGTACGACTTCAGGTGGAAATGACTCATGTTCATATTCTTCAGCAATTGTCCCTGCAGTGTTAATGATGCCGTCCTATATTAAACCTATTTTCTGAGCAAACCTATTTGCCAAGAGATGGCAAACTGAACTGCAGAGGCTATGGGAATAATTTCACTACTTCTGCAGAATTTTTGAATTTATTAATTTACATTTTATAAAGGCTAAATTTTGTGCCAGACCTTACCTAGAAAGGTAACACATTTACTTTTGTTTAAGATGGAATTTGGAGATTCCCAGCTGGAACCCTGTGTTACAATGTTTCATTGGGATCATTTTTGGGAAGGACAAGACTAAAAAGGGAGTTCTTTTCTTACTTTCTTTTGTTTCAAGATGCTTATGCATTTGGGTTAAATATTTGATATTTCACTCATATTCCTCTCGAGACAAGGGAGATAAGGTAGTTATCTTAAAGCGAAGAGAACAAGGCTGCAAGATCATTTACAAGAGAAATTCATAGGTACAATGAGAACTTTGTGAGATTTGCATTTCATTTCTCCACTTCCCTGGTAATACAGAAGTTGTAGAAAATACCCCAGATTTACCAAATCGGTTATTTCTGTTGGCTAGAAAATGTCTATTTGGTTTTGGAGTCTGGAGGCAAATGGGCTGACCTTGTGTTCTCCACTTTTAGACACAGGACGTTTCAGCTAGAAGCTGTTAAATCTTTTGGTATTTTGCCTCTGCCTTGTGCTGTTGGGAAACATGATCAGGGTGTGCCATATGAGGCTAACCAATTTCCCCACAGCAGAGGCTACAGTTCTGTGAGGGGGTTTTCTGCTACAAAAAGTGTCTAGTGAAACCACAGGCTGCTCCTGAATCTTGTGTATACAGTAAGCTGTGGCCTCAAAGCAGGCCAGTACTGACTTTGTATTATCAGCTCAACTGCCTCAAGTTAGTGAACTCTTTATCCAGGGAGTTGTTATCAAAAAGGTCAAGACAATATATAAAAATTGGTAGGTCCGGTAGTCTCACCAGTTTGTGTACACACGTTTTGTTTCATTAGCTTTTGACTGAAACATGGTAGCACCGAGTTTAGGATACCAATTTGAAGCAGACATGTGGTCCTATTAGACTTTTATCCCAAAAGTAAAAACACTATTTGCTGATAACTTATACCAAGCCAGCAAGTGTGTAGGTGAGTGAGGAAACTCCTCTCCATCATACTGCTGGAAACTGGATACTGTTGGGTTCTAAAAGAACCTGGATATTTTCTTAAAAACTATGTATAACCATGATACAGTTCAATGTGTGAAGCAGTAGTAAAATGGCCTCAGGATAGAAGACATCTCTACAGCACACAGAAGATGAGAAGATGAGAGGGAGGGTAAAAGGCCATGCCAATGCATACAGGTAGATTTTGACACAAAGGAGAAAGGGAAATCTGCTGAGGGATGCGATGAGAATGGCAACCTGGTTAATGTGGCACATGGAGAATGCTTAGATTGAAACATCTTGAAGCAACATAAACAATAAGATGCATTGCTGAAGGCCAGAAAAAGGATGCTGGAGCAGAATAAGAATGAAAATGAAGAGACAGCTAAAATCTGACTCTTAATTTATAACTGATGGATGTATTGGGTTTGCATGGCAAGGTTTTGGTAACCAGGGGCAACAGGAGTGGCTTCTGTGAGAAGCTGCTGGAAGTTTCCAGGACAGACCTGCCACTGGCCAAGGCTGAGCCAACCAGGAATGATGGTAATACCTCTGTGATAATGTATTTAAAAACGGGTGAAAAAAAGTTATTGGGCAGTTGAAACTGCAGCCAGAAAAGTTGAAATTGCAGCCAGAGAAGAGTGGAGTGAGAATGTGTGAACTACTCTGGAGACACCAAGGTCAGTGGAGAAGGAGGAGGAGGTGCTCCGGGTGCTGGAGCTGAAGTTCCCCTGAATCCTGTGGTCCCCCTGCAGCTCATGGAGGAGATCCACACCAGAGCAGGTGGATGCCCAAAGGAGGCTGTGATCCCGTGGGATTCCCATGCTGGAGCAGGGTCCAGGCAGGGACCTGTTGACCTGTGGAGGGAGAACCCACCCCACACTGGACCAGGTTTTCTGGTAGGACTTGTGTTCCTGTGAGGGACTCATGCTGGAGTCATGCAGCCTGTGCCTAAAGGACTGCACCCTGTGGAAAAGTGACACATGTTGTAGCAGTTTGTGAAGAACTTTGTGTTGCCTGCGGGATGAACTCATGCTGGGGAAGTTCACGGAGGACTGTCTCCTGTGGGAGGCACCTCATGCTGGAGCAGAGGGGAAGGACCCCTCTCCCTGAACAGTGGCAGGAACAACCTCTAATGAACTGACTGTAACCCCCATTCCCATCTCTCTGCACCACTGGGGTAGGAGGTAGAACTTGGAAAGGAGGGAGGGGTGACGGGAAGGTGTTTTTAACGTTTATTTTACTTCTCATTCTCCTGCTCTGATTCTGTTAAATTTAATTAATATCTCCACTTCTAGTCCGTTTTGCCTATGATGGTGATTGGTGAGTGATCTCTCCAGGTCCTTCCTTATGTCAACCTATGAACTCTTTGTTATATTTTCTCTCCTCTGTCCAGTTGCAGAGGGGAGTGATAGAGTGGCTTTAGCGAGTACCTGGCATCCAGCCAGGGTCAACCCACTACAATGGAAATAGTGTTGTGTTTAGTGGCAGTGTATTTGTGCATTCTGTAGAACTTGTAAGACTCAGTGACAACTGGGATATGAGGACTCATAGACAGTTGACCTGAAAGAGATACTTGCAAGTCTGAGGAAAGGTTGCTAGCCTGGATCTAGAAGGAAGTACGACTCCATTTGACCGTACTGAACTGAAGTTGGTGTTAGTCATTCAGAGAGACCACAGCAACAAGTTGTGAAGCGCAGTGGAAGATCTTCAGCCTAAACAAACAGATGATGCTACGGTTAGCGCAAGGGAAGTATCACAAAAGTCAAGATACTGAGACAAAAAATGGCAGTTAACTGTTGCATGTACCAGTATACTGATTATGAGCCAGGGAGAAGTCAGGAAAGACTGAGAACACTAATGCAGTGCAATACAAGAAGAAAAAGATATATCTATAATTTGGAAAGGTGGATATTTTAAAAGCAAACCAGTGATTGTATATGTGGATATGATTATCTCTTTCCATGTCTTTTCATGATGAACTGAGGCCAAGTTTATTAACCCCTGAATGTAACTGATATGGCATGAAACAACATGAAAAGTATGACTAAAGAAATATCAGATCAAGAGAATCTAAGAATTGATTATAAGCATCAGCTGAGGTGAGTGAAAATGAAAGCTAAATCAGGAAGGATAAAGTAATTGAAATTCAGAACAGGTGAAGTCAGATTTCATATGTGTTAATCCCCCAAAAAGGTCAGTCTGAAATTGCACATTTAACCTGTGGTACAAGGACTTGACCTTGGACTAAGTTCTTCTAAATTGTAGTTCTACATGCAAACTACAGAGCTGTACTTTCCAATTAAATGCCAAGTACTAAATTGTATTTAGTGGAAGATTTTGATGTGGTATGAAACCATTTGTGCATTTCTTTGAGACTTGAGAAAGTGGAATGCAAATCACATATGCACTCCAGACTTCACTGAGTCCTTTTTACATTTGCGTACCAAATACTAGAAAAGGGACCACTGAACTCTTCCCTATATGGTGTTCTGTGGTCTCCACTGACTTTGGGGGCCAATGGACAGCTATCAGCTCTCACCCCTGCTTACAGACCACTCTGCCACTCTGCTTTTAGAGTGATGCATCTTCTACTTCACCTACTGAGGCCAGGTCCCCCTGGCCTCATGTATGTACATGACATACTGTCATGTACAGTATGACCTTCTGAAAGTACTCTAACCTAGTTTATCTTGCACACTGAGTTTGTCCGAAATGCCTCCTCCCTCCTCCCCAGTCAAAATAATAGTCTTCAAGTTAATTCTACGCTGACAAGTCGCACATTGTGATAAGGAAAGCAAAGAATCTGCAGCTGAGGCAGAGATTGAAGGCAGATCTATCCTCACCCAAGCCAGGTTACAACTTCGGCTCCACTCCATTACTATTACTGGAACACAGCACAGCCAGGAATTTTGAAATCGCATCCAAAAATCTCCCACTTGCAGAGTCTGGGCTACCCATATATGCCCATATGTGCATGGATATTTACATGATGACTTTATCTTTGGGATTTTAGCCCTACAGCTATGCTATATAAGGCTTCTAACATAAAAATCTCTTTGTTGCATATGGTTTCTGTGACACTGCAGTGAAGAAATCCACTTTCTTGGGAAGCTTTTTCCCTTGTGCACGAGGAGGGCAGTTGCTGTGGGAACTGCACTGCCAGATCCCTGTGACTAAATTAAAAGCACTATGGCACCAATTAACACCAAGCCTTTGGATACATCCCCATCGCAACATGCAAATATAATTTATCAGGAATCAAGATAGCGAGCTCTTCTGTGGTTTCCCATACAGTCAGGATGCAGAAAATGGCTATGAAAAGGTGTGCACTCCGGGTCATATGGAAGGGAAAAGCTTGCAGTGCCATGCACCAGGGAGAAGAGCTGCTGGGACGTCTCACAGCCACCTCATCCTGGCACAGCTGCACACCATATGCTGCCCTTTATGGCAAAGAGCCCTTTGCTGACTGATCTAACCCAGGGCACGGGACACTGAGATGTCATACCTAGCAGCTGGGAACTCCTGGGAGATGATGAAGTCATTTGTCACTGAACAAATTCAAAACATAGGCCCATAGTAGTAATTGTGAAAAATATTAACTCTACCTCAGCCAAAACCAGCACATGTGGTCACAGCCTCTACACTAGCTCCAACGAGGGTGCATAAAGCCCCACCACATCCCAGGACTGGGTCAGCCCCTGGCACACATCTGAGAAGAGTATGACCATGGCTGGCATAGTGCAAGTGTGATGGTTATATGCCACTCAGCTCTGCATATCTACTCCCACCCCTCACTGTCTCACACTGCTGATCTAGCTGTGTGTGGGATGTGTAAATAGATTGTTTTCAAAAGGTCAGGGTGGAAAGATATCTAAAACATGAGCAAATACATGCAAGTAGTTTTTCTTGCTTCTTGAAAGCCTGTTCAAAAGGTCACCAGTGCCTTCACCACACAACTTTCTGCTATCCTAGCCCAGAACACACCACACTTTCAAGAAAATGTGCAGCGTTCCCTAGTACTTTTTCACTGCAGAAGCAACTTCCTCCAAGCAAAAGCAAACTGTTCAGCAGAGATGTGGAACTATATAGCACCATGCAGCTTGTTTCTACACCTACCTATGCAATTCCAAGGTAAAGCTCCCACACGTGATTATTGAACGAGCACACACCACATGGTTTGTCCAAGCATGGCACAAATGGTGGATCCTCAAATCCCTTTACATCAGCCAGCCTGAGCACAAACTGAGTCAAGGCAGTGCTGTCTGGATTCAGCCTTCCAGGTAGGCAAAGTGCTCAGCTAGCCCAGTGGCTGCAAGGTTCAGTAGTCTCTGCCTCCCTCCTGGATCAGCACTGTGCCTGATCATGAAAGATCAACTTGAGGAAAGCGTGTCATCTGAGAAAAAAAGATTTTGCACATTTCCTGGTGTCTGTAGTCAATGGAGAGCAAAGAGTTGAACAAACTGAATCCTCCTCTCTTCTGGACGGTAACCATGGGGACATAGGAAAGAATTTTACAAATATGGATGCTGCTAATTCTGATCACCTCCTTTTTTCCCTTGGAAAGGAGAAAACCCATAATTTTCATTACCGGCATTATTCATTGTACGTGCCTCACTAGGAAATCTCTAGTCACAGTTGAAGCCTTACAGAATAAGTTTCAACTATATATACTACTTAATACTTATAGATACCTTAGACTACATATACTTAATGGCACCCATCACTTCATTTAAGTCATGTTGGCCCTGGGGACCATGCCTCTAGGAGCTGCACACGTTAATGTGAGATAACAAGTAAGAAAACATGATGTTCTTGTTCTTATGCACAGCTTAGAATGTTACATAGAGTAAAACAGGTCTTTTGCAATCTCCTTCAGAATTGACGGTTCACTAGAAACATCCCCACCCATAAGTCCCTGCAGAGTATCAAGGTTTATTGTGACAGAGGACAATGTCTTAAAATTATTATTTGCAATAGGCTTTTTCTGTGCCTGTCACAAGTTGTAGCATGACAGCAGTCAGTCCAGACACTGTTATGAAAAAACAAACAAAATAAATCAAATAAAATAATATTTCTCATTTGTTAGAACATGCTTGCTTAGTTTCATTTTATATTTCTAGCCCACAGAAGGCTTACCGGAAATTTCAGCTGGTAAAATGTAAATTTACCGTAATTGTCTAGTAGTACCAGATGCAGCTGACCACAAGTTATGTGCTTCAGAAAAAAAAAAGGTGTTCATACTAGCAGGGTAATAAATGACAGGAAACAAAATTGCCTGATGCTAGCACAGGTTTTTGAGCCTGTGACTCTCAGAAAAATGCATACCATACCTCCAAAGAACACCATTCATTCTAATGAAATTCCCACAAGGAAAAAGACATAGTGGAAAAAGTTAAACTGCAGAGAAAAATTAGGCTTTTGGTTTGTTATCTTATAGCATGCTGCTCTGAGGGCTGGTGGGACTACTGGTACACAAAGCAAAAAGCTGAACCAGGGGCATTCCTTCTCCTCTGGCAGGACAAAGAGGTGCTCTTCCACGTGAGCTTCATCCGAAAGCCATAAGCAGAGCTCTTAGAGCTAGAAAAACTCTATTTTCTGACTTTAGGGTATGATGCCAACACTGGATGCAGACATTAAACAGAGGTCCTCTTGATTCTTCAGGACAGGCATAAGCTTTGAGCATTCCAAGTGGTCACTGAAGCTGAAGATCACATTGCCCTGCTGTGGAAACACTCCTCTGCCAGTGCTGTGGCTGGTTGTTGTCCACCTCAGCCGCAAGTGGAAGAGGACAAGGAGCACTGCTGAGTCATCATGACTCTCTTTTTTCACAGGTTCCCTCTTCCAGCCTTAATTACACTGCCCTTGACCACTCTGATGCTCTTTGTGCTACTTCTTCCCCCTCACGCCGTCTTCTGTGTCTAACATTATTTGTCTTCATATGTGCCAAGTGCTTGGTGTCTTCTCATATGCTCCTCAGATTTATTGTTTCATTATTGGTTTTTGGTCTCTGGCCTCTCTCCAGTCACACACAGTTGCAAACCCCTGAGGTAAAGTGTATATTTTATTACGGGCTGCTCAGTAGTTGCTTCGTGACTGCTGTCCACCCCCTTCTGCCTGACCATTTCTCCCTTTTCTGGTTCACCCATTCATTATTCCCTTCTCACCCCTCCCTCACTTGTGTCACACTATGCTCAGGCTGTGCCCCCACAGGCATAGGAAGCCCACAGGAAACAAAGCCCATTAGTACATTGGCCAGGTTACTCCTGCGGTCTTCTACTTGCTACAATGAAACAACCCTGTGAGACTACTTTACCGGGAAATGAGCTCACCGAGCTCCAAGTGCCCTTTGGGACACACAAACACTACAACATCCCACTTACATATACGTATACAAAGATACACAGTTGTCAGTGTCCCAGGTCATGTTGTCCATATGTGCCCACTTTCCTATTTGGCTGTGTCCATCCCCATGTGTTTTTCCCGAGTAACACTAAGGGAAAGTCTTTGGGGTAGAGAGCTTCTCCTACTGTTTTGGCATGATGGCCTTGGTGATTTGAATAATACAAATTGCTGTGATAAACAGAGACAGAAAGGGGAGGTAGGCAGACCATGTGCGTACAGTTTCTCAAATCTCACAAACTGTACAGGGTCCTTGAAGACCTGATCCTGAGTTAGAAAAGTCACATGTACTTGTGAAGCTGAGATAGAGAGTTGTAACCAGCCGCTTTCACAGGAGTGAAAAGTACAAGCTGAACACCCTGAGCACGTAAGTCTCCTAACGGAAAACTCTGGGAGGGAGTGAGGTGCAAAACCAAATCGTCTATTACTTGTCCTTAAAAATTGCTAGTTTGCTTACTTCTGCAGTGTTGGCCTTCAGGAGCTCAGTAAACAATATTTTGGGATTTTGTGATGAGAATATTTATGAAGGCAAATATTATTAATTCAGTTTGAAAAGTAAAAACAAACAAACAACCCGAACCACACAAATACTCAGTTAAGGATGCTATAGAAAAAAACTTAGCTTAAGTTACTCCCAAATGAAATTGATACTAGATGTTGCAAAACTGACCCAAGCAGCTGCATTTGAGGACCAGCCTGTCCCTGCCCCTTTCCACACCCATTTTTGAAGAGGCAGGAATTAGTGTGCCTAAGTGCATCAGGAGAAGACCAGGGAATTCAGGCACTGTCGTGCAGGATATAAATCCCCTCAAATGACTTTCCAACTAATGGTAGAGGGAAGGAGTGTGAAAGGTTTCATCTCAGATTCTTGGTCAGCCAGAACACCTGATCCAACTGGATGCCACCAGCAAACATGGAGATGAGGGGTTTTCGGAAGAATGACCATCAAGTCTTCAGCCAAAGGCAAACACAGGGTGCCAGTTGCTGCCTCATGCAGCCCCATTGCAGACTACGAGAGTCTAAACCCTCAAATAAAAATTAGTCTGCTTTGTTTACCCATAAGGTGCCAATAATTCATCCCACCTTCTGCAAAACAGGATTTCTTGACAATCATATCTCCATATCTGTCTGGGTGGCATCCAGTTCACCTGCTTACTAAGTTTTTGAAGCATTTTTCCACTGGCTTCATGGAAAAGAAGGCCTTAATGAGCTGAGGAGCAACAGCAGGCTTGACCTTGGCAAAACATGAAGATGATGGTTTTAAGGACCTGACATTTGATTAGCTGAGCCAGCACATGGTGCATATGACAGACTGAGATGTGTAGGGCCTGCAGGAAGTCAGAACACACTAGACAAAGTGCAAAGGCAGGTGCCAATTTTTCTAGCTGAGTAAGACTGCTCAATTCCAAGTTACTCCTCAGGAGAACATACCAAAAATGGTATAAATGTGAGACTGACTACAGCTGCCACCTGATCACAAGAACAGGCTTTGCCAGCCAAAGGGGACAAGAAATGCTAAGTGTGACATTTTCTAAAATGGCCATGTCTTTGGGCATCTTCCTCGATCATTTATGATTTTCTCCTACTTTGCAAGTGAGTTTAGCATTGCTGTCTACTAAATACCTGAATATATCTAAATGTAACTATATAAAAGCCTATAAATGTAAAAAAATAAAGCCATTTGAGACAGCTCATATACACAGAAAGAATTGGAATGCAATTACTTTGCCTTTTCAAATGGTAAAATAGTGGTACCAGCAACTGAGTTTTTTTCTCACTGTTTACTAGTATGAGGCAGTGCATTGTACTATACATATAATATTTATGCTTCATTGGAGCAAAGCAGTTCAGTTGCAAATGAGGGATAATTTCTCAACCACAGAAGGAAACTTCCTGTGTTCTTTGGCTGCTATGGGCAAGTTAACTGTAGCAGGAAAACCTCATCCAGTATCTTCAGGTAGAGTTTCAAGCTACAATACAGGAACTCATTTGTCAAAGAGAGTAAAAACCCCAAGACTTTGCCTCCAGCAACCTTTGTGGCAGCAAGAGTATGTGCTAATTAACCACAAAAAGGCATATATGGCAGCTACTTAGGTTTGCTAAACATTATAAAAAAGTTTTATATCTCTGTTAAATGTACTAGGGACCAATCGAATATTTCCTGATTTCAGTGGACAGCAATCCTTTACTTTAGTGAAGTTTGAATCATGGCCAGAATGGAGATACAACAGTGACTTTAAGATAGTAAAATGGAAAAGAAATTGACTTCTTATTTTTAAATTTAAAAGGTTTGTTACTTGTGTCACAGACATAGGGTATAATAAACTTCATACCCAGACTTACAAATTGCTTCTCTCCGGTCAAGTAAAGCAATATGGTCTTGGGCAATATGTTGTTTTCTTGTTAAGATTTCACTTCCATGAGAGAAATATACTCTGTAGTGAATCAAATGTAAATAAAATCTTAACAGCACAAACCATAGGTTTACAGAGAGCAAACCCTGCCAGACAAATCAAGACTTCGAGTATATTTCTCAGATTATTGCCAGTGTTTCATAATACTTTTTCAATAATTCTCCATAACACCTTAATTCCAGACATATATGTAAAGTATACACTTGTGACAGAGCACTCAACTCCCATAACCTCCTTTCAAACCTTTTTTAAAACTCCCCAGCTGATTTTGCAGCATGCAAAACCACAGCAGACTAATAGGAAATTGTCTAAAATCATCGTGAATGACTATAGGCTCGATCAACACTTGCATAAATCAGGCGATTTCAACAGGAAAGGTAAGCATTCGAAGCCTGTCTTTTTTTTAGAAGAAGGTGTGAAGATTCTCATAGAGAGTCTAGTAGGGTCATAGTTCATTCCTGAAAGAGGAAGTGTACGACTGCCTTATTCAAGAAACCTATAAGTGTGGTTGATTTTACTGCCAATTCATTTCTTTCAAGGTGAACCACAATAAAATTCCAGAGACTTTTGACCATTCTTTACCAGATGCTAAATCTTCAGCACCTTACATATGGGATTTTCTTTAACAGACATGCTCTAGGATATAGAAACTTCTCATCCAAACACTGCAGTTTGATTTGCCAGGTTTCACAGCATTTTACAGGAGATGGTAGGGACTATTACTTCTGTCTTTAGAAGAAGAAATGGAAAGAAAAAATATTAAATAATTGGCAAAAGTCATAGAGGAAAACACAGAGCAAGTGAGCAGGTTTGCTGATGTTACCACCGTCACAATAAATATTGATAATATTTTTATTAGCCTTCTTCAGCTTTTTCCCTCAGTTAGATGTCTATATTAATGAAAATCAAGATCTCCACCAGAATAGCAGAAGAAAATTAATTGCTCAGGACACAGATGTATAATACTAGTAAACAATTTGGCTTCATATTATTTTTTAAGAAGCTCAATTTCAAATTAAGGGAAGAACTGAAAGTCTATTAAGTTCATCCTAGAAGGCCAAGGTGGGTTCAACTCTGGTATGTACTGCTACCCCCAGTCTTCTGCCTACAATTAAAAAGATACATGTACACATCAGAGTCAAATCTCTTGGAAATGACCCTTTTGTTTGTCCCAGTGCTGTCACTTCCTTTTGAGAAACAGGAATTAGAAGAGATTTCTGATGTAATTGTATCTATAGCCTTTTTTGTGGTAGAAACCACACATATCTTCACACACAATGCTATTTGATTTTTGAAGTAATGATGTTCTTTTCTTTCCTCTTCAGCTTGAGGCTGCTCTAATTTTTAGGAGTAATTTTTAATGTAGGTACAATTAAAGACAATTCCTATTCATCTGTTCTTCATCCAGGACTTTCCTTACCTCAAATAATATTTTTCACATACAATAAACAATGTATGTAGATTGTTGTTCTCTGATCATATTCCGATTTCATAGAATCATAGAATGGCCTGGGTTGAGAGGGACCTTAGAGATTATCTAGTTCCAATCCCCCTGCTGTGGGTAGGGATGCATTTCACTAGACCAGGTGAGAGTTCCATCCAACCAGGCCTTGTATACTTCCAGGCGTGGGGCATCCATAACTTGTCTGGGCAACCCATTCCAGTGTCTCACCACCCTCACAACAAAGAATTTTTTCCAAATCTAATCAAAACCTACTCCTTTTCAGTTTGAAGCCCTCTTGTCCTGTCACTGAATGTCCTTGTAAAAAGTTTTTCTGCATCTTTCTTGTAGGCTCCCTTCAGGTCCAGGAAGGCCACAATTATGTCACCCCAAAACCTTCTCTTTTTCAGGCTGAACAAACCCAATTCTCTCATCATTTCCATGTAGAAGAGGTGCTCCATTCCTCTAATCAGCTTGGTGGCCATCACCTGGACTCACTCCAACAAGTCAGTGTTGGGGACCCCAGAGCTGGATGTAGCGCTGCAAGTGCAAGTCTCACAAGAGCAGAGGGGCAGAATTCCCTCACTCGACCTGTTGGCCACACTGCTTTTGATGCAGCCCAAGACATGATTGGCTGTCTGGGCTGCAAGTGCACGTTGCTGGCTTATGTCCAGCCTCTCATCCACCAGCACTCCCAAGTCTCTCTCAGCAGGGCTGTTCTCGATCTGTTCATCCCCCAGCCTGTAGGCAACCAGAAGTTGCCCTGACCCAGGTGCAGCACCTAGCACTTGGCCTTGTTAAACCTCTTGAGATTCCCATGGGCCCACTTCTCAAGCTTGTCCAGGTCCCTCTGGATGGCATTCCATCCTTCAGGTGTGTCAACAGCACCACTCAGCTTGGTGTCACTTGCAAACTTGCTGAGGGTGCACTTGATCCCTTCCTCTATGTCATTAATGAAGATACTAAATAACACTGGTCTCCCGAGGGACACCACTTGTCACTGATGTGTATTGGGACTCTGAGCTGTTGACCACTGGAGGTGACCGTCTAACCACTTTCATATCCATCTAACAGTCCACACATTGAATCCACTTCTCTCCGATTTAGAGAGAAGGATGTTGTGAGGTACCGTGTCAAAGGCTTTACAGAAGTCCAGATATACAACATTTGTAGCCCTTCCCTTGTCCACAGATGTAGTCAGTCCATCATAGAAAGCCATTGGATCGGTCAGTTTCAATATACCTTTCTCAGAATTGCATGATCCAAACTATATATAATGTTAATAATGTTATAATTATAATGTATATAATGTTTTTATATATATATGTATATGTGTATATAATAATGTATAAGCTGACACCTCAGAGACTCGGAGTTATTGAGGTGTGGGCGAGCAGTGACGTTGCTGCAGAAATACAGCATCTGACCTTCAGTGTCATTGTGGGAATAGTGGCATGGCATTTAGGAAAACTTCCCTTGTTTCTATTTACTATTTTTAAGATATAAAATACATAAAAAATAGCTACAGTAAACCACATATGCAACATTTAAGTCAAACCCAGAGATGAAGCAAACATCTATTAATTAGGTTTTTTCTGTTAGCACTTTGCCACTCACATTTTTTTCTGACAACCTAAAACTTGATTAAAGGAACCACTGGATGTAAGCGGTTCCTGTTAAAAAAATAATAGAAAACTAATGAATGAATGGTTTGCAGCTAATTATGAGATTAGCTGAAAAAAACCTAAACCCCAATATAAAAAATCAACCAACAAAAGAAAGAAAGAAACAAACAAACAAAAAGCTAAAAAACCCCATCCAGTTTTCTAGCTCCCTCTTTAGGAGAGGAAGGGAAAGCTGGAAAAGTATCCCACCTGCTGCATTACTTTCATTTTAAGCTCTCTGGCTCCTCCAGAAGGAAGAGTGAAGAGATCTCTTCCTGCTGCCAGGTGTAATTTATTTGCTTCTGCAAAATTTCACAAAGCTTTGGGGGAGATTTTTCTCATATGATTTTATAGAGGGTATCTTAGGGAAGAAGAACAGATTAAAAGCTGCTTTTAAAGTGAACTGCTAAAGACAAGTGCAGAGGGAAATTCATCTAGAAATATGTGAAAAAGTTTTGAAGGAACTGCTTCAATGCCATTGATCAGTGTTCTGCAGGTGCAGAGCTTGGGTGTGCAGAGGGTCAAGCACAGGCGAGCTTAAAATGGACAACGACCATATTTTCCTTAAAAAAACAATAATGGTGCAAAAATGTGGGGGTTAAAAATAATTTCCTTCTGCAACTTTCCCATGTTGCTACTCTGTGTATTGTCAAATGCTTTCACTTCTGTTAAAACAATAGCAGAAGAATAAACAAGAAGCTGAACCAAGCTGAGGACACAAAGGTAGGGGCTGTGCCTTCTGTGATCATTCTGCTGGGTTGGGATTTCTTATTTCTTCTTTACTGTAAAAGAAAACCTACTGAAAATTCTGAAAACCCCCTGGTTTCCCTTATGCGTCCCTTCTTTGTAGAGCTGCTCGGGAGCAGAAGGAACAAACTCTTAACATGAAATGGGGTGCTCACTTCCTGTGGTTATGCATTTCTCTTTGTTGAGAAGCCCAACAAAGTCATTTATACCTCTGCGGCTGCACTGGGTCATGTTTGACTGAGGTGTTTCCTTGAAAACTGCCTTGTTTCAGCTTACTCATCATCTGTTTCACTGAAAACTAGTTCCTGCCTCATCATCATAATAAAATTACTCACCATAAATTCAAAGGCTTTGGACCAAAGCTGCCCACAGGTTAGAAGATGCAGAAGTCATCTTTGCAGAAAGACAGTAGTTTACTGCAAACCAAAAATATCTTGATAGTTCCTGTTGTTGTCACCACCTTTATTGTTGTTATTTTGAAATGACTCTACCTGAATTCTTCTGTTTTGCTTTTAATAGGGGCATGATGTGCCCTGTGGACAGCACTGCTTTCTAACTTCTTGTACAACCTTTTATCTGTAGGGACATGGAGGCTTCTTGCATGCAGGAGGCCCATTCATTGCCTGAATGTTCTCTTCTGACTCTGATGGCATTAGTACACCAAGAATCAAAAACTGTGCAAAAATTAATAGGCCAAAATTCATGGCTATTTTTCCTACTGAATTCAGTGGGTCTTCCAAGCGGATATGTGAGATGTGTAAGAACTGAATCTTCTGAGGTAAGGTAGCAACACCAAAAAGCCTCTCAGTACATCCATGATTACCTGGGGAAACACTTTTGGACTGATTCAGTTACACAGACTCCTGTTTTAGTGTGGCCCTGCAGCCTTGTATATACAGTATTGCCACTCCTAGAAGCAGGCCACAGACTTTGTACTGAGTTTACAAAGCTTCAGGCCTTGCTTTACCTGAACTTGTCTTAACATGCCTGAAGCTTCATATTCACTTGCTTTATCTGAAACAGCAATTTTTTCTGGTCACAGGGGTCACATATGCTACAATTTTTTTTTGCCTCAGTTTTCAATGGCAATTGTTCTTCAACATGACTCGAGACCCTGAATCTCAAGGCATGAATGGGGACAATAAAGACCCACCCACTATAAAAGAAGATCAGGTTTGAGACCATCTGAGTAACTGGAAAAGATGCAACCCAGGATCCTGAGTGAACTGGCAGATGTAGTAGCTAAGCTGCTTTTCACCGCATTTGAAAAGTCATGGCAGTCAGGTGAAGTCCCTGGTCACTGAAAAAAGGGAAACATACACCCATTTTGGTTGAAAGGGTAAAAATGGTAACCCTGGGAAATATCAGTCTGCCTCGCCTCTGTGCTAAGTAAGAGCATGGAACAAATAGACCTGGATGAGAAGTCAAGGCATACGGGTGACAGGGAGGCAATTAAACACAGCCAACATGGCTTCACCAGGGGCAAATCATGCCTGACTAATCTGCAGATCTTCTATGGTGGAGTGACTGTGTCAGTAAACAAGGAAAGAGCTACTAATGTCACATACATGGATTTCTGTAAAGCCCTTGGCATGGTCCCACACAATATTCTTGCTGCTAAACTGGAGACATTTGGTTAGATGGATGAACTATTTGGTGCATAAGGAGTTGTCTGGATGGTTGCACCCAAAGATTCGCAGTCAATGGCTCAATGTCCAAATGGAGACCAATGACAAGTGGTATTCCTCAGGAGTATATATTGGGACGGTTACTATTCAATATCTTTATCAATGACATGGACAGTGGCTTTGAGCACACTCTCAGCAAGTCTGCAGATGACACCAAGTGGAGTGGCAGAGTTGATAGGCTAGAGGGAAGAGATGCCATCCAAAGGCACACTGAGAGGCTTGAGGAGAGGGCTCATGTGAACCTGAAGAAGTTTAACATGGCCCAAGTGCAAGGTCTCACACCTGATGAGGTATCACTGCAGAATAGAAGAAGAATTAAATGAGAGTAGCCATGCAAAGAAGGGCTTGGAGATACTGGTGGATAAAAAATTGGGCATGAGCTGGGAATTTGGTCTCAAAGCTGAGAAAACCAATCATATCCTAGGCTGCATAAGAAGCGTGGCTAGTGAGACAAGGGAGGTGATTCTTCCCTGCTACTCTGCTGTCATGAAACCCCACCTGAAGCACTGTGTCCAGCTCTGGATCCCCCAGCATAAAAAGACATAGACTTATTAGACCAAGTCCAGAGAAGGGCCATGAAAACGATTTGAGGAGTTGGAGTACCTCTCCTATGAGGAAAGGCTGAGGGAGCTGGCATTGTTCAGCCTGGAGAAGACAGGGCTCTGGGGTGGCCTTTCAATTTATAAAGCTTATAAGAAAGACAGAGAAAGACTTTTTATTAGGGTCTATAGTGATAGCACAAGGGGTAAATAAAAGAGGGTAAACTTAGGTTGGACATATGGAAGACATTTTTTTACGTTGAGGCTGATGAGGCACTGGAACAGGTTGCCCAGTGGTGGTGTGAATACCTCATCCCTGATGGTGTTCGAAGCGGAGGGAAGTGGGTACACAGGATGAGGTGCTAAGGAGTACAAGACTGGGCAATAACATCTGGCACTGGAGACTCCACAGTCATAAGCAACTCACCAATGGTCAGATAAAGAAATACAGACCTGGAGTTGAGCAAAATTGAATTTAGGGATAACTAAGACAACAAGAAGAACAAGAAAAAATGACTAACACATGTAAAACACACCATGTGTAACAAAATCAGATTTAGTGTGGACTTGCAGACCCATGAAGAAAGAGCAACATATAGAACATGAAAACTATTCAAAGCAGATCCTAGAGTGAAGAAGAAGCCATTGACACCAGCACCGTATTTCTCTCTGCTCCAGACTTGGGCTGTGGAAACTTGCCATATCCCTCCCGTCTTCCTAGAGTGAAGCCATCAACATGTGTGTGGAGGGCTGAGCACAACACCAAAGAAAGGAGTAATAGCCAGGGTGTGTGTATATAGGAATTTTAAGTGTATAGGTTTTATTGAAACTTTTCCTCCGTAAAAGAATTCTTCATTTACTTTTTCTCTCTTTTCCCGTAATAATTAGATCTGTGGTAATACAGATGCCTTAATTAGCTATTAAGATTTCAATTACATTAAAAATAAATTCTCATCTTTACACATAAAATAATTTCCTGTTTGCCCATGGCAAGTTTTTAAGGGTGACAAGATCACTGCTGCAGCCCATCTGGTTTGCTGCAGGAGGCCTACTGTTGGACCCTGCACTAATTCCTTTGGCTCAAGGGAACCTCTGGTTAAGACATAACCTAAAAGTAACATGATGTGATGCACTACCACTGCCCATTACAAATAATCCTCTATTGAGGAATACATTCAGTGCAGGTAGCTGGTATGCAGCTGCAGTGCCAGCTGCAGGCTGAGCTCTGGGTGGGAGCCCGAGGCAAGAGGTTGTGAACTGCCAGCTCTTTGCATAACAAAGGGCACGGGGACCTGTGGCCCAGGCAGGGGACCAGACACTCAGAGCCACGGTAGGAGCCGAGGACTCCCAGACTTTGCTGTGCTTAGATTTCAAGGGTATGAAAGCCCGGGGGTTCTTTTTTTCGAGGTCCCTCCTCGGAGGCACCAGCTCAAGCTGTTATTTTGTTATTTAGTTATTGCACCATGATTAAATAATTTTAAGAATCTGAACGTCTGAGCCTCTGCTGTGGGAAACCTGGAGTTGAGCCAGTAAGGAAACCTGGTCTGACTGTGCGATTGCGGTGTGCGTAGCCATGAAGGGGCTTTGGTCCCAGCTCAGGTGGTGTGTGAGCAACTGCCTGAGTGGCCCCTTGATGGTCAGACAGGAAAGTTTCCTTAACATGCAGAATGAGAAATATTTCCTAAATACTTCTCTTTGATGTAGGAGTCCTTAAATCCTTCAGAAACGGTGGACTACTTTGTGGGTAAGGTATAACCTTGCCATGGAAAACAGTACTAGGAAGAAGATAAACCTTCATGGTGTTTTTTGGTAAAACTAGTGTATGGACAGATGTTAGAAATTATGTCTGCAGTAAGTAGTGCTTAGGTAGTGAAGATACCAAAACCATTGCAACCTCGACTATGAGCTGTTAAAAGCAAGTGGCAGATGTGCTTTCCCATATGACTCAAACTCATTATTACCCATATGACTCAAATCATTATTACCTGATTCTGAATCAGAGGAAAAGAAGATTGGTTGATATTTTTCCTTTTTTCATCAAAACCCCCTGCTGAGTTTTGGGTAGGTCTGTGAAGCTCTCCCCTCCCATTGCTTCCCTGGGGCAGAGTTAGGTGCTATGGCGTCCATGGGCCCACGCCACATGATAGGCAAACACAAGATTCCAGGAAGGAGAGAACCAGGGAACCGATAGAAACCTCTCTGGTGAGCCCCAGGTAGTGAGACACTGTGCTGGGTGGACAGCTATCCCCTCACCCCCCGATCTCAACATGTCTGGGTCTGGCACACTTTCTTCCATCCCAGTGCAAAGCTTATGCCAGGAACAGCCATCAGCATCCACTTCCCTCTCCCTGGCACAATACATCCTGCCATGTCAGACCCCAGCATTGCTTCCAGTCTTTTTATTTGCTGCTGCATCACTCGGGGCATCTGACACATACAAAATAGCAAACTAAAAAATCCTCACTACTGCTCTGTAATGTCGATAAAAATTAATTTTCAATCAGAACCGAAAGCCAAGAACACGACAGTACTGATCAAATAGAAGTTCTGCAAGAACACATTTCAGGGCTGCCTGTGCTGCTGTTCCCAATACAAATCCAACCCTGGTTGACTGCAGCAGAACTGGTGATAGGGATCTTGTTGTCACATTAGAATCTACTCAATTTTGTCAATAGTGAGAAACAGCAAGATTACAAAGAGAAAAATGAGCTTTAGTCATCATTTACCATGAGATTTGGAATCTCCAGTACCATGTAAATCTGAGGGGTGGTTCATTAGAGACAGGACCAACCTTAGCCCAGAGCACTTGAAGATGGAGCTGTTTGCATTCTCTAAGACTGGAGAGCAGAGCAACCTACAGGGATCCTCACTCTGTGGCTGTGAATGAGGGCACAGCATGGGAGTGATGGGTGCAGGGAAGTTGGCAGATTTCTAGTGAGCATGTCAACTCATTCCTGTTGGAATCTCCTCTGTTGTTCCCCTGCAATTTGCGGAAGCTGAAGAGTTTCTTCAAATCATTTTAACTTGAAAATTTGAAACATTTCTGCCAAAACTGCTTGTTTCTCTAGTCTATTTCCAATGAACTCAGACTACCAGCTGGGGATATTTTTATTCTTGAGCTTTGTCCTTGCTTGGAGGAGCTGGGAAGAACTGTTACAAGAAAAATCCTGCTACTGTCTTTTGAGCTGTAACCAGGAGAAACATAGCTGCTCTGTGAGAATGGTGCATCTCCAGTCCCACCACCTGCAAGAGTGGTGCATGTATGGCTTGCTTAGAGCTGGAAGGACCAAGAGGTTGCAGAGTGCTTGGTGGAGAGAAAGACCACCAAGATATAGAAGTTTCCCAAACTGAAAGAAATGAAGAAATGAAATTTTCTAACCTTTACTTGGGTTCTGCTTGATATGCAGTTTCTTAAATCTGGGGATTTTTGAGCAGGTTGCTATGAGTATGTGTGTTCATGTGAGACAAAGGCCTTAACCTTTTTTATAAAATGTGTGAAATACATTTAAAAATTAAAATAATATACCCTGGGGTTAAAAATATTGAGTTAAAATTAAACTTTGTCACTTGGTATATGCATCTTTTGCTTTAAGCCTTCTAAAATATAGATTCCACAGGTTTGGTACTACTTGTAAAGCAAAGGATTACTTAAATAGGAAATATTAAATCCTGAGATGATTAATATTGCAAACTATAGCATTCTATTTCCCAACACCCATTTTCATTTTCCATTTTGCTTGTATGGTTTGTCCCCCTGCTGTCATTTTCAGTATGTTCCTATTTTTATGATTTTTTTTCCTGGCAGTTTGTTGGCCAATTAAGAAACTTATGCAAGTTCTAGATATTATTTGCATCTATACACAGCACAAATCTTCAAAAAAACCATGGCAAATTTTAGATAGAATAATGAAAAAATATTTCTCTTTCAAAAGTAAGAAATAAACCATTAAATCAATAAGATAAAACTGCTAAGGCAACTTGCATGGCATCCAATACCTCAAACAAAGCTTTTCTTTATTGTCTCTTCAAGCAGTTTACAAGCAATATGTGATCCATAGGAATCCCAGTCAGAAAATTAGTATGGCCCATTCCTTCCTGTACTGGGAAGCTTGTACCACTATCTAATCCAGTTTTGTACAAAACCTAGGAAATTTTGAGACCCCATAGAGGCAAAGAGAGCTTTTTTTTCTGGGGCAAACTGGAGATGTGATGAGCCAAAACTACCTTTAGCATCACTGATCTGAAAAACAGGCTGCAACTCACTAGAAGGGTCTTGACTCCCTTGAAGGCAGGGAGGCCCTGCAGAGAGACCTCGAAAAATTAGAGGACTGGGCAGTCACCAACCATATAAAGTTCAACAAGGGGAAGTGCCAGATTCTGCACTTGGGATGGGGCAACCCTGGATGTATGTACAAGATAGGGAATGAGATGCCGGAAAGCAGTGCCTCAGAAAGGGGCCTGGGGGTCCTGGTGGACAGCAAGTTGAATTTGAGTCAGCCATGCCCTGTGTCATGGTTTGAGAGCTCCAAAATCCAATTCCCTAGTTCTAACCCCCCTTCTACATCTCAACCCAATGAGAAAAGGGTTTTCCAGACACCACACGAGATGCAAATTGGGGGGAAGGGAATATATTACAAGATTGTACAAAAATAAATAGTATAATACATCATATACAATCTTAACTAACTCTACCATGACATACAGTATTTACAATGGATCAAATCACTTCTCCCTTCCAAAATAAAAGTCCAGGAGGGAAGAAGGAAAAAGATCCTTCCCACTTATGAGCAGCAAGTCTTTCTAGGGCAGCAGTGTCTTGTTATCTCTTCCAATGCAGCAGCTGCAGCTGGATCTTTGCCAATACACACGAGGGGATATCCAAGCCCCTCGGCCCTCCGTCTCCAAAACGAGGGTCTTCTCTTCCGTGGGCTGTGTTCACCGGGACAAAGGTCACATCACCACGTCATACCACGAAGCGCAGGGGTCTTCGTGACAGTCCTTATCTTTGGGGATTCAAGCCCCTTGCAGAGCTTTTGGCTCTGACTCAAGCTGGCTGCTAGCTTCTTTGTAGCTGCAGCAAGGGGGGGGGGCCCAAAGTCACCCCCTCCACACACACATTTCGTCCTGGCTGAGCTGTCAGGACAATTGAGCTTCTTAGCTCCTCTTTCTGCAGTGCTGTAGCACTCTGAGACTCTTCTCAAGCAAGAGTCCATTTCCCTCCTCCTAGGAGGAGTCTCAAAGGAGTTTGGGGAAGTTTTGGTTGAGTCCTTACCCCAAAAACTCTCTCTCTGTAGTGGCTTAGTTCTCTCTCTGCTGCTGCTCTCTTTCTCTTCAGACAACTTTGTGTCTTCCCTCTGCTGCATGCCGGCTCTGCAGCTTCTTCTTATCTCTTGCCTCTCTGCCCTCCATACGCTGCTGCTTCTGCTGCTGCCACTTCTGCTGTCCACGGTGGATGAAACTCCTCCAGCTCTCAGCTACAGAACTCGGCCCAGTTTAACACTGTTCCAAGTTCCTGCAGCCCCCAGCCAAGGGGTTGGAGAAGGGCCAGAGCCCCCAAGGGGCTCCTGCCCCTGCCTCGTGGCTCACAACATGGCCACCTGTCCTCCAATAACTACAACCCTTCTCTTCCGGTCTAAGTGTGTTAATGTTTATATTTCGCAGGAGCGCTGATTGGGTCAAACCCCAAGCGTCACCACCCCCTGGGGGTTTACCATTTTTCTTAGCTCTAGGGGGGGAAACTGTTTCCCCCCACCACACCCTGGCAGCCAGGAGGGCAAACCATGTCCTAGGGGCATCAGGTAAAGCATCACCAGCTGGTCAAGGGAGAGGATTGTCCCGCTCTGCACTGGTGCAGCCTCACCTGGAATATTATGTGGAGTTTTGGGCACCACAATATAAGAAAGATTTTAAGCCATTAGAGAGTGTCCAAAGGAAGGCAATGAAGATGGTGAAGGGCCTTGAGGGGAAGCCATATGAGGAGCGGCTGAGGTCACTTGGTCTGTTCAGCCTGGAGGAGAGGAGACTGAGGGGACACCTCATTGCAGTTTACAACTTCCTTGCGAGGGGAAGAGGAGGGGCAGGTACTGATGTCTTCTCTAAGGTGACCAGGGACCAGACTTAAGGAAGTGGCCTGAAGTTGTCTCAGGAGAGGTTTAGGTTGGATATTAGGAAAAGGTTCTTCATCCAGAGGGTGGTTGGGCATTGGAACAGGCTCCTCAGGGAAGTGGTCACAGCATCAAGCCTGACAGAGTTCAAGAAGCATTTGGAAGATAATCTTGGGCACATGGTGTGACTCTTGGGGATGGTCCTGTGCACGATTAAGAGTTGGACTCGATGATCCTTGTTGGTCCCTTCCAACTCAGCATATTCTGTCATTTTGCAATTCTGTGATTCTGTGATTTTGTGATTCTGTGATATTTCTGCCATGTCCTTCATAGATTACAAGTTATAGGAGTCAGTGATTATTTGCTATGGGAAAAGCATTATTTCTCCCTCTCAATTCACTCTAACATCACACCAACACACTTGTGAAAGCACCAAGATAAAAAGAGACAAAATACTGCCTGGAACAGTTTCTCTTGAAAAATAGTACCTCCTCTAGTGCAAGAAACAGTATCAGGCAGCTATCTTTGTTTGCTGCTGTTGGTCAGATATTAACAGCATGCTTGATCACTAAACTCCAGCCTCTGTTCCTGTAGCTGCTGCTTCCCTCAAAAAACTTGGCTTCCCTGGAAGACACATTTTGGAGATGGGTCTGAGTTAAGCAGCTGGCATGCAGATCAGGAGAATTAACACCTTTTGCCTAGAAAAATCACCTGACCTCTATGTACTGTAGCATAACACATAACTCTGTCATGCATGTTAATATTATTTATCATAGCCATGCATGGTGCAATGAAATCAGCAATGCCTACATTGCAAGGTTAACCCCACAACCCTTTACCATAACACTTTTTGGTTTGTAGTCTTTCAGATCTTGCTTTCTAATCCAGATGTGTTGAGACACCAGACCTCGACTGAACTGCTTTTCTTCTGTTATTTTGCCTTAGGAATGGAGATTTCAGCAAAATGTGTTTTGGACACATTGTTTTGTCCCTGTTAGAAAATCTTTAACAATCTCAATGAAAACCACCAGGCCTTGAAAAATTCCACAGATGGGGCATCCACAACTTCTCTGGGAAACCTATTCCAGTGCCTCACCACTCTCAGCGTAAAAAATTTTTCTCCTTATATTCAATCTAACTCTACTCTCTTAAAGTTTAAAATTAGTTTGCCCTGTTTCGTCAAAATTGTCCTTGGTACAAAGACTTTCTATGTTTTCTTTATAAGCCCCTCTTATATACAGAAAGGGGTCTCCGAAACCTTCTCTTCTCCAGGCTGAACAACAACAACTCTTTCAGTCTGTCTTCACTGGAGAGGTGCTCCAGCCCTTTGACAATTTTTGTGGTCCTCCTCTGGACCTGTTATAAGAGGTCCTTTCTGTGGTGGTGCCCCAGCGGTGGATGCAGCAGTCTAGGTGTGGTCTCATGAGAGTGGAGTAGAAGGGGAGAACCACCTCTCTTGACCTGCTGGCCACACTTGTTATGCAGCCCAGGGTAAAACAGGCTTTCTCAGCTGCAAGCTCATATCCAATTTTTATCCATCAATATGTCCAAGTACTTCTCCACAGGTCTGCTTTCAATTTATTCTTTTTCCAGCCTGTACTGATGCTTGACCCAGATGCAAGACCTTGTACTTGGCCATTCTTCAGGTTCACACGGGCCCACTCCTTCAGCCTCTTAAGGTGCCTTCCCTCTAGCCTATCAAGTCTGCCACTTGGTGTCATCTGCAGACTGCTGAGGGTGCTCAATGCCGCTGTCCATGACAGTAATGAGATATTCAACAGTGGTGGTCCTAATACACACCCCTGAGGAAAACCATTTGTTATGTCTCCATTTGGACATTGAGCCATTGACTGCAACTCTTTAGATGCAGCCATCCAGATGGTTCTTTATCCATTCCTCAATCCCCTGTTTCTCCAATTTAGCAGCAAGACATGTGACCATGTCAAAGCTTTTACAGAAGTCCATGTATGTGACATCAGTAGCTCCTTCCTTGTTCACTTACACAGTCACTCCACCATAGAAGATCTGCAGATTAGTCAGGCATGATTTGCCCCTGGTGAAACCATGTTGGCTGTGACTAATCACCTCCTTGTCACCCATATGCCTTGAGTTATCTTCCAGGAGTATCTGTTCCATGGTCTTATTGGGCACACAGTTTAGGCTGACTTGTATTCCCCAGGGCACTCCTTTTCACCCTCTTAAAATATGGGTGTGATGTTTCCCTTTTTCCAGTTCGGAAATGATTGTATGGGAAAAGAGCTTGAAATGAACTCTGCATATGTTCCATGCTCTCAATGTTAAGAGAGGGCAAAAGCACTCTTTAACTTGCAAACTGCCTGGCATCTGTTTCAATTCACTGTGCAAATTTCTGCAGAATCGTTTTTTTTCATCATATTCATGGTAGACCCAATTGAATGTGAGAAGCAAATGTATTCAGAAAGACCAGTACATGTGTTTGCTGTGATCTAGTGATGATGGTCTGTTGCAGTCATTTAATGAAAAAGAGATGCACAGTGTGCTGCATTTTAAGAGGAAAGACATATCTCCTGAAATATTTTCATCATCAGCTTCCTTGCTATTTTACAGATTAATCTGGATTTTGAAATATTTACTCGTGATGCCAGTTCTATCTCCTCCATCTATTTTGTGCATATATAAATAATAACAACGAGAACAAGAAACAACAAAAAAAGTAATTCCGTATGACAAATAAGAGGACTGATACTGTCCTATATGACAAAAAGTCAGTTACTTCAATGGAAATAGGAAAGGATTCAAAATTAAAAACTGAGGCAAACCATAACAAGGTGGTGCATAGACCCTTTACTAGACAGAGAACATTCTGTCCTGTTAGACAGATTGTGGGAAGTAAGTTTTCCTTGTCCCAAAAGCAGCAGGTCCCTGACCCAGTAGGTTGAGGGAGGTGATTTTCAACCCTCTGCTTCACTCTTGTGGAACCCCACCTGGAATACTGCATCCAGTTCTGGGGTCCCCAGCTCAAGAATAACACAAACCTGTTAGAACAGGTTCCAGAGAATGGCCACAAAAATGGTCAGAGAGCTGGACAACATCTCTTTTGAAGACAGGATGTGAGAATTGGGCTTTTTCAGCCTGGAGAAGAGAAGGCTTCAGGGAGATCTTACAGCACCTTCCAATACATAATGGGGGTGTGGTAGTTTGGGCTAGGCCTTCCTTGGTGACCAGTTTGTAACCAAGGAAGGGTCCAGATTTACCCAGTATTCCCTACGATTTTTACGTAAGCCAGACTATAAGAAGAGAGGAGGAGAGGCCTTTGCTCTCTTTCCTTCCGGTGGCTTGGAGGTGCAGGTTCCCTGCTGTTGAGTCTGCCGTGTTGGGGAGCGAGGCCTGGCTAGGCCTTGCCGACCTTGGGAGACAGAGGTTGCCGGCGATCGTTCCGGAGCGACTCTCGGTTGTCCCAGGAGAGTAGTGAGATATCTTCTTTGCTAACTCTTTTGTTCTTTAGTTACTAGATCTCGGGCTACTGATTGGGATATATATATATATATATATATATTTTATTTTAGTTTTGTTCCTTTTCCCCTTCCCCTTTCCCTTTCCCTTGTGAAATTGTATATAAGTGTAAACATATTTATATATATCAGTTTGGTTGTCCTCTCTCTCGTTTTCGGGTTTTTCTTAGTTTTTTTCTCCCTCTTCTCCCTGAGGTTTTTTTTGTTGGGGGGGGGGGCTTCTGGTGGTAAGGTTTGGAGACTTGGCAGGGAGCCAGCTTCAAACCATATCAGGGGGCCTACAACAAAGCTAAAGAGTGACTTTTTTCAAAGGCCTGTAGTGATAGAACAAGGGGGAATGGATTCAAACTGTCAAAGGGTAGATTTAGATTAGATATTAGGAAGGAATTCATCGCTATGAGGCTGGTGAGGCACTGAAACAGGTAGCTCAAACAGGTTGCAGATGCCCCATCCCTGAAAGTGTTCAAGACCAGGTTGCGTGGGGCTCTGAGCAAGCTGGTCTAGTGGGAGGTGTCCCTGCCCGTGGCAGGAGGCTGAAACTACATAAGTTTCAAGATCCCTTCCAACACAAATCATTCTGCGATTCTATAAAATAGCACAATAGTTTGACCAAAAATAGAACATTATAGGAGGAAGGAGGACTGATTTTCCTTTAGTTTGAAAAATGTTCTTATTTGGTTTAAATTAATAAAAGTATTGATTAATCTATACAGTTTGCATACAGATTACATAGATTATGTAGATTATATTCATCTGTTTCCTTTAAGAAAAAAAAGATGATTGTTTTTTATAGTCTTAATTGTTACTAAGTATTGATGATGAGATAAAAATATTAAAGGGAAAGTTATAGCTACTATAAAATTTGCAATCTGAAAAATTATTCAAGAACATAGAACTTCACTGATTCATGCTTTCCTTATTCATATTGTACTTCACTTAACACAGGAAATGAAATCAATCTCACTTGGTACATCTGACACAAATTTCAATGTAATCATTTAATATCTGTGGTTACAGCTATAATTTGTAATTTACCTCATACTATCCTTTTATTAGTAACTTGTGGCTTTCTTGATATTTCTATGTTGCTTGGAACCTACAAATCTTTATCATCTATGAAATCACTGTTCTCCACTACATTGTTGCTTGTGAATGCTCTTTATGGACAGTAAAAGGGAAAGCTCTGCTAATAGAACAGCTGAGAGTTCACAGCTAGCTGTAGAAGTCTCCACTGCTTTCCTGCCATCTGAATGGACCTGTCGAGTACGGGTAGTTCTTGAGGCTAGTGGGCTATGGTCTAAATCAGGCTCTTTCTCTTTCGGAAATCCTTCTCACTCCATGTACTGCACACATTTTCCAAATTTTATCACAAGGGATGGAGAGGTCTAATGAACAGGAGAGTCCACTATGCAACTCAGGGTCTTCCTCTGCATATTGCACTTCTTCTGCCTCACTGGACCTGGAGTCCTGTGGGTAGGAAGATTAAAATGGGATATAATTTAATGAGATATTATCATGATTACCTTAAATCCAGTGTTCAGTTTTGAGGCCCTTACTACAAGAAAGGCATTGAGGTGGTGGTGTGTGTCAGAGAAGGACAGCAAAGCTGGTGAAGGGGCTGGAGCACAAATCTTGTGAGGAGCAGTTGAGGGAGCTGAGGTTGTTCAGGCTAGAGAAAATAAAGCTCAGGGGAGACTTTATTGCTCTGTACAACTACCTGAAAGGAGGTTGTAGCCAGGTGGGTTTGGTCTCTTCTCGCATGTATGAGACTCTTACGTCTCTTATGTAACGTAAGATGAGAGGAAACGGTCTCAAGTTGTTTCAGGGGAAGTTTAGATTAGATATTAGGAAAAACATATTTGCCAAAAGGGTTGTCAAGCACTGGAACAGGTTGCGCAGGGAAGTGGTTGAGTTACCATCCCTGCAGGTATTTAAAAAAAAGGACGATGTGATGCTTATAGACAAGTTTTAATGGTGAATATGGCAGTGCTGTGATTGGACTCAATGATCTTAGGGGACTTTTCCAACCTAAATTATTCTATGTTTCTATTCTATGACATATAGACAGCTGTGTGGGTATCCTGAGCTGTAGCACTTCCTATGCTTGGCAACTTGGCTGTAATAAAAAAATTAACATTCTTTTAGTTTGGTAATTACAATTTCCTAGGCTTTTAAGAAAGTGAATTTATTTAAAGAAATCACAAACTCAAGGGTGGCTCTTCTACAGGCCAAAAACTCTTTAGAGTGGGGCTGAGCAGAATTACAGCCTTTGGATCCTGGCACACACTTCTGTCACATGAATCAATCCACATGAAGGCTGGCCGTAAAGCAAGAATTCCACTTCACAAAAACCTGATGATGGGACTGATCAGGAGAACTACAATTTTCCTTGGCTTCAAAGTGGAAACCAGACTTTTTGATATCCTTCCACAAAACTTCTAGCAATGATCTAACTGCCTTATCTTCCCCATGAGACCAACAAGAACATATTGAAATACTACCAGGGGAAAGAAAATAAGTATGGAAGAGGCAGAGGGGGAATTCAGGTTTAAACTACTCCATTGAGTAACTTATATTTTTTACATGCTTCAAACCTGTTGCAACATTGATGAGAAACTACTTTGATGAATAAATAACAACTGAAAAATAAAAATATTACAGTATAAAATATAATACCATAACACAGACCATAAATACCATGTTGACTGGGCAATCATTAACCATATAAAGTTCAACAAGGGGAAGTGCCAGATTCTGCACTTGGGATGGGGCAACCCTGGATGTATGTACAAGATAGGGAATGAGATGCCGGAAAGCAGTGCCTCAGAAAGGGACCTGGGGGTCCTGGTCGATGGCAAGCTGAATTTGAGTCAGCGGTGCCCTGGCAGCCAGGAGGGCCAACCATGTCCTAGGGGCATCAGGCAAAGCATCACCAGCTGGTCAAGGGAGAGGATTGTCCTGCTCTGCTCTGCGCTGGTGCGGCCTCACCTGGAATATTATGTGCAGTTTTGGGCACCACAATATAAGAAAGATTTTAAGCCATTAGAGAGTGTCCAAAGGAGGGCAATGAAGATGGTGAAGGACCTTGAGAGGAAGCCATGTGAGGAGCACCTTGAAGTTGTCTCAGGAGAGGTTTAGGTTGGATATTAGGAAAAGGTTCTTCATCCAGAGGGTGGTTGAGCATTGGAACAGGCTCCTCAGGGAAGTGGTCACAGCATCAAGCCTGACAGAGTTCAAGAAGCATTTGGAAGATAATCTTGGGCACATGGTGTGACTCTTGGGATGGTCCTGTGCAGGATTAAGAGTTGGACTCGATGATCCTTGTTGGTCCCTTCCAACTCAGCATATTCTGTGATTCTGTGATAGCCTTTATCTGGTAAGGCAACTGGGAAAAGACTACTGTAGTTCCCCAGGTAGGAGGAAAACAATCTGGAATTTGTTTTTTGATATCAGAAAGGCCTATAGATCAGCGCAGAGCAAATGATGGTCCCTTTATAGCAAGAACTATGGGTGCATATAACTGCAAATGGTGGTTGAACTGAAAGGTTTCTTCAGGTCAAACCCCTCAACCCTAATAAAACTGGAGATGAGTTGCTTTCCTTGAAATCTGTGATATTTCACTTCAATGTAAAACTGTTCAGAAATGTTGAGGACTGTTTTCTTTATCCCAACAAGGTGTAAATACAGTTTTGTTTCTAATGTGGGCTTCAGTTATCTCCCTGACCACTATGAAATACCTAGAGGGTATATGCAGAAGCTAGCTAAAAAAATTGTGTCCTGACTCCTTCCTCTGCCCAGAATTTCAACTTGCTTTAGTCAGAATATAAATACTTAAAATTATTTCATCAAAAATTAAAGTTTGGTGTTTTGTGAATTGATTCAACACTATTTTTGCATATTCTTCAGTATTTCACTCTGCTACAGGGTGCATTTGGCAACAAGAACAGTACTGCTGAAATGTTTGGTGAGGCAACATATGCAGCCAGTTATCTAAAGCAATGTGGTTTTCATGCATAATACTTTCAAAATAGAAATCCTTTACATAAATCAAAATACTGACAATCCTGGAGCACTTTTGCTTGATTAAAAACTACCCCTGGCTGAAACATTGTTTAGAGCCTATATTCCTGCTGAATGAAACGCAGAAATTACAGCAAAGTATGGAAGCAAATCTTGGCTTTGATGTTGAGCAAATTTTGTGCACATTTTTATCTTTAAGATCTTAGTAACATTCTTCTTTCTATGATACAAAACATCTTTCAGAGGTGACCTCTTGCTTCAGCAAATGCTGCCCAGCTGAAATCAAGTTGCAGCTGACTAAAACCTTAATATGGATTTTCCATCCAGCCATTGAGAAAAATATACGGTGGAGTTTTCAGACAGTAATTCACACAGATTCTTGGTATTCATTATAATGCATTATAATTATAGAGATTAAAAGATTTGCTTTGCTAAAACAATGGAAAAGACTAAGTTATTTAATATTCAAAGCCTTCTTGTCATTTGTATCTTGAAAAGCTGGACTGGGGACTAGGAAACTTCAGCCACATCCTCTGGTGGGAGAGAAATTTCTTAACCAGACCTTATGTGGCATGATAGTCTCCAAACCAGTAGCCCTTATAACTCCTCTACTCTGCAGTGAGCTGCCTGAGAGGCAGTGTGCCACTGTGGTCCACTGCATTTATCCTGTCTCTCTGAAGGACCTCCCCATCCCACCCAGCATGTGCGGGCACTCCATGACACAGGAATTAACAGTCCTGTATAGTCATCCCTGAAGTAGTCAGGTAGTTGGACTAGATGACTGTTGTATGCCCCTTACAACTGAAATTATTCTATCCTATTCTATCATTCTAATGCAGAACAGCAGTGCATGTGTGCAATGGGATGTGCAAGTGTGGAGCCGGCTGTGGGAGCTGGCTGGTCAGAAATGGATCTGTGCCTGCTCCGACGGAGGAGGTGGAAGGCTCACTGTCTGTCTGACACTGTGGCACCCCAAGAGGAAGGACCTCTGAGCTAAACAGATATGAAGTTTTGAAGAACTAGTTATTAATTACCTGATATTTTGGCCTACAGAAGTTAATCATCTCCCTGGAACATTTGGACTATCTGAGGGAGTGGAAAAGATCTCACAAAATGTAGTTGAAGGGAGAAGGGACAAAAAAAGTTAAAACTACTTCCTCCAACCGAAAAGTCAGGTGGAAAGTGTCCTGGTTAAGCAATTTATTGCACAAAGATGGTCGCAGGTTTTGTTTAAGGGTTAGCTAACAGCAGAGCCATATTTGTTGCGTATACACTGACAAATGAAAGTGTAGTAACCCCAGCCACGATGGTCAAGAGTGAAATCTTATCCATCTACAGGTAAAGTACCACAAGAAAAATCTGCTGCACCTAGGCAGAAGAGGAGCAAAGAAAAATAGCGAAAAACAAAGCCTCTGTGTGGTGACTGATACTATTCAAACCAAATTCACATGAGAAGGAGCAGTCAAGTTCAGCTTCATAAAACCAGGAGAAAGTGACAAGAAATAGTTTTTCTTCTTGACATAAATTCTCAGGACAATGTGGGATATTTCAGGCTTTTGCCCTCTGACAGTCTTACAACCAGTTGGAAAGGGCTCTACCTACATCTCCTGCTTAAACAGTTTCCACCTTACTAGGATCTGTCAAAGGACAAAACCCTTATAAAAAAGACAAACTTTATCTTTGCCAGCAAAATCAAATTAAAAAATTGGCAGTCAAGCAGTCTTGTCATAGAGATGTGTGTGTTTGTGCACACACATGTGTATGTATATGTATGTGTACACAAACACACACCCACCCCTGCAGTATTAACCACATATACAAATAACACAGCACAATAGGCATACTTTTAAAAGAAATTTAGCACAACCACAAAATATCTAGCACAGCTATTTCTGTGTTTCCTAGCAAGGCCAAACTGACTCCCTTATTAATCCACTCTGCCTCTACTCCTGTGGCCACCAGGTCACTTGCTGGGTACTGATTTCATAGTTGGCTTTCATGGGCGTCCTCCATGTGGATGTAATTTGTAAGGAACTCAAGGAAAGCTGCACTGGAGTGAGTCCTTCCGTTCCTGTAAGCTGGGCTGGTGCTTGAGTGAGGTCACTTTGGGGAGCACCATCACCATTTGGGGAGGAGAAGGAGGTGGTTGTGGGGGCACAGAGGAGGGATGCACCCATGCAGCTATTCAGCTTGGGCCCTAAAATGAGGAGTCAGTGGTTGCCCTCTCCATGCCCTTATCACAGGACAATTAAGATATTGCATGTCCTGGAAGGGTCCCAAGATCTGTAATGGGAATTTGTTTTCTTAACGCTTGTCCCATTTGAATTACACAGGTCATTGAATTGGCCAGTCCTGTGTAACATCCTTATTCATGATTTGGATGTGGGGATTGAATGCACCCTCAGTAAATATGCAGATGACACTAATTTGGGTGGGAGTCTAGATCTGCTCAAGGATCAAGGAAAGCCTTACAGAGAGACCTGGACAGACTTGATCAATGGGCTAAGGACAACTGCATGAGGTTCCATAAGGTAAAGTGCCAGATCCTGCACTTGGGTCGCAGCAACCCCATGCAGAGCTACAGCGCTGGGGAGGAGTGGCTTGAGAACTGTTCAGTAGAAAGGCATTTGGGGGTGCTGGTTGACAGCTGGCACAATATGAGCTGGCAGTGTGCCCAGGTGGCCCAGAAGGCCAATGGCACCTTGGCCTGTATCAAGAACAGTGTAGCCAGCAGGACTAGGGAAGTGATCACCTCCTTGTACTTGGCATTGATGAGACTGCACCTCAAGTGCTGTGCTCAGTTTTGGGCCTCTCATTTTAAAAAGAACATTGAGGTGCTGGAGCGTGTCCAGCGAGAGCAGCAAGATTCGTGAAAGGTCTAGAAAACATGCCTTATGAGGAACAGCTGAGGGAGCTGGGTTTGTTTAGTCTCGAGAAGAGAAGGCTCAGGGGGGACCATATCACTTCTCTACAATTACCTGAAAGGAGGTTGCAGTGAGGTGGGAACAGATCTCTTCTACTGTGCCTACAGTGAGATGACCAGAGGAAATGGCCTTAAGGTGAGACAGGGGAGATTCTGATTAGATATTAGAAAAACAATTTCTCTGTCAGAGTGGTCAGATATTGGAATAGGTTGCCCAGGGAGCTGGTGGAGTCACCACCCCTGGAGGTGCTTAAGAGGTGTCGGGGTCTGTTGCTGGGTGATATGGTTTAGTGGTTTAGGGATTACAGTGATAGTGCTGGGTTGATGGTTGGACTTGATGATCTTAAAGGTCTGTTCCAGCCTTGATGATTCTGTGATTCTACAAATCCAGAAGCTCTGTACATCAAAGTCACAACTGCAGAATTACCATCTTTGCACCTTTGCAAAGCACTGCTCTCTTGCGATAACATTTCTATTTTGGGCTCTTAAACCATACGAAAGTTTCAAAATGCCGCTTTAGTTAAATGCACCTAGTAGAGAATAGAAAGAAAAACAGAACATGCACAGACATAGGAACTAATGTAAGTGCAGACATCCTCATGATTTAGGTTTGTTAATAGACCTTAAAAATGGAGAGGACATGAAAACAAAGTGGTGTTTGAGTGTCACTGTGAGGTTAATTTAATACAAATTGGAGTTTGTTTAATATGACCAAATACAACTATTCTTGTCAGATTATTCTGGCATGTATATGGTTCTACACCTTCTGAAACCTGTTGATTACAAATACACCTCACTCTGTGTTGTTTCAGTCAAGAGACACACAGGAAAGTGTCCGATGTGTCTGTGATTAGAAATAAGCTTTCAAAAATGAGTAAGCAGTTACTTTTGATCTAATACCGGCATGTATTTTGTGGCAGTCTTATCTCACTAAGATTCTTATCTTGAAACTGCATTTGGACTTTATTTTAAACAAGCTTTTCTCTTAAGCTTTATTAGTGTACTACAGATTTACAGAAAAGCTTTTCATTCTACCCACATGTAAAGTGGGGTTTCAAATTGCATTTGCAATGGTAGATATGACATTCTTGCTTATAATGACATGGTCTCTGTTTAGTAACTATGGAAAGGGAAAATACAACTGGTGCTATGAAGACTTACTGGTTCGATGGAGGGTAGAGTTAGCCCATAGGTCTAAGAGAGAGACTTTAGGGGAGCAACTGGCCAAGTCTTCAAAATTTAAAGATTCAGAATTCAGTGACACATGATGGCATCTAGAGAAAGTGATGAATGTGAGGCAGCAGTGAACTGCATTAAATTTTCAGAGAAGGTATCTGATGTGTTTTAAAGGGTCTTGCCATTTCTTCCTGCTCTTTTCATGTGGGGGCCTGACCATGAGCAACAAGAAATAGACCCTTTTATTTTTTTAGAAACTCTCCCTGATCCTTCAGAGATTTCAGGAAGGAGTCAGAAAGGGAGATGACCTGAAGAAGGTCTTGTTCTCTGGGAGAGCAAATTCCTTTACCATAAAATAAATCCCTTGAGATTCATCATCTCATTGAATGTCCTTCAATGAGCTAATACTCAAACTTTGGTAAAATTGGAGCAGAACCCCATGATGGAGCCTAAGTTGCAGGGCAAGTTTAATTCATAAGAATTTCCTGATAAGGTTACATCAGACTAACATGAGAATGATGAGTTGGGCTTGGATATTTTAGCCATACCCACATAAGGATAAATATTATATAACTCTAAGAGTCCATTATTTTTTTATAAGATATGTTTAGTATTTCCTGGTAAACACTGTTTTTGTTTTCTCAAAAGCTCCTAAAATTGCTATCATTTCAGGTTTACCAAGCCCAAATAAATTCAATTATTTCAGAATGTCTGCGAAGTAGGAATTTTCCTTCTTCTTGTGTGGTGATCTGTCCCATCAATAGCTCACTTCTTTCAGCATAATCCAGTCATTTTTCCTGTGTCAGTGTTTAGAATTGACATAAGATTCTGGCATAAAATTGCTTCTTGGTGCTTTCTAAACCTTTGGAAAAAATACCTGCATTTAGCAACTCTGATTCCAAAAATCAGTGCCAAGGCATGGTAGGAAGTACTATAAGTCCACAGACAACCTGTCATTTAGCATCCAGCCAATCCATTCAGTTGATCAGAACAGGTGTGTTTTGGGAGCATTATTAAATATGAGATTGCTCCAAAAGAAATAATAAAAAAATTGTGACTTTACAGATAAGCAGAATTTGCTGCCATCCCGATGGTAGTAAGTTGTTGAGTCAGAGATCATGGGTAAATGGATTCAGGGAGCTGTGAGTTTTTGAAAAAATGCACTGGTCAAATATTCACAAAAGTTTCCAGTGCCAGCCATAGCTGTACCAACACATATGCCTTTCACTCTTTCTACTACTCAAGAATGGAAATCCCTGGAGAAAAACCACATCCGAGTAGTAATAACAACCCTGACAGTCTGTGGACCCAGTTGTTCTTCATATGCTTACCTCGTTATCCCACTTCAATTTTTGTAAATGGATGCCTTACCCTGTTGCCTACTAAGTCTGTGATTATCTGTGTTTGAAACAAAGGTACTATGACTTAGAGAAAAAAATAGTGCAGGTGTTATGAAATCTCTAATTACCAGGCCTTTCTCTGGTAATCAGTGCAGAGACAAAAAGAACAGATCAGCAGTTGGAGTCAACTGTTGTGGCCATAACAGGTTCAGAAACACCCCAAGACGCATTCCATACTCTCCCAGTCCTCGGAGTCAAGACCGACATTTAATGCCACCACTTAGAGGGAAAAAGGTCATGAACAGACCCATTATTTCTGTCCTTAATAAAGACCACCAAAGTATCCTGTTGCTGTTACAACTTTTGATCATTGTCAGCATGGCAGCACGTATAGAGTGGTTGTTAGTTAACACCTGACTCACACTGGTAATGATCAGAACATGCTGCATTTTCATTCTAGGGTTGTATCTTGTGACCAGTAACAGGTAGATCTCATGGTGGAAGTTACTTGCACGTATTAGGATGTGTTTCTAAAGCATTGCATTAACTAACCCTGTCAGCTAAAGCTGTACATAACCATGATTTTCAAGCTGAGTTTTGTAAAATAAAGATCTAAATCACCACTTTCTCTTACCAGCTACAGTAGGCATGAAAGGAGAATTTACCCATGAAGAATGAAACCATGCTCAAATGTCACCTGCTTCAGAGAGACATTCGCTCTCTTGGTATAAGTGACACATAAATAACACCTTCTGGTTAAACTGCAGTATTAAAACACCTGCGTTTTCAGCATTGCTACCTTTAAGGAAATACGGTACACTTTTGAGTAGCATGATCTATTCTGTTACTTTGATAACAGATTACAAAAATGATTGTTTTGTAGTGGTGTTTTTAAAGTAGTATAATTTCTTAGTAAACCATTTTCAAATGTTGAACCTCAACCCACATTTAATTAAACTAGGTCAAGTATTACTTTTTTTAGACAACAAATAACCACACTTCACAAAACCATGTCCTATGTAAGAACACTATCTTTCTCTTCCAGCTGTTTCAGGGTTTTATCATCCACCCGATCATAATGGTATCTGAATATCTTCATATTCTGAAAATACAAAACACTAGCAAACACTCAGTGAATAGAATCTCTGCAAATTTTTTAGGAAAAAGCTCAATTTAGGAAACATGTGCTCATCTTATTTAGAGAAGAAATCACAATTCCTCTCCACACAGTAAAGTAATCTAACAAGTATTAGCATTTCCTTTGAGCTCTGTAAGGAGAAGCAGCAATTAGATAAGTTCAATATTACAAAGGCAGAAGTCTCTAATGTAGAGCAGAGATGGGGAAAGTCTGTCTCCTTTTCTGTCCTTCTCTTGGAAAGAACCTCTATAATAATTAGCAACTGAAAAGTTTGATCAGTAATGCAAAGACTTTTCTTTCTGCAAATAAACAAATTGCTAGGAGGGAATACTCAGCATGCATGCATAGGAAACACAGGTTTTTCTAAAACAAACTCCTCTTTTATACTGCACTACGGCACAAAGCACCAGTGTCAACATTGTTGTCACCCAGAGCATATGGAATCTTTCAAATCCAGATAGCATAGTCATATTCTTTAACCATCAAAGCAATTATCAGTAAAATAATCCCTCAGTCACATTAATGTTGGAAAAGAAATAGAATCAAATCAATAGATACTCTTTGGTTCCCCAGACAGGGAGAGATTTGACTCAACTGATTTTTTGGTGGCTAGTCTATACAGTGGTGTTTTGTCTACCCAAGGTTATGACTTCTATGGCATGATTTCCTAGGATGCATATCAGACTTGGCTACCTAAAGGCTGAGACATCTATAATTACCAGTCACTTTCAGAGATGTTGCTATGATTTCTGTGATTTCTTCTGCTTTACTCTCAGATGTGAGAGCGCCGCATCCTAACCACTAGACCACTAGACACTCCCCCGGGCAGATGGAGCTCGTCAGCCCTGTAAGGTCATCCATCTAAGAGAAGGTCACTCTAAACAAACCTACGTCCTGAGGACCTCACTGCCATTGTCCAAGCTCGCTTGGCCCCGGCAGATGAACCTTAGGATTAAAGGGTGGGCTCAGTTCAGCGCAGGCTGTGTCTCACCAAAAAAATCCATTGCGCAGGCTTGAAAGGTAAAAGACCTTTCCCAAAATCTTCGTTCGCAAAGACTGGCCATACCTACTTACCTACCTACTCTCAGATGTCCTGAACAAAGGATCATCAAGTCAATGGGGTAAAAATGCTTCTGTACATTACAGATATCATGTGGCTGCTCTGCCCATGAGGGCTGGTCAGTCATTTTCATTGTGCCTTCTTAGAAGAGTTCTTCAAATCCCATGGCATCCTTTGGAGCCAGCCCTGCTCTATGCAGTGGCTGTCCTCAAGTGTTGCTGACAATGCATGAGGCCATGACTCACTAGTGTTGGCCTTCCACAGTGTAGATGAATTTATGCTGAATACACAATGAATCTGCAATGAAACTACAGTGTTGTACATTATAGAGCAATCTACAGTTGTGATTCATCCTGTCCTATAACAGATGTCTAAGAGGAGAAATTAATACTCTGTTATGGAAACTTAGGTACTAATTGTACAGGAATCTGAAGAACTGAGAGTAGACATTACAGAATCACAAAATCACAGAACATGCTGAGTTGGAAGGGACTCACAAGGATCATTGAGTCCAACTCCTGACCCTGCACAGGACCATTCCCAAGAGTCACACCATGTGCCCAAGAGTATCCTCCAAACACTTCTTGAACTCTGTCAGGCTTGATGCTCCCTGAGGAGCCTGTTGCAGTGTCCAGCCACCCTCTGGATGAAGAACCTTTTCCTACTATCCAACCTAAATCTCCCCTGAAACAACTTCAGGCCATTCCCTTGGGTTCTGTTGCTGGTCACCACAAATAAGAGATCAGTGTCTACACGTAACTTGGCAAAAAATAGCTGCAATTAAAAGGATCAGATTCTGCCACAGAAGTTTGAAAGTTATATATTCAGAGGTTCTAACGCCAGATAAACCTTTGGACTGTTTCTCTTGACCACCTTCTGTGTAAACAAGGTCTTAATTACCCTTTCATCCCCCCGACAAGTTTCTTACTAATCTTTATAGAGTCACTTCTCAATTTCACTCTGATGATCTAAGCAGATTTTTTTACTCTCATTCTCTCACTCAAAGATGTTCTCTCAACATTCTGAGTATCTGTCATGGTTCTTTTCAACTTATCAATATCAAAATTGCAATCACTATGTTAATTGTTATTGACACCTCATCAGGAAATAAAGTCACTTCCTTTCATTTTCTTGCTAATTTTATTTTTAGAAAATCTGAGGACTGTAATATGATTTTCTCTCCATATTATCACACTGGAAATTTATGCTGAACTTTCACTCTGTGGACTTTGCTGGTTTTAGTTATCACTTTCTAACATTCAGTCATTTCTCTGTAGGCCTGAATTCCCTAGTTTAGATGTAGAGCTTTACACTGGCTGTATTAAAATGCATCTGACTTAAATAGGGCTCAATTATTAAAATCTGCTTTATATATGTCTGCCTGAATTTAGTCTGAATAGTTGTCTGTGCATAGGACTACTTTAGCATCTCCTTTAGAAGAAAATTCCTTATGGACAATCATACTTTAAGCCAGTTCTCTTACCAGTCAGTGCAATTTATTAGTATATTATGGAGCTATTTTTTTTTTATTTTAAATACCAAGTGTTACAAAGTCAAAAACCTATGATTTGCTTAGTAGGGTCTACCCTCCATAAACTGACAGGAATTAATTGCATTCTCATTTTTAAGGTTATGTTTGTTGACTCCCTTATGAGCTTTTCAATTATTTTGTTCAGGAAGAGTTATAGGAAGTTCAGGAAGGTTCAGCCAATAACCTCATATATAATTCTCTGTTTCTTTTTCAGTATTAGCACAATATTGACACTTCACCAGTGTCCTGTTGTAATTTACTAAAGGATTACAGTATTTCTCAAAAATCTTTGTCAGTGGCACAGGTGTTTGTTCAGACAACTCCTTTTTGCTTCCTTAGGTATTTATGGACTGAAAAATGCTTCGTCATCCTCATGTAGTCAAGTGTACCATCTCTTCCCTATTGAAATATGTCAGAAATATTTGCTGAGATTTTCCTTTTCTGTATAATTTCTAAATGCTTTACTCTCTGTATCAAATACATTGCTTGATTTCATATTAATACTTATCCTTTCTTTGTGCTATAGACTTCTCTTTAACTTCCCTTATTCTCTAAATTTTAATAGCTGTAGTTTGTATTGACTGCTACCTGGTTTTCTTTCTCTGCTTGACAAATATATGCTTTATTTTTTAATGGTCCTTAGAGGAGCATTACTGCACTGCTGAGCCTGTAAATATCTGAAATATTTTAAGATATGATTTAGACATGAATTACATTATCAGGAATGTCACTTTTAAAATAGAGTCCAGTAAAAAATTGATTTAGACCAGTGGAAGCCATGAGGATATTTTAGCTGCCTGCACTGTAGCATGCCACTGATGCCAGATGTTCATTCCCCAAAAGAGGGCAATGCTACTCATCAGCCAGAAGCTGGCAGCACTGCATGGTCCCATGGCATATAGTTACCTTTTAAGTCTTGATGCTGAACTACACTGTATTAGATTAAGTAAGAGAACAACCTTTGAATGGATGAATATATATGTTTTGGCCTCTCAGATTTCACTTACACAACCATCTTTAATGGACACTCTATCTTTCTAAGGAAAGCCTTTAAATCTGCTCTTGGGTTTGTATTTCTGTTTTCCTGATGATAAAGAGATGAGAAATGGTGTATTTTATGCAAGTCTGTGGATTTTCCATGCTGGACTAAGCATACCACTTTGTACTGCACCCACCCCGTTTCACAAACAAATACAGAAAAGCTCCAAAATACACGATCAGAGGGGTTTAAGTGGGCCAGTTAATTGAGTCCTGCACAGCTGCAGGCTCTCAGGTCTCAGATGTGGCTGGCAGTGGCACTGGATGTATGCCTTGTGATGGTGCCTTCTAAGTGAGCGTGAAAAATAGCGGTAACTTTTCACCCTTCTCAAGCACTGAGTTCTTCTCTATAGAAGTTTGTTGTTTCTAGGCAAGTAGAGGTAACTATCTGTAAAGAGTCAGTATTAGAGTTGTCTGACCTTTAACAGATGCTGGAAAAGTTTTTCTGTAGTTCCTTGAAACTTGTTCTTCTCTCCCCAGAAACACTATATGGATTTCCTCACACCTGAAGAGATGTGACTTCTGAGCAGGCACTACTTGGATGGCTTACAAGTCATCTGAAACACCAACAGACAGTGTAGCACAGAGGAGGCTATGTAGCTCTATGAAAGTCTAACTCACGCTGCACATTTCAAATTTACATAGTTAAGACAGAGATCAGAGAGACAGAGGTGCAGAACCTTTGATGTAGCACAATTAATTGTATGACACCATCTCCATTTCTTTCTTTGTTGTCAGGATAAATATATCTGATGTGACATTGGTCATTCTGATGGTGTTATGATACATGAGCAAAATAAATGACAGTTCATCAGGTAGCATCGCTATCTGCCAGGGAAATGGGAAAATGGGGATAACCAGTGCCTCCTGTGCCACCCAGAGCTTTCACACTTCTCTTACAAAATCACAACACCCAGTACCAGGCACAGATTCCTTCAGTCCCAGTGAACAATAAACTTCACAAGGCACTGATTGCTATTGCATGCTAAGACTTTCTGCCTTTTTTTTCCTTTAGCACTGTCAGCAGAGCAGAGCTTTTGGACATTTTTAAAAGAAAGGGATTAGCCTCCTCTGAAACGTGGGTTATTTCCTCTCACTTGTTAATGTGTACTGCCCTCTTGTGATAAAATAGGTTTTCAGCGTACTATTGATGTTCTGTTCTTGGTTTTACTTCTTGCAGTTGCCTGCATTTTTTTTTTGTTTGTTTGGGTTCCTTTTCCAGTCGCCAGAGCTATCGTTAAGGCTTTTTTCCTTTTCCAGTCCCCAGAGCTATTGTTAAGGCTTTTTCCTAAAACAGAAATGATTTATCTTAACAGTAGAAGGATGAAAGAAAAACAACACAGAACTTGTTCAAAATATTTTTATTCATGCATTTAACATCTTCCATGACTGTTTTACCAAGCATACAAGAATCAAATGGATATGTAGGCAGCAACTACTACAGTGACAAATGTAGACTTGAAAGGATGAGGAAAGTACACAGCACTTCATTGCAAAGGCAGTCTTGGAACAAAGATGTCCAGTGTGCAACAGTGTTCTTAATTGCATAATCACCATCATAACAGGCTCATGAATTGCGAGGGAAAGCTACATACTGCTGCAAACCTGATCTCCAAAACTTAAGAGAGAAAAAGGTCGCTTTCCAAAGCCAACTGGGCAGGCAAAGCCACGCATGATTTGAACAGGATGGATGAAAGGCCATCACTGCCTGGGAAGGAGGGAGAAGGCAAAACCCTTTAGAAGCAGGAGAAAAGGCAGCATGACACACCACCCCTGTGGCCAAGAGGATGGCACAGAGGAAAGCCCAAAAAGAGATCTTCTGGGTTAAGTGCTGGTTGGGAAGGAGTTGCCTCCTCCTGTGTTCTGGGCAAGGTGCATCAAAGATACGCAACTGTAATCCTCTTGTCCTCTGAATGGAAACAACGCACAGGGACTGCAAATGATTCCTCCCTGCTTATTGTGTTGTCTTAGACACAAAGGTATAAATGAGTTTGTGGAATTTATTTCCTGGAATTAGCTACCAGATCAGCAGCAAATTTTCCTAAGCAACTCCACAGGGAGTGAAAAAAAAAAATAGTATGCAGTACTGTAATTAAGGATAAATGCTATGTGTGATGTGCTGAAGGGAGAAGAAGGGAGAGAATTTCAAAAAATGAAACTAACAGAAAACCTAAAATCTGGCCTTTTCTAACCTCTGATTGATGGATTTCACAACCTTTAAATTTTTCTGGGATGTTTTTAATGCAATGACTACTTTTATACAAGAACTCTCCCTAGGTTGAGATTCAAGTCACAACTTTCAGTCTCAACTGCAAATCAAAAGACAGAAGAACTTGTTGAAGAAACACTGATTTTTTTATTTTGCAATGGCAAAGCAGGGAATATTTCTCCTGACCTTAATTTTAGTATGAACAAATCATATTAGCCAAAACATCCAAGAACACAGATCACAAGGCAAGCATCCCACCCAGGAAAATTATAGCTGTAACAGGGGAAGAAGTATCAGGTTATCACAAATGAAGATACAGCTGGCTGCCATCAAGAATGAGCAAGGAATCCAGACATAATCTGCATGTGTCCATGCTTGGAGACAGTCCACGTGAATGCTTAGTTTAACCCAACTTCTCCAAAGCCAGATGAATGTTACTATCCTGCTCATGCCCTTAGATGCTGCAAGGCTCAAAGTGGATTGGTCAATGCCAAGGATTATGGAAAGGAGCATCAAACCTTAAGTACCTCAGTGCTACCTCTTCCTGATGTGCTCCAGCAATCAGTCTCCTGGGCTATGGGCTGGGAACGGGAGCATGAACTGCCAGGAAAATGGCTATGCACAACACTGCACTTCAACTCCACGAGCTCCTGGAATTAGCTGACCACACTCAGTCAGCATTTTTCTGAACAGGTTTCTTTTTCATTGAGGCATTTCTCCTACCTCCTTCCTGCATTTCTGGGACAAGAGCCTCTCAACAGGTGTTTGCAAGAGTTAGTGTTTGGAAACTCCTTATTGCAAATGATGAGAAAAATAGGGAAGAGACCTATACAGTGAGGACTTGAGGATACCAAACCCCATAGTCTGCGTATTTCCATCCCTCCTACCAACTATTACCTTAGGAGTTGTTGAGGACCAGAGCATCCTTACTGTGCTGAGGAATGTACTTAAGATGAGCCTGGGAGATCTGCTATGTGCTTGGTCCTTTGACTCTCTAACCTTTTGGGACTCAATGTCCTTGTAAATGTGAGAACCAATCTAGGCTAATGACATAAGGTGGGAATAACTGAGGAACATAAGAGAAAGAGGCAGCCAACACCCCTTGAGCTATAGAGACCTAGCAGTGAGTAAATGGCAAATGCTAGGGAGTTTCACTCCAATAAAATGTTCAAGAAATACTTGAACTGTGTGTGAACCTTGTACTTTTGGATCTGTAGAACTGCCACAGAATGGTCACAAGAACAATCTTGCTCCAGAAATTACTGCTACTCCCTGCTTTCGGCAGTGCTGTTAGACTTTCTGCGGTATTTTGGCAGATCAGCAGCTTAGGGGAAGTGAATGACTCCAGCTTTTGCTCCAAATTGGCAGCAAAACTGAACTGGAGTAAGATGAATATAGCTATGTGTGTTTTTCTCCCTTCTTTTCAAGGCATGTTGCAAAACAAAACACTCAAGCTGGTGAAAGCTCAAAGTCTCATTTCTGTGAGGTTCTTTAAGTGGGATTAAACCAAAACATAAAGAAGAATTTCTCATTTAGAAAGGCACATGTCTGGGGAGCTGGCCATCAGGAGCAACATCAGTGCAAGGAGAGGAAGAAGAAGCTGCCCCTTTCCCAGTTTGCTCAACTTTTGGACTGCCACTGGGATTGCCATCACCTCCCAAACTCATTGCTAGAGGGGCAGAGTTGGCTGGCAGCCAAATCTCTGCATGGGGACCTGAGCAGTGGGGCTGGCTTTCTCATGAACACTGGGCTGCTTCCGTATCCCCTCCACCCTGCCCACACAGAGCAATCTACTTCCTCTCCCTAAAACCTGGGGATGCCATGCTGTCATGGGGAAGAGAGCCTGGGAGAGATTGTCCATGCCAGGTCAGAAACAGCCCCTGGGGTGTGCAGTGCAGCAGACGGTGCTTCTATATTAATTTCTCTGACAGCTTATAAAACAAAGCTGCATATTTGGAGAAAAATAATTCCAAGAGGAAATTCTCATCTATCCCCACCAGAGGCTTCTCTTGATATAAATGCAGCCTGGGAATGAAGAATTAGGACCAGGTATTTCCCTTAACACTGCTGTTTTGCAAGACTCCTGGTAGCTTTTTGCAGTGTCAACATTAGCACTGCCTTGGTATCTTTACACTCAGCAGAGAGTCCTTGACTGATGAAATGGGAAAATACCATTTCTTTCTCTAGTGTCAGCTAGGAAACACTAATTTCTTCCCCATTAATTCTTGATGGCATGGTAGGAAAGCATGTCTCTTAACAGCTCAGGCAAGTTCATTATCTGGAGGAGACCTGCAGTGAGGCAGAGCTGCCTGTTGCGAAGCACAGACTTGCCCTAATCACCCTGGCAGATGTCACCTCACAAGAGGAGCTGGGCAGTGATTATGGCCCTGCAAAGAGTACATGTACACCAAAGGTGCTGTACTGGCTACAGTCCTCCCTCTGTTTGTCCTCTTGTGGTCACAGTTTGAAATTCAAAGCACAGCTAAATAAATGGGCGGGGAGTTGAGTAAATTGGAATATCATGACAAAATCACCTTGTCATTTAGCAGCTCAAGAATAAAATTAATGAAAGTACAGAAAGCAGAAGAGCAACATCCTGGCTTCAAGCCAAGTTCAGCTTTTAGTTTCCAGAAACACTCTAGCTAACATGTTTGGAGAGACATCTGGAAGCTGGTGGAGTTGGTGACGCTGTGCTGCTCCTTGGTTTTTTTGCTGGCTGGGCACAAGCCCTGCGACCCTGGGTACCTGTGTGCATTGGTGACAGCCTTGGTGCTTAGGAAGGGGAGAACATCTCTATTCCAACATCTGCAGTACTTGGTTCTCTCTTAAATGCCACTCTCACTCTCACTAAACCATGACACAAACCTGGGGCTGGGCATGGCCATGACGGTGGGGTGGACTGATGGCCTCGGGGCCGTTTCCACCTGTGTCACAGGATGCTGGGTCTGATTCCCTCATCAGTGCTCACAGAGCTCCTCTACTCAACATTTCTCTGCTGCTCTTGGGGTCTGTGCTTTCTGCTGCCTTCAGCACAGGGCAACACATCCACCACACATGGGAGCAGCACATCTGTTCGACTGTCCTCTTTTTCCTCCACAAACACTGTTTTCTCTCCCTGCTTTCTCTACATCAAATATCTAGAGTATTGGTGCCCTTGAAGGATAACAGAGGTTGCCATTAGGCAGCTGGTGACTTTGCAGCATCCCGTGTCTGAGCAGCTGCCATGTGCAGCACGGATATTAGCTGAATCCCTGCAGGCTGTTTCAGGAGGGCAGGCAGGGGCTGATCCTGGAACTGGGGCAGGGCATGCAGATCAGATGCCAGTGGTGTGTCCAGGGGGGAGTTGTGCCTATTGGGAATGCCCATGTCCTGCCAGACTACTATGCCATGCCATAGGGAAGTAGGTGGTAGTAAGTCGGTGGTAGGTGCCATGACAGGTGCTATGGAGGCAGCAGTGTGATTCCCCTGCCTGGCACAGCAAACAGTGACTGTTGACTTTGCACATCACCTCAACCCACTACTTTCTGCCAGGGTGCACACAATGATCTGGTTTGACCAGCTCAGGCTCTCCATGCCACCCACTGGTACATGGGCAAAGTGCGTGTCAGCAGGGTGAGTCACTGCATGAAGTTTCTAGCAAAAATTTTTGGGGTTAGGGGTATGATGAGAGTAACACAGCCCCTGGAGTTTTTCTGATGGAGTCTCCTCCCTGGATTTGTGGATTGAGGGATGCACACTTGGTGCATTTCCCACCACAGCCCCTTCACCCACCCCCTCCACCCTCCCCATGGGCATTTGTATCAGCCTTTCCACCAGTCCCAGGGCAGAGAGTGAAAAAAGTATTTCTTGAAACAGCCTTTACTTTGCACATTGCAGAGCCCTTTGGAGACATACGATATTCTTTGAAACATCTTTCTTCTCCCGTGACGAGGAGAGGCAGTGTGACGTGGGGGATTGCTCACGCCTCTTCCGTCTCCTTTCCATTTTTTAATATTGTGTGTGTTTCCTCAGCTTATTGGCATTTTCCTATGAGTAAGCTGTTACCACATGCACCAATAGGTTTTTTGCTTAATGCCTGGCCAAGAGTGGAAAAGGGGTACTGAAGCATTTGGTAAAACATGAATATAGTGGTAGGAAGGTGTGAGAGATGGTTTCTAAAGGCTGTGGTAAGTAAACTTGCAGGCACTTTGTATACCCAAAGCAAAAGGGTTAAAGTGAGAAACTTCTGCTGGCCCCAGTTCACTCTTACGAATACTGCACCACACTTGATGCTCTATTCACATAAAACCCTGTGTCAAATTATGAGCTGAGCTTGCCCCATCCCTACGTATTATCTTCCACTCATTAACCACTTCAAATTCACATGGTTTTTACACAGTAAAAAGCCATGAGTAATCTTTCTTAAATATAGCTGCCTACAGTCAATCTAGGAGCATGTGTTGAGGATGCTGTACAGCTTTTAGTACCCTGTTTCACACGGGGGTAGTTTCTGCTGTGACGACCTCTTTGCTGCTTGTTCTGCTAGAAATCTATGGACTTCAATAGGGATGAACTAGCACCATCAATAAAAAATGAAACCAGCAGAGCTGTTTCACTGTCACCTGTATTTATACATTTTATTGAAACCCTCAGGATTAAAAATGCTCTCCTAATACATTAGGGGAACAAAAAATAATGATGTATCTTTCTAACACAAAATGGTGACAATCTTATGGGCATCCATGCTATTATTTCAAATAAGCAAAACAAATTTCAAACAAAACCCAATGGCAACAACAAGCTGGTTGAATAAGCAGACAACAATTTTATCCACCAACAGGTGTTCTACCAGGCCGTGATGATGACCAAAGGGTAGCTCAGTTGCTTTCAAGGGGACATCATACGTCCAATCAGTAAGAATTTTTGAAAAAAGCCCAGTTCAAGACCAGATTTGACTATCCCTCTGCACTGTCAGAGGGAGACAGATTACCTGAGGAGTAAAAACTGGTAGGTTCCAGCAGGAGCTGAGAAACATGACTTTTGTGCCCCTACGGATCAGGGCAGATTCTGCCCCAAAGTGCTGAAGTGAAGACTTCCACACTCCATAAGTGTCAGAGTGTCTCATGTTTCTTCACTTCTGGATAAAGACACCAATAACCATTAATAAGGATAAAAATAGGTCTCCATGAGCTTTTAAATTACACAATGTAATAATAAAAATTATTTTAGGGAAAATAGTACAGTCTCCTGCTGAGACTGCATATAAAAGTCATCAAAGACTGCACTGTTACACCTTCATTCACACACTGCTACAAGCTCGTTGCCCCTCAAGACTGTGAAAGGGAAAAGCTAAAAATCAAAATAGAAAGTCTTTGAGGTACAATATAATAATTTATATTCTATTTAAACTTGAATTCTGGCCAGAAAGAAGCCATTAAACTGAGGCTTCTCAAATGGTTTTGCAAACAATGACTATATCAACCACTTCTTAGATCATGAATAAATCATGGCCAATAAATCAGTACGAATCTGTAAGGTGTGTGATGAATCCTTGAGGAAACAGGATTATCTTCAGTGGATACATTTAGGTTAAGAGAGCACAAGCAAGATTTTCTTTAGTTTGCTTAAACTCTATTATATTACCTCTATACATCTCGACAACTTTCTCTGTTCAGATACACTCAGTGCAAGAATGCGTAACGGAAGAAAAGAAGGGAATGTCAGCTCAAGGGTCCATCTGGAGTGTGTCTTACCTGTGGAAATGGCCATCAACAAAGGTACAAAATAGAGTGCAAAAATAGGGAAAAGATACAAAAATCTCATTCGGCCTCCAGCAGTCAGGGACGTGGGACCTCCTCAAGCCAGAGCTGCACCCTGGCAATCACATACAGAGTCAAAACTCCATGAATTTGTCTCACCCCAGAGTGGTACCTTTGCACTCGTGGCTCCTGCAGAACCCAGTGGCAGGGATAAAAACCCAGCCCCTTGTTTTGCACCTCTCATGTCCACAGGCTTCTGTTGTGGCTTTTTTCCAGACTCAGGATGCTCTGAGGCTTTAACTCTCCACCAGTGGAAGCCACTCCTTATCTTTATATCTTCATAGGATCCTTCCAGTCATCCTTTTTTTTTTTTTTGTGTCTGGGATGGCATAACCAGACCTGTACAAAGATTTTAAGGTACATATACAACAAGGACTTATTTATTGGCACAGTGATGAGCCTTTTTTGTGTTCTACACTTTACTAAGAAGACCTAACATTCAATTTGCCTTTTAAAAGCTTCTGAGTGTTCACAGAATTTTTCACAGTGATGACAAAGACACTTTCCTGAGCAGAAGCAAGGAAAATCCATCATTTCGTACATCGTTTTTGTCCTAAATGTATTGTTTGGTGTTTATCAGCCTTTTTTAGTGCTTATCAGGTTTTTTGTTTATTGCCCTGTCACTCAACACCATGAAGTAGTTTTGCAGGTCTCCAAAGTCAGCTTCAGGTTTAAGTATCCTGAATAATTTGGTGTCATCTGCAACTTTTTCCACCCACTCCCCATTTCCCTTTTTTGGGTCAATCTGCATTTCAGAAACAACGGGAGTCCTAGTAAATATCTGTAAAGTCCTACAGATAGGACATTTCCTAATGGTCTTTTTCCATTAGAAAAAATAATCACTCTGCCTTCCGCCCCCAGTTTCTGAAATTCTGGGAGACCAATATTTTAGCATGGGATATGGGTTTTGAGGGCAGTGTCTGTGTTGCCTTAGTGTATGGTGTGACCCAGCTCACAGGGGTGAAATAGCTGACTTTGATTTTCCAGGCAGTTTGAAAAGCCCAGTAGTTATGTTTGAATTGAGCATGATGAATATTATTGCAGACATATGCCTTTAAAGTCAGACTGCCTGCTCTCCCACAGTTGTGAGAAGCCCACTTTATGCTCCACCAGGGAGATGTGTGCACACATGTGCACATGTTGGTATGTGCAAGGCGCAGAGTCATTGCTCTGATTTTGAACAGAGATTTTGAGCATTGGAAAAATACCTTATCTGAAGCGCTGGGCTTCGTGTTTAAGCAGCAGTTTAAGATTTTCCTGAGTCAGCACGGCAGAATTGAGCCTTTCATGAACAGCTAAGCAGTTTCTTCTGGTTGCAAATCAATTCTGCTCACCTTCAGCTGGAACTAGTGATTTCTATCATTTGTTCTCAGGGCCATGGAGAAGATGTTTTGCTTCAGTTTGATTCAGTGCTTGTCTGTTTCTCAGGAAGATCGCTGTAAAAATGAAGACTTGCATTTTGAGTTAGTAACACTTCTATTTGCCTTTCATTTTGTAGAAAAACAGACTTTCTCTGCAAAACATGGGGGAAACCCGTATAAAAAACAGGAAGTGCTTTCAAACTGCTCACCAAAGCATCACCAGGCAGCCAGGCACCAAGGATCAGCCCTTTTCCTTCCACCCAAGGCTTTTCCTAACACTGTATGCCCAATCCATTTTCTGAAATCAGTTACATTGTACAAAGTTGTTGTTACCTGCCTGATGACAACAGCCAGAGGAACCCTTAGGGCCGCCTCAGGTGCCCCTGTGCAGGTTGCTGCACAAAGACAGAAGTGGTTGCATCCTGCCCTGAGGGGTCTGCAAGAGAAAAAACCCATGAGAGGGACAGGTACAAGGTGGCAGAAGGTTCCCACACTGCTTCAAGAGCGGCCTCAATCTTCAAATGGTTCTTCAAATGTAGCATTAAGCAAAGCTGCCCTCAGGGATTGCAGCATGCACAAAGCTGGAGGTCAGCTGTGGATTTAATGCCCAGTTAGCACACTGGGGCAGGGCACACCCTGGTGGAATGTATCCTGCTGGTGGTGCACAGGTGACTGCAAGGTCTCTGTGCAGGCAGGGAGCTGAGGACACAAGCATGTGCTGCTTATTCAAGACTGTGAGAGCTTTGTGGACATACTTGATCTGGGCTGGATGGGAAGCAGCCTTCCCATGGCATCTTGGAATAAACACAAGGTGCTCTTTTGCATGGGGCTGGAAGACGGTTAGTGCTGGGTGGCAGCTGGGTGGCAGCTCAGTGTGTGTGCACAGATGTTTTCTCTGTAATGATGCCCTTTGGGCCTCATTTGCTGAAGTTCTTCATGCCTTCACCTCCCCTGACTTCAGTGTTTGGTACCTCTGGAAAAACAAATCATGCATAATATTTTGGCTGTCTTACACGTAATGTAAAATTCGCTTTTACTACCATCGTGTGGAAAATTTAACTCCTGTTCTCCATCTTGCCTCACTGACCTGCCCTGACCATCGTACCCGAAGAGAAGAGCTTGCATACCCAAGGGAGTATACAGTCAGCTCTTGCTACACACAGCTCCACAGGGCATATGGAACATCTCACAGAGCGCAGGTCTGCTCCACTGCTGTTGCTTCTTTAAGCAGAAAAAAATACTGTTGCTGGAGACCCCTGTTCAGTTTTTGTTTCATGCTTACATTTTGATAAAAGAACTGTGAATCCTTTATGCAGCCACTGGCAGATAAGTTAGAGCATGAACTGAAACATAACTGAGATTAGGTTCTACTGATAGGCAACTGAAAATGGGCATCCTGACAGATGGTGCCAATTGATTTAACTGCAGCTGCGATGCTTAACAGGGTAGAAAATGCAAGTAAAAATCTAATGGGAGCCTTGCCCTAGTTAAATCAGCCTCTTATTTAACTTACCAGTAGTAATCAGTGTTAATAAATTCCAGTGAAACCAATGATAGAAAGAATTATCTGTTTCATTAGGCTTTCCAATCAAAGCTAGTAAAGCTGTGAGCCTTAAAAAATTTTAAGTATATATGTATAAAAAGATATGCACACACATTTATATACACCTAGAATATATATACTGATATATAATATATATCAGTATGCTATTTACTTAACATAAATATTATATGTATCATGCATATCTTATTCGACATATACATGTTGCCCTTATTGTATTATCAATATGGAATGATATATAGAGATAAGTTTCATTTATATTGATTTAAATATATATAAAAGTCTATCAAACAAAGCAAGAAAAAGCAACATTGCTATTTCAAACCACAGGGATGAAAAGAAGAGGAAGTGTGGTGAAGGAGTGGAGAAAAGTGGGAAAAGACAGGAGAGAGCAGAGGTGAAAGCCTGGCATAGATCTTTGCAGCTTCTCTTCAGCCTCTGCAAATGATGTCTCAAGGCTGTTTTCCTCTGTGTTTCTATCCTGGTCTTGGTCAAAGATAGGGTTAATTTTTCACAGTAGCTTTGAGGGGGCGGAGCCTGGAGCCATGTGGGCTAAGCCAAGACCCTATGTTGTTTGATACCATGCTATGTCATTGCCAAGGGTGAGGCAGAGGGACTTAGTTTTCCTTTGGGGAAGAAAGGCCTTCCTCCCCAGTTGTAAGGAAAGCGTGGCAGGCAGAGGTCTGTCCACCATTGTTTTTCATCGTACCGGGATTAGTGAGCATTGTGCATGTAAGTCACCCTCTCTCTTTGTACACTTTTTTTATTAGTATTGTTGCTGTTAATGTTTGTGTCCTTATCTCATTGCTGTTTCCAATAAATTGTTCTTAACCCATAATGCTTTCCTTTTTTGCTTCATGGGGAAGTGAGTGCCAGCACAGTGAGAGCACTAAATTGGGAAATACCATTCCTAAACCACAACAGCTTCCTCACAGAAGTCCTCTTTCTATTCAGGCATGGGTTCAGATCTTTCTGATCAGATTTAAGGTACGTGTTGGAGGTTCCCAAGGCCCCATGTGCTGTAGCAGCCATCCCAACGTCAGGCACCAGCTCTCCAAGCTGCTTGTCTGTCCTGCTCACAACTGACTGTACTTTGGTGCATCTTGAAAGGTTGGAGATGGATCGTTGTCCTGAGGTGCTGTGAAAGCGAGTTAGCTCTAGTGTGATGCTTCAAAGGGACTGTGGTTTCATCCCCTCTTGCCACAGTGCCACATTGCCAGTGCCAGGCCCCCACTGCCCTTCTGGCACAAGCCTAGGGAGCACAAAGCCATTGGCTCTTCAGCAGCCACTGTGTCCCTGTCGTGTATCCAAAGCCAAAAGACCTCCCACAGTGCAGGACTCCATCACTCTGTTTTACATCAGGGTGCATCTGGCCTTGATGATCCCACTACAGACCATCGTATGTGCTCATGCAAGAAAGGTTTCTGAATTCCTGTGAAAATCATGTGAATAGAGTAAACTGGGGAAAAAAAATACCCACTTGCCATGTCATTGGCTTCAATGTTTACCCACTACAGTTGCCAAGTAGCAAGATTCATGAAAGGACTTAGCATAGACAAGAAAACCCTCCCACACTTTCTCTGCCTTTTGACATTTCCACAGTAGTGCTGCAAGATGTGATCCGAAAAGCAAGCGGTGAAAGCAGAGCCTGGCTCACTCATGCTTCTGCATGGAGCATTCTGGTCTCCTGTGCACAGAAATTCAGTGCCTCTGCTTGGGGATTTCAGGGGCAAAGCTCCCCAGCCACTCGTAACCTTAGGAAGCTGCAATGAAAGTCTAGGGAAAAAATAATTGATAGGCAGATTTCTATAGCACCCGAAGGGAATCAAATTGTTGTGTGTCCAGCAGTGCTCATCAAGCAGGTGTATTTCAGAGGATGATGCATCATCTGCAGCATATCACAGAGTTTGTTTAATCTATGTCCACCGCTGCTATCACTTAAAAAGAGAACATATTTCAAAAGACTGCCTCACCATGCAGTGTGTTTTTGCCCTTAGAAAAACATCACCTGCTGGACAGTCACTTCCCTCTGCAGTGAGAGAACATGGGGTCCTGATGAGGTGTCTTGACCTAAGTGTAGAGATCGTGACCATGGGTTCATAGGATTCCATAACACTCAAGTACATGGAGGCCTTTATCCTCCTAATATCTCTACTTAATTACTGATTACCACATATACCACAAAAATCACCACTAGCAAATGTACCTACGATTAATAAAGTGAATACGGATGAATATATATATATATATCAAGCTATTACATATTGCTAGCATCAGTCAATTGCAGTCTCGATCAATAGTGTGGTATCAATCAATGATCACACCAATTAGTACCGTAGTGCAATCAGTAGCAGTTGCAACTAAGTAGCTATGTACTTTTACCAATTACCACAACTTGTCATTAGCAAAATAATTAATATGTATAATATTAATCTGAAGCAAATTAGATTTCAGAAGAAAATCTCAAAAGAGGGGGGACAAACCAGTCTGAGGTGGGTGCTACACACCCACCCACCCCCAAAGGAGGGGATGACAGACTGAACCAGAAAGATAACAGAGAGAGTCTCACTTGACAGGGTCAACCAGGCATCTATGGTGAGAGTCCAAGATCCTGTAGAAAGTTTGTGTGGGATTCAGCTGGGAAGCTCTGAGTGAGACAGGGGCTCAGTTTTGGATAAAAAATATTTTTTTTCTGTATAACATACGGACATAAGAGGGCGTAGGACAACCTATTTCAAGCAATGAATGGATGCTGTTAATGTCTGGTTTCACCTATAACAGCCAATACGTTATGATGTTTTCTGTTCTTTAAGAGCAATTTTGTTTTCTCGGACTGTTTTCCACCTTCTCACATGATCAGTTGCTTTTACAGTCCTTTGTTTTTCTGCTTATCTATGGTATTTCAGGATGTCTCCAGTTTCTAGGTATCCTTGCTGCACTTTCCAAGGATGCTTCTAGTTCACAAGCCTTAGGGGGGATCCCATTCATCAGCAGTCCCAGGCTGCCCTTTCTCTGTCTGTATTTTTCAGCAGATGATTTCTTCTTCAGTGATTTTCCCCTTCTAACCATCTTTATGACTGCTCACATTACAGGGCTGGGTTGGGAGGAAAGTGAATGCCTGCTAGGCTGCGAGGTACCTGCCAGGCAAGCTGGATGTGGGATAAGAAATACCTGGACATTTCACACCAGCAGTACTACTAGTGAAACCTGGTGGCCAGCATTGCTCTCCCTGATACCCAGCTCCTCTCAGGTGGTGCCTAATAGTGTTTGTCTTCTCTTCCAAGCCCCTGTGTTTCATGAAGGCTCAGTCCTCCCTTCAAATCTGGATAAAATTAGCCATGAGTGCTAAAATTACTGTGAGACCAAAAGTGAGAAACTGACTAATGGGATAGATGTAAGCTTTGTTCCCCTGGAAAAGTGAACTTTGGAGTGGAGCAGGAGCTATGCCTGACATACTTTATGGTGAAAAACAATCTTTAATTTTAAAATTACAAAGAGGACAAAAATACAGCACTTTGTAACTGAGGCTTCCCTGACTTTCAACAAACCATGTCAGTGCTTTGTTCTGTCCTTTCTCTGCTGAGTTAAATTGTTCCTGATGGGATATTGTAAGCTCTGTGTGCTGAAAGAAGCCAAAAGAGAGGATAACTTGGGGCTCTGCACAGAGAGCTCCATCCTCCATTCCTGGGCAGGAGGAAATATGTGGTCCCCACACTGGTACTGTGCATGTGAGCACAGAAGCAACAGGCTGGTTTCTGGCCCCACTGCAGGTGGTTATTTATCCTCTCTGTGTCCTCTCTGTGCTTCTCTGAGCTTGAAATTGTCACCAAACCTGATGCCTAGTACAAATAAACCACATTTCTCCATAAGAGATTTGCGCAGGGACTGGGACAGGCTCTATGCACTCTGCCTGATGGGGAGCATGGGAATGTGTTGCTTTCACAGCTCACCGGCAAATGCAGAAAATGTGTGAGAAGGTCATAATTGACTCTTGGATACAGATTAGGAGGAAAACAGCTCCTTTTGAAGCAAGGGAACATCAGGAATGAAGAGTCAGGGGGGGACCTCCTAGGCAGAATGCCCCCAAATGACCTTTAGACAATGGAAGTTATACACACCTCTTATCAGAGCAGGCTCTGAGGAGTGAAGATCAGCCTAAGGAGATAGTCAGCTTATATTTAGTCAATAAATAATGGCAATAATAAATAATTTGTTGTTATTAATTCCATAAACACTCTTCTCTGTCTGCAGACCAACATGCCGGCACATCTTAAGCAACCAGAGCGTTTATCTCAAGCAACCACATGGAGTGAGCTGGGTTTACTTGTCCTTTCTTTATCCCAAACCATTTCACACATTCTCAAAGATGTCTGACCAGAGCTGCTTAGGATAAGCGACAGGCCAACACTCACACAGGGCAGATTGCAGAAGCACACAGTGGCACAGGTTAGGGTAAAATCTACGGTGATTACAGACATCTGCAAATTGCCTGTGGGGTAGACAGCCCAAAAAATAGGGACAAGCCCACATTTTGCAAGTGAACAGGATGAGCTGGGCATGGAAGTCCATAAGCCTGAATTGCCAAGGCACCCAGGCTGCTCTTCTCATCATCCCCCAATGCCGCAGTAGCACAGGGCAGGGGCCGTGAAGTAAGAGTTTGCAGAATATGCAGCATTTTATAGGCAATTTCTCTTCCTCACTGGCTGTATTTAGTTTGCACAGAGGATACAGTGTCCAGGAAAAAATTTGGGCATTGTAGATGCTGGGGAACAGCTGGAAAACCAGTAATTTACAGTAACTGGCCATGGTACTCCGGCTGAGTGGAGTTCATTTCCCCATAGCAGCCCTCACAGTGCTGTGCTTTGCATTGGTAGCTAGAAGGGTGTTGATAACACACCAGTGTTTTGGCTACTGCTCAGCACAGCATCAGCACTGTAACATTCCTCCCTCAATCAAGAGCAAGACCCTGGGAGAGGACACAAGTAGGCCAAAGCTGACCCAAACTGACCAAAGGGATATTCCAGACCATATGACGTCAGCTCAGATATAAAAGCTAAGGCAAGGAGCAGGAAGGCAGGCATTCATTGTCTCCAATGGCTGCCTGCTGAGGAACCGTCACGTGTGCTGAAGCCCTGCTTCTCGGGAGTGGCCGACCATCGCTGCTCATGGGAAGTAGAGAATAAACCATGTTATCTTTCGCTTTTGCGTGGGCAAGCTTCCGCTTTGCTTTTGCTTTAAATAAAGTGCCTTATCCCAACCTGCAAGTTGTTTTCCACCTTACTCTCGCCCCTGTCTGGCTTGGAAGGGGAGTGATAGAGCAGCTGGGTGGGCACCTAGTGTCTAGGCAAGGTCAACCCACCACAGGTACTTTTCACAGGAAAACATACCTTTCCTCTGAGTATGTGCTATGGATTTCTGTAAATTAAAAACAACACCTGCCTTGCAGACTGCCCAGTCCCCTAGAACCAGCATTGAAGAAAACTGCATCCCACACAGCCCATCTCCAACTGGTACCCATACGGGTTTTAAGGTACCATTTGATGTTTCCAACTGTTCAGGCTTGGACTGTCTGATGTGCAGCTCTTATCAACATTTTGCAGTGCACTTGCTGATGCATTCAAAAGAATGACATACAGAAAACCTTACAAATATTTAGAGACTGACTTGCAATTATTTTTATGAGGCTTCCATTTCCTAAAAATATTTTGTAGAGGTTTGCTGTAAATGACTTGGAGGGGATTTACTCTGACAACTTCAGAGAGATTTATTCTTTGCGAAGAGCAGGCCAAAAGACTTCCATCAAAAACATTATTTTTTGAAGATAAACTGAAACTCTATTTAAATGAAATCTTCCAAAAAACACATCTTTTCTTTGAACACTGCTGCTTTTTTTTAATACAGTGATGCTAGAACCCCCCCAATTTTTAACAGCTTTTGGTGAAGGAAGGTCATTACCTGCTGCTAAAAAAAACCCAAATAGCTTCTAAACATTTTGAATAGAGTTTTTCATCAAAAGACAATGTTTCCTATGGAAAATTCTAGTTAAAGAAATGTTCTTCTTTTGTCAAACCCATCTGCAGAAACTCTATTTTTCCGGTATGTCACAATCTTTGTATTTCCCACCTGGGAGCACTTCACAGTGCTTTGCAGGGACCCAGCCTTTACACAAGGTAAAGCCTGGCACAGTTTGTGGTTTTTTGCATGAGTTAGCAGCCTCACAAAATGACACCTGTGACTTCAACAGTCTGCCTCAGTTCCTTGAAGGTGTTTCTGCTAAATGGAGTTGTCATCAGGGTTATCCAGCCCCTCTGGTCAGCTCCAAGCCAAGGACTTTTGCTCTGGTACATTCAGTAGTCAGTCTCTACTCATGTCATCTCTGCTTCAATCACTTAATAAAATTAGGAATAACCGATTAATGTGTATAAAACTACCACAAAAATGAACTTTGGCAAATACCTATTGCATCATTTTCTTTTATTTCTTTATTATAGGTTATTGCAATTTGTATGCATTTTCTCTCAAAAATTAATGAGATTACTGTCACATGTTGCTCAGATTTGATAACAATGCACTCATTGCCAACTAGCTATGTCCAGCTCAGCAGATTTCCAAATTGCTTCCATAAATTAACAGGATGGTAGAAAGTATTTTGCAGCTTGCAAGGTGAAGATATTTCCCTAGGCATTTATTGGCATAAGTTATGGTTCTCATGGAAAAGCACAGTATATGGGAAATAGTGAAGAAATGAGGATTCAATTAATATTGAATTTCTAAAAATGCCACTGCTAATATTAATACAAACAGTATCACTAAGGTCTGGTAGGATCAAAAGGAGACCTGCCTCCTGGAAACATTCCCAGCCCCAGGACTGTTAGGGAGTTAATAGTCTATAATAGAATCTATTCATGCCCCTAGATTAGTCTGTCAAAGACAATTAATCAAAATACAAAGCACCTTTCTTCTCAAAATAGAAATGTATATACAGTTAATGTGACAGTTCTATCACTGAAATTTTCTAGGGGTTTTCTTCATGTATTTTGCTGAAGTTACAGGTGGAGGAATGGGAGATAAGGCCTGGATAGGCAAATTTACAAAGGGAGGAAGGTCACTTGAAGGAAACAGCCAGAAATCCACTTCTGTTTGTATCAACTTATTTAAAATCATATACATCCATTCAGTAAAAATGCTGATATTTACAGAGACTGCATTTATTTATGCACTTTTTATCCTTTGGAATGTGTTTGACAAATGCCTTTGCAATAAACATGCAGGGCTGTATTCTGCCATCATATGCATGTAATCTCATTGACTTTAGTGGCACTGTATCAACATTGCTGAGGGCAGAGTTTGCACCATTCAAGGATCTCATTTTTGAGGATAATTGAAAACATCTCTGAATAGAAGGAAAGGGGATTTTCCATTAGAATCTATTTTTGATACAAAAGTATTACTTCATAGTGTGTAGCTGGTTTTGTTATTGCTTCTTTTCTTATGCAAAGCAAATTTATAGGCAATTTTCATAAAAAGGAATCAGAATAAAGTCAATTTTGTAGCAAGAAATAATTGAGATAATTATTTATTTCAGTGCTGACTCAGAGACGGTATTACCCCACTGGTAGTTAACTTACACAGAAAAACCCAGAGTTTTACTTCACCCTCTCTTAAAAGATCAGGTGAATATTTATGAATCAGTTATTTGATCACATTTACTCCTGATCATGCTTGATTCATTTAACTGGAGAAGGCCCAAAAGTCTGGAGCCAGGCTGTGGTAGGGTGCAGCAGGGCTGTGCTTTCCTGGCACTGAGTTTGCAGTTCCATCCTCCTCAGGGTCCCTTGCATGGTGGTAGTGCCTGGCATGTGGCTTAGAGCTGGAGGCAAGCACTTCGTGTCCTACGGGCAGCTGCATCTTCCACCACTGGCATTGTCTTGTCCACCTTATCTTGCTATTGAGCCATGATCCTCCAGGGGTGACACCTTGAAAGCCTGAATTTTTCATTTTGATTTTGTGGTGGAAACGGTTGTTAAAATGCCAGAAACACCCTCAGACTGACAACCACAGATCCTGGCTCTCTATGGCAGAGAAGCTGGACTATGAACATAGATGGGGCAAGTGCCAGTTTCTACACTGACACACATGCAAATAAATTATGCGACTGGAGCATGCTTTTGCTGATGATTTTACATTCAGTTATAGTCCCAGAAGTTCATGTTCATTGTCTGAGGGGTTTGGAGGGTGAAGAGAGGCCTGTAATAGAGGGTTTGATCCTGCCAAATTTGGAAGTAAGCCTTCTCCTTTTCAAAGGTGCTGCCTTTCCACTGGCTTAACATTTTTTTGGTGCTGGTTCTTTGGTGACAGGAAGTCTTGCTGCCTCTGAATACCTGTCGTGGCCATGCAAAAACATTTGGCATTCGGTTAAATCTTCCCCTTTTGCTTTTTTTTTATCCAGCAGGGAAGCACAATGGGAGAGACTTTGAGACAACACAAAATTGTAGGTTTAGGCATTTGTTTCTTATTACATTCGCCCTTCCCAGGAAAACAAGTGGCAACTTGCCATGAATTAGGTTTGCTCAATAATTCAGCCCCCTAGTAATCAGAAGACAGAAGTCAGAGTTACGATGGATAATAGCCTGTTGTCAGATGTCAGTGTTAGGTCTCACCAGTCTATCACCAGCCATTGTGATCATCAGTCATGATATTCTACTTACCTGTCTACCTCCACTGGCAAGCCATAAGGGGCTTGCATTAAACTGACTGTTAATTTCCTGGATATAGATCCTTCATGACTTGAGTTCTGCACATATGTGCCATTTTGCTCTTCTTACACAAGACCTGACCAAAGGTAACATGGGAGTGTTGGGTCAAACTTTGTCACACCCACTGCAGAAAATGCAACTTCCTTGCAAATGTAAACAAGAGAAATTTGGCTGAAGCTTAACAAAGCTATGTTGTTTTGATAACAGACAAAGCCGCTGGAGTTCCTGAAAATATGTAACTTACAAACTGTTTGTCAGAGTCAGACTTGGTCTCCAGTGGTCTTCAAAACCCGTATCATCCCAATCACAGCATTTCCTAAGTCAGGATTCCCAGTCTGGGAAAAGAGATTTGTCAGATTGTGAAACTAAAAGTAACTGGCTTAAGTATTATACAAGTCTTTGATATCTTAAACATCCTGCTTTGTTATGTGTGCTTTCTCGTTTTATTTCTTTAGGAAGAGAGAATACAGAAAACACAACCTACAAAGCTAACGAGGGAAGATGCACAGACAAATGTAACACCAAACTATTTTAAAATGAATGTGGTAGTGGTGGGATGGCTTTCACGTCTAAGGGCCCCAGGCTCTAGTGACTGGATGCTGAGTCGGGGGAGGTTTAGGTAAGATATCAGGAAAAGGTTTTTCACTCAAAGGGTGGCTGAGCACTGGAACAGGCTCCCCAGGGAAGTGGTCACAGCACCAAGCCTGACAGCGTTCAAGAAGCATTTGAACAATGCTCTCAGGCACATGATGTGATTCTTGGGGTGTCCTGTGGAGGGCCAGGAATTGGACTCTATGACCCTGATGGGTCCCTTCCAACTCAGCATATTCTATGATTCTATAATACCCAGCTCCCATCAGTGATGCTTTCTTCCTAGGATCACAAAGATCCCCTTGAGTCTGCTTGCTAACAACTTTTGCACTACAATGGATACTTTCTGACTCCTAAGTCTGGTATACATCATACTTGAATGCCCTGAAGAGATTACTTTGGATTGCCTATCCAAAACCAGTTGCTGGGTAACTACTTGATGAAGGTCAGTTTTGGACACTTCAGACCTGTTTCAAGAACTTCTATTGATGTTCTTTGTGGTAATTTCTCCAGTGCATGCTTTTATTTTAATCTCTCATAGGCTTAAAGCTTTCTGGAACTGGAGCTGAACAGGCATACCAAGAAGACTCATACATTTGGCTATTAGTTGGACTCATTAGAAATGAGAACTCTAGCTTGCAAAATATTTTGAGATATCAGCATTTATTTTAGTTACACTGATGATCAAAAGGCTGTTGAAATTTGTCAGGAAAAAAAATGAGGGAAAAGAGAGAAAGCATTTATTAAGATAGTGATGTGTTCACTCACCTGATGAGCGGAATCAAACTCAGGCGATGCTCAGTCTTGAGCATTAAGATTATCTGTCTGTTTCTTTCTCCTTTTAATCAGAAATATAATTCTGAACCCCAAAACGTTACTATCAAAAGTTTCAACTACAGATATATTTCCTTGAACAGTTTTGGTTTCAATGAAAAAGCATTTTCTGGTGAAAAATATTTAATTGAAAAGTTCCCATCCAGCTCAGATGTTTTGACATCCTCTTCAATCACTACAGACTTGTGGACAGTCAACTGGAAAGCAACAATGAAGCAAGCCTTTTATTTTGTATTTTATTTTATTCAAGTTACAAAAACCAGTTACATATTACAACAATTATATATTTTATATATTTTGTCTCATTCTGAATGATAAGCCATAGCTTGGTTATTTAAATTTATATATTTTTAAAAACCTTACTTCATCTGGACTGTTGCTGAGAAAAATCTACTTTCCTTTCCTTTTTATGCATTTTAAATCAATGAAAACAAAACCAAACAGAAAATATTCTGAAAAGTTCTGTGATGAAATAAAATGGAAGGATGTGCTATTAATGCAGGGTATTTGTGTGTCAGTGGAGGAAACATTCCACCCTGTGTTGCTTCATGCAGAGAGTACAAGTGCCAGGGTGATGTGACTCACGTGGGTGCAAAATCTGCCAGGACATTTTGGTCTGCCACGAGGCACTTGTAGAGGGAGGAATGACACTGCCCATGGCTTCACTCTTCCCTGTGTGGAGAGTGAGCAGTGCTCACCTCGTGTACCAGCACTGTGCATGACTTCAGCCCAGCATGTGTTGTGGGTGCTGAAACATCATCACTTCAGCCATCCACAGGGATTGAACTTGCTGGCACTGCTGGCTCTTGAGCCACAGTCCACCTATTGCCTGCAAAATTACAGGAGGCAGCTGGCAGCACATGCTCAGAAACATGTTTACACATGACTTTAAACAAGATTTTCAGAAAAAGAGAAAAGGTATCATAGTGAGCTTACATGGTGGTTGGCAAAAACCTGGAGATTTGATGGTTGTTCATTAACCACTCACTTTTATAAATTTATTAAAAAGATGGTAACTTGCCATAAAGTCACCAATCCCATTTGTGTTTATACCTGCTCTCTGGTGCTGGAGTTTTACCTAGAATTTAGCTGAAATCTTTCAGAAATGTAATTATTCAACAGCCTCCTTATTCAAAATGAGTTATATCCTTATATACTTGCCCATTTTTTTCTTCTAAAAGATGCCAATTACAATACATTTTTCCTAATATTTCATTGAATGAAACAGTGCCCAATGGTGTGAACGAGGGATGAGGGAAGAGGAGATCCTAAGAGCTATACTTTTTTTCTGACCAGCCTTGAGCAGATCTTCCTACTGTGGTTTCCCCTTTGTCTCAGGAAAGTCCACTTTTGGAGGGATGCTGGGTGCAGACATTTTCAGAAAATGCTGTCAGTGCAACTCCTACAGAGCTACAGGAGGAAGGGAGGGGACTGGAGGAGTGTGGTAGGGGCCCAAGCATTTTTAGTACAACAGTCACAGCATAGAGTTGCAATATCAGCAGTGAGACCACTGTCAACTACAGGAAAAACATTTCCATTTCCTACCAAAGGTCACAACACTTAATAGCATCACTGACATGAACACCACTAAAGAGCAAATCAGCCCAGTATCCTAGTCTGGAGTGATCTACAACAAATCCCACTTGCCTTGACCAGCAGAAAGGCCCAGAACTCCTTGGGCAAGATTCTTGCACAGAGCAAAAGAGGAAAAACATCCCTGTTGAGCAGAAAGGATGCAGGGACAAAAATGCTGAACTGCAGACTGAGCATAGTGCTGTGGGGGATGGCTGTCCCACCCCACACAAGTATGGGAAGGTGCAGCAAAGCCTTGTTGTGCAGTCTGGCTGTCTTATTTGCCACACAGCTGTGTTATATAAGATTCAGCTCAAGACTGGAGTACCTACACTGAAGTGTTTGCACAGAGGGGTCAACACCTAAGCTCAGAGGGTGATTCAGTTGCCTCCACAGAGACTTCTCATATTGCCTGAGTTGCTACAGGATCTGAGACATCTACAGGGAGGTGACAGATGCAACACAGGACATCCCAGTGCAGCACATAGAAACATGGAATAATGCCCTGAAGCACCTAGTTTGGCATTCAGCACCTGTCAGCAACCTGGCCGTGTTCAAGGCTGTGTAACTTCCCAATACAGTCAAAAGATTCTAGAAAATAATTTGGTTTGCCAAGAACTAGGCTCTTAATGCCATGGACAGGCATTGACTGTACTGATAAAATCTCCATTATGGGGACTGTAGGTACCCAGCTCACATGAAGATAACTAAATGTAGATATTTTAGTCTTTGAGTCCTCAATCAAGAAAAGAAAAAAACCCAAATCTGTGCATGTCAAAAGCACTCTGCCACCTCAAGCCAAGCTGCTGCAAGTGGCCTCTTCTACAGCAGCAAGGACAAAAACATCCTGAAGTTAACTAGGGTTGCTGCTGACTCCATTGTGCCTCATAGGCAAGTTCTAACCAGAGCATTTAAAACTCAAATCAAGGAAATAATTCAGCAAAATTAACTCCCCACAAACATTAGGCCTGGGACAGTCTTCTTGAATGTGCTGAACTAGTCTCTTTTAAGTATGTCCCAAATTCAACAAAAAGAGATGAATTTTGAGCGGCTGTAGTCCTCCTCCGGCAGGACCAGGTCCTGAGCCATCTGAGTATGTTACAAAGGGGCTTGGTACTCCTCCTAACCCACTTCTCATGCTGATGTTAAGAAAGACCTGATAGTCTAGGACTGTCTTAATGTCTTGGTGCCAGAAGCGTCTCATTCCATATGCATATCGTGTACACCAACACTATCACTAAAATATTTCCTGAAGGGCTACTCCCTTCTCTTAGCCTGGTATCTATCAACATGCTGTCTTCTTTTCTCCTTAGGAACTAGATTATGTCCCTCTGCTACCCTCATTTTTGCTCAGCTACTTGTCACCTTTTCGCCTCTATCTGCTTGTCTGGTAGTGCTGCAATCTGAACCAGCCCAGTATTTTTTTAAAACAAGTCTCTGTTCTGGAAGTAGAAGCGAGGATGGAGTCCAAGCACTTCTGGGAAGCACAGAGTCTGTTTTGAGTCTGCAATGGCAAAAAGCTAATACCCTGTGAAGTAATAAAGGGTGTTTTAAAGAAACTCATTTCGGCTGGACTGTTAGCTGATCTACAAAGGCAGGCATCAAGTGACTGTGAAGCTGTTGGGGTCATGGCAAAGCAAATTTTCAATTTTTATTGTTGCTTTTGTGTTTTGATATTTTTTTTACAAAAAAACCTACTCTAAGCAGTAGTACTGGGCTAATGGGGGGTTTAAATGGATTTGAGAGGGAGTTCAGAATTTCTGTATAATTCAAAGGCGTGTCAAGCCAGAAAACCGGCCAGTAGTCTGAGAGACAGTATAAGGTCCATCAAACAGTGAATATGGTCAGAAAAGGAGAAGAAACATCCATTGTTAGGCAGCTGCTGCACCTGCTGCAGTAACATCTTTTCCTTATAATGTTCTCATATTGCCTGGGCCCATGCAGAGGGGTCATGGTGCCTGTTTCTAAGCATTTGCAAGGGGTGATGGAGGTTTCTCTGATTCAGACAGTGAAAAACAACTGTGTTACATTTCCAAATGATGTCTGAGCTCCCCTTTGCCACGGTGAAATAAGCTCTGCAAGGAAGAGGGCAACACAGCAACCAGCCCTAATTTCAGCAATGCTACCTTGTTTATTTATCCTACATGGAGGTTGTTTACTACATTTTATGCTACTATAACACACAGACTTTCCTACAGGTGCTCCACATGCATTGGGAAATATATGATGCTCAAGCCATGGAGCTTGCATTTCATGGATGTGTTGGTTACAGGCACATGTGGGCCCTTGTCCAGCCAGGCCAGATGTGTGAGCCAGTTTTAGGCAAGATGCTGTAGAGCTGCTTTAGTGCACATTGGGGCTGTTCCCTGTGGGGCTGTGTGTTGTGCCAACAGGACATGCAGTCCTGTGCTGGCAGGAAGAGATGCTCTGGCTGAGTTTGTACCCACCCATGTAATGTAACCCTGGGTAAAAATCAGTCTGGGTGCACGTGCTATCTTTCCTTTGCAGATCCGTCCAGATTCAAAGTGCCCATAGACCAGTATAAGAATATCAAATCTAAGGTGTATTTTGAGAATGGGGAGCCCTTGGAGGGGAGCTGTGTAAGCAGCTGACTCTGCACATGTGGAGTGCAAAGAGAGGTCTGCAAGGACCAGTATAGGGCAGCTCAGCCTGTCTGCTAGCTTAGGGGGAATGAAGTGAGGTGACACGAGATGAGGTGAGCTGTCTTGCTGAAGGAGGACATTTCTGGCCTTGCTGCCATCATGTTCTACCCACCACTGCACTGGGAGGTAAAACTGGTAACTTGTGACTTTGCAGAAGTATTTTTAAAGTAAGCAGTTGCTTCTGCCTTAGCAAAAACTCATCCTACTATTCCCACTGGTCTTTCCAAAAAACATCCAAAAGACAAGGCTATCAGCTATATAAACCGCTGGACTACTTGCAAAATAAAAAAGCTCTACTTTTTCCTCAGTGCAAGCATAAACTTTCCCTGCAGCCTCTCCCTGCTCTGCAAACCATCAGACACTCCTGCCTTTTTTCATTGGGTCTGCAGCCTACTTTTTAGATCTGCAAGATTAGCATCACTGATGTGAACATCCCAAAGTAAGCTAGGCAGGTGCTTGGTTTATGACAATCTCAGCTGCAAAATTTCTGGCCCTTTGGCAGTGGAATGATTTCAGTCCTTACTATGTTCTGATTGCAGCCTTAAATGTGCTTTTTTTTTTTTTTGCAATGGAGTATTTTTCAAAGGAATGGCTCTGTAATAAATAATAAATATATAAATTAAAATAGTGCATGCCTTAAAACCATAGCACAAAACACTGAGAGGAAATATTCTGGCTTGGAGAATCTTTTGCTGCAAGAGTCAGCTATCCAGATAATGGATCCTTATAAGTATGTAGGACAAATAGCTCTATGAACCATCTGGGACTCACTCAGCATTGGGGAAAAGATTGTTAGACTTGCAAGATCAGCACGCAAGAGTGATTGCTGATCAGTCACTGCTGCTTTGCAGAGAAAACAAAGGCTTTAGCATTTACGCTATCAATAGTTTTCACCTAGTCCAAGTTTTGCAAGATGTATTTATTGCTCCAGACCATAACTTCAAAATTTGTTAGATGTTTTTCTAGATTGTTGTTTCATAATAGATTTAAGCTGACCCATATTCACTTGTTCCTATGTCTCTCATGTGCCAGCATTAAATTCTATGAAGTCCCTGGCTGAGCCACATCTGGATGAGAAATAACCAGGTATAAAACCCAGCAAAATTCCTTCTCAGATTATATTTTCCTAACTCAGCTCATTCCACAGATGCAGGGACACTGCTGCTGAAACAAAAGGGCACAAATAGCTGGAATCAGGTCTTTTGGGGTCAGCATCCGCCTCAGTCAATTTATGGTCATTGTGGGAGCTTAATCTAGTTGGGCTGGATACTTACCTTCACCTTATTACAGTGGAAGGAAAGAATAGTTAAAAGCAGTTACAATTTTAATCAATTACCAATGTGCTATTTCAGTATAAATCTAATTTGCGATTGCTTCTAACTGAAAAAATGCCTATTACTACCCAGAAAAAAAAAATGTAGTTAACGATTTTATAATCAGGTGAGATTTTGTACGTTGCCCCCATAAGGTTGCAATTTTCAGTTATGTACTGATACATTTAACAATGGCTAATTAAATGTCTAAAGCTCCTTGCAGAACCTCCTGTGTCCCATGCTAATTTGGCTCAATCTGAGAAGCATTACTGCTTGAAAACACTTAATACAGCTTGCCTCTGGAAAACCAGGACTGCAGTTCAACTCCAAATGAAGGAACCTGCAGGTGGTGTATGTAGGAGTCTGTCTGAGTATTGTGTGTCCAAGCTGTCTTTCCAGCTAGCAGAGATGGGTGGTTTGGTTGCCTGCAGGAAGGAGTTGTCATCTAGAATACACAGGGTGCAGTGACCTCCCAGTGGGGCCAGTGGCTGCGACAGAGGGCCTTCAAGGACTGTGCCCCCTGCCATGTGGGGACCAGGGCTTATACAGCAGAACTAGAGGCCTCTGGTCATGTATCTGAATCCTTCCACTAGCCCACAGCCAGCCTTGTTCAGCTGGCTGCCCACCTGAAGCAGGTTCAGCTCCCATACACAAGTACTTGGTGCCATTCAAGCACCTAGAACACCTTCATGGGGTTGGCAGGACTTTTAGGAAACCTCTCTCTACCCCTGGAGCAGCAATGAGAGGGTAGGTGAGATTTCAGGTGGTTCTAAATGCCTGTATTGAGGCAGTGAAGGGGGCTTAAGAACTGAGTTTCCCTCCATTCACTGTGTGTCACTGGGGATACACTGACCTTTGCAGGAAGAGGGTGCCTGGCTCGAGGACTGGCTCTCCCGACCAGAAGGTTGCTGGGAGGTGCATTCTGTGACATCTCTAATTGGACCTGATTACTCAATCTAATGGCCCCACTCAAGTCTGGGTTATTATTCTGGAGTGCAGGACAGCAGAATCAGAGCCTAGCAAGGCCTGGTATTTTGAACCCTGGCAAATCAGCACCTAATTTATGTCTTGATCATTACCATGCCATTAACATCATCATTTCCTAACAAACCGATTGTGATGCCCTGGCTGGCATCAAAAAGCACCTTACACCACAAGTGCATTGCCAGAGGTCTCTGATTTGAGCTGAGCTATTTGTGTTATAAACACATTTTTCCCAACTGCTCCAGTTTGATGGCTGCAGACCGACCTCTGCTTTGTACTTGTTCTTGTGGTGGTGAAGCTAATCAGTAATATAATATATTACACAGGATAGTATGAATCCAGATTTGTGAAACCTCTCATGATAATGGGACACTGTCAGATTTGCTGAACTAAAAAGGATAAGGAGGTAGATGTCACCCCAAGTACTCTTTGATGGAAAACAGTGCTGGAGCACTACTGGGAAAAACAAAGACCTGGCTGTGGTGCTTTGTTTTAGTCTACCCTGGAACGCAGTCTTGATTGTGCCTACCTGGACCTTCATTAATATCCCTTATTTGGTTTTCATATCCTTCTGTGTTTGAATTTCCTTTGGTGTTGGGTGGAAGATGCAAGCCAACACCAATGGCACCTGATCAGTCAAGGGAGGTACAGGGACACTGGAATGCAAGCAGGACAGCCTGAAGTGCCCCTCTGGCGAGGGAGAGTCTGATTGATGTCTTATCCTGCCACCAGCTCCAGTAAGCTCGGCAGTGGGAATAATGAAGAACTGAACTGTGCTGAGTTAGGGATGATTGTTTCTCTGGTGGAGCATGAAAGGAATGAAGAGGGATTTATATCTAATATTACTTTGAACTGATTTAGTTAATCTCCAAAATTGGCTCAATGCTTCTTGCTACTACTCACTATTTGTGCCGTGGGGAGCTGCACAATCACTCTGTGCTTTCCTTGCTATGATTGGGTGACAAACATTTATTGGAAGAGAATAACAAATGGTACAAATGGTGAATCATTACATTTCAGGCATGAATTCTTAGATGAATGATCATGCTAAAATTAGTAATGCTCACAAGGGCAAAACAAATGTGCAGGGATTGTCCAAATAGTTCCAATAAGAAATATAATGAATTGGAATAGCTAAACTTTGCACTTTTTTTGGTTAAAATTTTATATTAGATAGTTTTTTTTATGCCACACAATGTTACTACCCTAAAATGATTTATGTACTAAGTGATCTGTATTTCTCTCTTTCTTATGAAATGGTTTATGGTTTGTATAGCAACAGCAGTACTATTCCAGGTATTAAAATGTGGGGCTCAGCTTAGATGTGCTTTTGATTTGGAATTCATAAATAGCATTTATTGCATCTAGGATAGCAGAATTACAGTGTTTTGAAATCATCAGTGCATTATATCAGACAGAGGACAGTCTGGTAGTTCCTGGAGGCAATTCTTCGCTCCAGGCTGGCTCTGTTATGCACGCTCTCATTATTTTCAGTGAGTGGCAGCTAAAGGAGACCATCCACATGTCCCAAGGCCACGTGAGGGTCATCACTTCACAGCACTAAAGTGGTTAAGTATTCATTTATAGCCCACTTACAATGTAAGTATTCCCAGACCAGACATATAACATTTTTAGCAGGACACTGTATTCCTCTCCATAGATTATTCTCTTTGCTTTTAAATACTTTAGCCTGCATTTTCAGACAGCATAAAATTGTTCTGTAAAACTGTAAGGATGTGAATACACTTACATACACCTCTTTGCACACCCACAGAAACACACACATTTTTCCTTGTTGTGCAAATGGGGTCCCAATCAGCATCTAGTGGGTCTGCTCTTTCCTCACCACAGAGGAACCCAAGGTAGATGTTGCTGCTGCATCAGGTTCCTCAGCCAACTGCCTGAAGGTGCATACCAAGAGTTTAGTCTTCAAATCACACAAAAATAACTTACAAACAGAGGTGCAGTGAGTCTGGAGTCTTGCAGAACAAGCATTTAGGTGGAACACCTTTGCAGGCTGCTGTGCAGAGGAGATAGCAGAGCAAGCTGTGGCTTTTATTAATTAGGAATTTTCCTTCTCGATGTTTGACTCCCATTGAATACAACGTGTTCATCCAGAGGGTGTACAACTGCTAGAGGAAAATGCCTTGGCACCCGCTGCCATTTAAAGATAAAAGGGCTGTGCTGGATTTAGAAATGTATATGTGTGCAGATCATCCTGCCGGAGCACCAAGGAAACAAATTTGAAGCATGTGCAACCCAATTCCTCTTGGCAGTGGGCCTGACAGATTTTTGTAGCTTGAGAAGACCATACATTCAGATATGATATTTTAAGAGTCAGTCTTTCCTAAGAACTGTGCTGACATTAACCTCTTGCCTGCAGACGACTCACCCAGTCATGTAGCTGAATTTAGATCAGTGGCTTGCTCACTCTGAAACACTTGTCTCTATATTAATTCTCGGAGCCTGTCTGCATTAAAATATACCTGCTTCTATGTGACAGCCCATTTAATTAAAGTAATCCATAAATGATACCTTAGGAAGATCTGGTCAAAGTATACATGAGAGAGGCAGCTCTCTTTGCTTCAGCTGAACTTTTCTACCTGTTTGCCTTGATCTGATAGAGCTAGCTCCTCCTTAGAGCACATCTGCACACCTATCTCTTTAAATCCCATATTTCACAGATGAAATGCAGCAGAAGTTCTTTGGCCTCAGGTTCCAGGCATAGGGTGTGAAGACTTCTTAACAAACTCTTTTGTAACTTGACCAAAAACCTTCACTTGTGCTGTCCTGCCTGCAGTTACAGAGCTCTTGACTTCCTCGGGCAAAAGGCTGTAGAACTCCCAGGTTGTGCAGGGCTGGAAGAGATATCCTGCCACCCCATAGGTTCAGCTCTGCACTAAGCTCCTCTGCAGAGGACACATTGCTGCCCTGGATCCAATGGAAGTGGGACACTACAGTCTGTGGTCACATGGGAGAAAAGGATGGCAAAAGTAAAAGCACTAATGCAAAACCTGTGGTTACTTTGGCTAAAAGAAAGTTTTATCTGGCACTGATGGTGCCTTTTCTCTGGATTAGACCGTATGTAATTACAGATGCAATTACAGCCTAGATAAAACTGAAACATCCCAACTCGAATTTTAAGCCTGCAAAAAAGAGGCTATTTGAGTGCCTGCTCCACCATAATGCCTCACTTTGGGAAAAAACATCAAGGGCATATTCTTGTGGTAAACCCTCTTCTGGTCTTCTTGCATGGTCTCTCTAAATCACCATTTGACTTAATGTCTTCATCTGTCCATTTTATATTTGTTAAACTGGATTAAGTGAAGAGCAGAGATGAGCAGAAGTTGAATTGTAAAAGACTGAACAAGACACCTCTTCTGGTGCCCAGTTTCCTCAAACAACTCTGCTGAATCATTTGCTCAGGATTTTTTCAAAGCGACACGGACTACTGAAAATAAATTAGACCTCACAAGCCCTTTTGCCCTTCATATCTCTGCAAAGCTTTCACATGTTGCTGGTTTGATTTTTCTTCTTTCAGTTTCAGTGTAATTTATAATCACAAGGAATATACAAACCGGTTCACAGTGGTCAGCAGGTTAATGGGTGTTAAGATTTGCTCTTCACTATATTGTGCTACTGTATATTAAGAACCTCACATGAAGAGTCAGAGCGCACACAATCTTCTCTGTCATCTAAGGTAGAATAGTGAGCTTAAGCTCAGAAAAATCCATCTGACTATGGCAGTGTATACACCCACAATGACATTGTTATAGTAGGGATGACTGCAACTTCTCATGAAAGTTTTACTTTCCAGTCGGCTCTCTGCCTGGAAAATCACCTCTCCACCTGGAAAAGCTTCTTGGGAGATAAACATTATATAGTTTGGGATTTTGGTAATTTATTTTTGAAGCTGGAAAATACTTAAGCACCGCTTCTTGTTCCCCCAAGAAGAAATGTGAATAACATGTCTCCTTGTTGAGTTTAATTTTGAGCGTAGAGCAATTGCCACAGGATGTTTCAGATATTAAAAGTAGTTACATGAAGTCAAAGAAGGAAGTTCATCAAGGTCACAGTAAGCTCAGCAAGACTGGCAGGAGCTATTGGTGACAGAGAGGTCATGACAGAGCATGCAGAGGGGAGGCTGTAGCCCTCTCCTCTCCCATTGCTGGGGTGCTTCCTAACATAGCCCTTTTACTGCCACTATTGGAGTTAGAGTTGCAGTTATGGGGAGCTTTTTTTCTGTGCTGACATGATTTTCCCATGGGCTTTAGTTAAGGTGCAGGCAGAGCAAAAAGAAGGTATGAGATAAAACTGGAACGATGAGAAAACAATGTTCCTGAGAAAAGCTCAGTGTTTCTGCATGGGCAGAACTTGTGACTTGCAGCATGAGACAGGACAAAGAAGCTGTCATCCTGGGAACACAAGTGAGCCTATGGCTCTTACTGCCTTGCAGATTTTCTACGTTTTGCACAATACAACTTTTTGTTAGATTGGTCCTAACTACCAAGGAATAGTGAGAATTATATGACACCAGATGAAGAAAATACATCTGAATTAGAGGCCTTTTGGTTAATCTAGGGCATACTCAACACATTTTGTTTGAATTTTATGGGCATGAGAAAGCCTATTTCAAACCATCAAATGTGAGTTTCTTATAATTTTATGTCAAAACCATGAATGTTTCTTCATCAGCACACAATATCACTAACTGATTAGTTACTTCATAGAAACTGAAAACATATTTTGGTAAAAGATGGCTTCATCTTTCATTTTTCTGGGTTTCGTACTCACCCTTAAAACATTTAATGCCTTGCAAATAATGACAGCTTGCTGATATTTTTTCATTTCTTTCATATAACAAAAAGGATTGCTACATAATTTATCTTTGCTTTCCATGCCTGTTTCCTAGAGCATCCTTTCCAGATAGGTTGAAAGGCATCAAGTTTGACCGAGCATCACTTCAAACGTTTTCTTAAGTGACCTGTTCTGTGGAGTGTTCTGAACTTGACTTCATAACCAACTTTGTTTTCTCCTTTCCCCTTTATTATATTACTTAGGTCTGACCAATATTGTTTATGTTTTTGTTTTCATGGGGTTTGGTGCACAAAACATAGGCCTCTAATGCACTGTAAGCCTGTAAGACGTGTTCTCTTCTACCTCTGTGTTGAAGCCAGATAAACAAGCAAACACTTGCACATGTATTTACAAATCCAGTGTTAAGCCAAAATAATATCATACTTAATTATGGCTGTAAGTGAAGTGAACTTCTCAAAGCTGGCCACTGTATTTTTTTCTAATCAATTATTAAGCAGTTTAATTTTGAAGAAGAGGGACCATATTTCAAATGTTACCTTCCTGAACTGACTCAATAAATTTTTTATAAGATGTAGGTTTTTTTAAGAGAACAGGGTCTCGAAGATGGGTATGAATAGCATTTGTGTTTTTGCTGGATCTGGTTTTCCTGCCAAGAGCAGGTGTTCAGCATTCACTTTCTATTTTGCCTTCGTCTGCATTTTGTGCTTATTAACAAAATACACCTGAGAGGCTTGCCAAATTCCTTTAACACTCCCTTGGGTATACCTGCCTCACTCTCTAATTTAGCTGTTTATAGTGGCGTTCAGCTTGAAATGCAAGAAAATAAATTCTAGGCACTGGGAATTTGGCATTGGGAAAGACCCAGAGTGCAAACACACACTGGAAATCTCACAGCTGCCACAAGTTGGGGTTTGCACAGGAGGCAAGGAACAGCTCCAGTGAGCTGAGAGTGCCCTGGGAGGAGGGGCCAACAGCCTTCTTGGTGGCAGGGACACCTCTGTCTAGCTGGCCATCAGCCACTGATGGACTGCAAGAACAACAGCAAAGGCTTTACAACAGCACTTTGTGCAGTTCAGTGCTTACCTCCAACAGGCTCATCCACAGCATGCTGGGGTGCTGGGACCCCCAGGCCAAGCAGCACAAATAGGAAGCTCCCAGCAAGGCTCCCCTCTGTCCAGTGGACATCCTCACTGCCAGGGAGAAGTGCAGGTCATAGCTCTGCGTCCAAGGTCACTCATGGGCGCACTTCAGTGCTCCAGAGCTTGGCATTGTAGGGAGCCCTGGGACCTTAACTCTAGGTTTATTCTGCCATGGAGTAACTGTGGATAATTTGAAAATTTCCCCTGGAACAGAAAGCCTTAAAAATAGTCTGAACAATGTAAGAGCATCTCTGATAGATTTAGAATTATTTCAAATTGAAATTTTCCTTTCGAAAAACATACATAGACATATAAACTTTTTAACCTTCTAATGAAATTTTTATATGTTCTGCAAAATGGAGATGGTTTATTAATGTGCAAGGCTTTTTAAAAAAAGTCTTTATGGATAATTTCTGATTAGTGCCAAGTGGAATGTTTTATTTAATTTTCTATATTAAATGTTTCATACTTGTTAAAACTAAAAAACATTTGAAAGAAAGAATGCAAATAATTCATTCTTATTAGTCAAATTTTCATAGAATTTTCATGTTGTCTCTATGTATTGGAAAACACTATGTTATGTAAAGTAATTTGTTTTAATCCATGTAAAGGAACAGTTGATTATAATAATTTTTAAATAATTGAAGTCAGCAGTAAATCATCCAGATAGTTTGACTTAGTTATTACAACCTAATAGAATATTGGATTATGTACTAGTAATTCTGATATCACTAAATAATATAGAAATAGCAATACAAAGATTTACGTTTGGCTGCAAGGAGAAGCCACAACAACATAAAAATAGTTTGAAATTAAATTTCTTTTTCTCCTTTAAAGACGTTATTTTTCATTTAAAAAAAAAATGTTTTCACGGGCTATTTTTCAAGATCAGTATGATTTTGTGAATAGGATGTGAATAAAACAATAAACAATGTTTTTGTCAAAAAGGCTTTTTCCCAGAGAGCAGAGATGCTGGCAGAACCAGTCAGTCAGGTTTCCCCTGAGGTACCCAGGAGGGCTGGAGCACCACCCGGCTCAGCTAGTGGAAGCTGAGCCTGGCTAATGGAAGCTGCCATCAGGCAGTCCCATTACTCATTGCACTCCATCACAGCCCATACCTGTCTCACAGCACACAGAAATGCCCCCTGAAGCAGGATCTTGTTTTGGAAAGGTGGTTACAGGCAACAGGTGGACAGTCCATAACCTATCAGAATATCATAAATTTAGGGAGAGAAGTGGAAGGGTGAAGAGAGATTAGTGGGTTTCGGACACAATAAAAGTAAGACATAATATAGTGATATTAAAGCTGGCATGGGTCAATTATGCCCCTCTGTCAGAGACAGGCAAAACAGTCATTTATCAGTGCATTCATTTAAGTCAAGGAATTTGTTTCAGATGGGCACGTTTCCACCTGTGCTGAGTGCCTGGTACTGACACTTTACCAACACACATCACTGTGCCCAGTGATACATAGTGGGCTGGTACTGGTCAGACAGATACACACCGTGGCAGTGCAGCTCAGGCACCATGAACCCTACTTAACATATGTCCTTCAAGTGTATATCTTCAGAAAACATGCAAGGAGTAGAGCAGCCAAAACTCAACAGGTTAGATTTATATGATCCGTGTTCTTTAGCTGTAGTGATCTTGATGTGATGGCCACGCTTGTATTCCTAATTGTTGAAAGCCCTAACATTGGCCAGACTTTAGATCACTCCCATGGCAAACACTGACAGTGTACCATGGGGAAGAAGAGCTTTGGTTCCGGCCCTGCTGGTGCATTCAAAGCCCTCCTTCCAAAACAGACTCTTGAGATGGCAGACACAAGCTGGAGATAGCCAAAGGTTATTTTTAATATAAGGATCAGATTAGCCTGAGTTCTGGCAACATGAGGTGAAATGAGAGCCTCCTCCTCCCATCTTTGGCCTTGCATGAACTGTAGCTCAGCACAAGACAAATCCCAGGAACATGATGACAGGGTGCACCAGTTACTGATACTTACAGATGCACATTCCTTCCTACTATGAACCAGTTTTAAAGTGTTTTTGCTAGCTGTGAGAACACAAGCACTAGCACACTGGGATAGAGAACTCTGCTGAGCAGCACAATATTGGCACAGGATTTATTCTACATTTCTGTCTCCAATACAGCCGTACTGTACATTGTTAATAATCCTTTCCACAGACGTTTGTGCCTATCAGTAGCTAAAAGCTCTTCTTAAGTTCTACCAACTTTCATTTTCATTAATAATCCAGTTCACTGGAAAAAAAAAAAAAGTGTTTTTCAGGCATATTGTCCTTATCTCTTATTTCTTGAAATTACAGGACCATAGAGGTAATATCCTGGACTTATTACATTTCTACCTTGGTAAACCCTGGGAAAGTGAAGGCTGTAGATTTAATTCTACAGAACTCTATAATTCCGAAGAACTGTGAAATAACAACATTGCAATGTCATGTCTCTTACAAAGGTACATGTGGTCAGCAAGACACACCTTTAATGTTAGGCTATCATTCTTTTACTCTGCAGCAAGCCACAGTATAAAAGTAGCATCAGAGAAGATGTGGTATATGGTCCTTACAATGAAGGTAGAAGAGCTGTGCAATGGTTGTCCATCATAAGTGGAAAGCCTGTTTTCGGGCCTATATGGGATGCTCTTTGGATGGCACTGCTCCTGGGCATCCTCCTGGCCATCTTTCCCAGAGGTACCGACCCAGCAGCAAGGGGTAGGGCAGCAACATCTGCAGCTCTCCTGGCTCCCGCCTCCCAACATCAATGGCAGAAGGGGGCAGCACAGAGAGCTACTATAACTGGACCCTAAGAAATAAAACCGTTTTGAAAGCACTCATAGCTAACAGCAATCAGGAGAGAAGCAGATATTTAGCAGGCAGAATATCAGCAGTCCACTCAAGGCAACCAGTACTTCCAGTCCCAAGGACATTTGTAGCCAGGCTGTATTTTAATTTATTACAGTCAGTGGTGAAGGAAAATACAAAACACACATATTCCTCTGCAAGTGATGTGCTCAATCCCTTTCTCAGTGGAATGAGAAGAGTAATGTGGCACCTGTGGCCATTCATGACTCCAGGGGACTAATTAACCCCAGTGATTAACTGGTCTGCTCTGACACCTAGGCTGCTCTTCTTTGCTAGAGTCAATCAGAATAACATATAAATATAAAAATATAAACATGTAAAAATCTAAGGTCTGCTTAGAAATGTCCTCTTTTTGCTGCACTCAAAAGACAGTACTTTCTGACACTTTGCCAAGCAAAAGAGTTTTCAGAGACTTTCATCTGCAGCACTGGAAAGGCCAGACTGCTCCATTTCCCTCACAGCTGCATTAACTGGCCATTTTGTCTCATTTAGGGAGAAGGAGTCAGTTGGCATTGTCTGTTCCCTGTGCAATGGACTGAGAAATATCACATTATTTATTCTGTACAAACTGAATGAGCCTAGAAAGATTCATTTCTTCTCAGTCTGCTTTGACAACGTAATTTGTTATGTTGCATTTAATTCTACAAGCTAAAATTAAGCTAGGAAAATGCAGGGTATCAGAAACCATCTGCAAGTCAGTTCAGTGCCCAAGAAGGAGTCGGTTCCCTGGAACGCCATGGGCCCTGTGCTGGCCCTATGCACAGCAACAGTGAGTTGCTGAACCAGTAAGCCTAGGACAATGGTGTGTGAGCTGTATCCCGTTATTTTGTGAGTGGACATGCGCTATTCCTATATGATAATTTTGTGGGTCTTTCTGTGATTATTGCACCTGTAGCACCAGTTAGCAGAGTTTTCAGTGCTGCAGGTACCTATGTACCAAATGTGCACTGAACTAAATGACAGTCGAAGCCTCCACTAGTCCAAAGTGATCCATCAATGGGTGAAGCAATAGACAAAGGGTCTGGAGGCCTGGCTAATGTTTCCAGCCTTGCCCTCAGGCAGGCTCATTTTCATACCTGTCTGCTTGTCTCTATCTTCTGCATCAACTGTAATAGGTTAGGGGCAGGACCGTCCTAAGAAGCGTCTGTACAGCACCTGGCACACCCTCCTCCTCTTCTCAATCTCAGTTGTACAAGTCTGCATCCTTCCACCATGAATAATCATGAAAATGGTCCTTTATATATTGTAGGTGCAGCAGGAGAGAAAGCTTGGTCATTTTTTTCTCTGACTTTACTTGCCCAATCTATTTTTAGGGTATAGAATTGGTCCAGAAAAAGGAACTGCACTTTACACAATCTTACTTCAGTAATTTCCTAATTCCTTCATCTTTTACTCAAAAATATTGAGCAAAACTGTTGCATCTTTTGTTCTTTCTCTGTATTTGGATTTTCTGTTGACTGTTGCAGTTGAAGTTAATCCATGCTAAGTCCTTTGGGCCAAATTTTGCATGGATTTACATGGCAAAATTAAGTGACTTTCAAATAGTGCAGGATACACTTCACTGTCTGTCTTAAAATTTTCTATTACTAGGTGTACTAAAAGAGATTGACTGCAGTTGCTAGGATCAGATACAGCTCAGGCAAGCACTGAACTTTGCATATGCTTTTTCATTTCCTTTGTTTTTGCCATTCTAAAATATCTTCTTACTGAAAACAAGGACCTGTGCAGGACACTGGTACATCACTTAGACATCCTTGCAGGCCCGAGTCATCTCACCTCTGCATAACCATTGCTGACACATGCTCACCACCTGACTTTGCACTTTTTAGAGAATTGCTTCCTACCTTTCCAGACCGTTTCTCCCATTTGTCATGCTCATATTGAAGTCCAAGGCTTGCCTTCAAAGTGCTTGCAGCTGCTCCTGGCCCTATTTGTACACCTTCTCCTTTTCACAGCCTTTTTAGGAGGAAGGATTGAGTTGCCTTTTAGATGAAAAACAGGATTTGGTGCTGGGGGGGAAGCATCTCCTGGAGAGAAAGGAGCTGTCTGTTCTTCCAGTCCTGGTCCCCTGTCAAGAACAGCACCTGAGTATCTAACAGCTGGCAGCTGGGAGGGCAAGCACTGGGCCGCTATAGCCTGCCTGTGAGGACATTAAAAAACAACTGTGTGTGAAAAGATAAACTTGTAATGCTGCCAAGTTAAGCAAGACCTATGGCATGATGAATTTCTCAGCCACTAATCTATAAATTATTTTAAAGCTGCCTGTGGCGTGGCAGCTTTGCTCTCTTTTCCGGAGTAGTGAGCCATTACCAATGAGAAAATGAATAACCAGCTTGTTGCTTTCTTACCCTTTCTTTCTTCCTAGGACCAGCAAAACTTTACTGAAAGTCTTGTGACATCTAGGCATTGTGCTAGTCTCTGTTTGATGCAGACTGTTGCAGTTTGAGCTGGCGTCAAAGGTGTTGCATCAGTTTACAGCAGCTAAGAATTTGATCTTCTGTAATTTTGGGCAATGGTGTCAGCTCTCCACTAGCCAGTGTCCAGGGATAGTACGTTCTGGCTGTACAGGGCAAGGGGAGACATGAGTGAGCACAGCCCCAAGAGAGTACCAGTCTAGCACAGATGGCGAGGAGCCAGTAACCCTGGCAGCTACAGACTGTTTCCAGCAGCAATGCTGGAGTGTCTCTATATTACAGACCCAACAGAACGAGCTCTAGCCTGGCTTTTTTATTTATGTGCAGAACCACATTCGATACTCCCACAGCACTGTGCTGTACCTGGGCTGATAAGCCTCCCTGAGACTGATGTGCAGGAGACAGCAGTAGCTAGCTTGGAACACACAGAGCCAGGGTAGAGTGACAATGAATTTGACCTTCCTTCTAGACCTGAGCTGGCTCCATGCAAAAAACCAGTTTGCAGAGCAGAGTGGGATTACTGCGCAGAGATATCTCAGCTGGCCAGGCAAAGAGCTGCTTTAAGTCAGCTGAATGTATTAATCTGGGCTAACATGCTTCCAGGTAAGTCAAATACCAAATTGATCAGGCAAATATCCACACTGCTGAATCTATATCCAGTGTAGGTAGCTCATCCAGAGTAGAGTGTAGACTGATTTCTGAGAAATCCAAATTAACTGGACCTTAAAAAAAACAAAAACTCAGTAAAAGAAAATATTCCCTCGGGTTTTTCGGTCTTGTGAAAAGCATAAGTATTAGTTTGTTCATTTTAGCTGCATTTTGCTTGCAAGGTAATCACTTGCTCCTTAGGTCAGAATTCAATTTTAAAAAAGGGAGCAATAATGCATATTTTACGTTGATGGAATCCATGGGGAATCTCAAAATATTTTTCAAACACTAAAGGATAAATCTTTCCAATAGACCTTGGAGGTAAAATTATAAAATCATAGGCATTTTATAGATGGCAAACCAGAGGGAGCAGTTTTGTTCTAGGACCCACAGGAAATCTGTACAAAACTGAAAATTCATGTAAGCCTTATCAGATTTCTAGCATTTTCTGCCTTGCTTCATGTTGACACACTACTTCTCTGACATATTTAGATTGCCATATAATACTTTGTTTTTCCAGATGATAAAGAGCTAATTCTTATTTAAACAAATGAATTTTCAGTCTTTATAAATTAGGAAGCAGGCAGCATTTCCTCCAGCTGCCGTTCAGCAATTACACCATTTAAAAATGGCATCCAGTGATTTGTGATAGTGTAATCCCTTTGGAGTATGAAAGTAGCTCCAGAGTCAGGCTTGATTAGAAATGCCCAGTTGACTGCCAGGGACACATTTCAAACAGGCTTATACTGCACTGCTGATACAGTTGTATGCATGAATCGAATAGTCAAACATACAAATGCATTTTTCAAAACTAAACTGTGCAGCTCTAAACCCATTTTCTCGCCTAAAGAGTGCCACATGCCAAGTGCATAAACAGAAAAACAGTTCTTCATGTGCCCTCAGAACAGTGAGCAATATTAATCCATTGAGCTCATCTATATTTGCAGTCTGTCAGCTCTAGGCTCGGGACATTATTGTACCAGGAGGACATTTTAAACATTATGAAACTTACAACCACAAAGTCTTTTGCATATCCACAATATAAACTCATTCCAAGGACAAAAATAGTATTTAAAGCCTGTGCCAGAGCACCTCAAAGTCTCTCCTTGAAATCAGGCTTTGAACTACATGGTTTATTTCTACCCTTGTTTAACATGAGACAAAGCCCAACCAGACTGAGGAAATTACAACAGAAGCATTTCCTTGTGTTATCACTCAAAATCTTTTATGTTATATAGCCATTTTTTTCTTAGAGGAAGAAACCTGAAGTTTCAAGTCTGAAATCAAAATTGTTGCAGATGTGAACTGGTGAAAAATGAAGCAGATTCCTCGTCAGACAAGGGACGCTGAACCTCATGTGTGCGATTTCTCTCCTGAGTTGAACTCTGCTTTCCCAGGTGCTTTCCAGCAGAAAATCCCACCAGGTGCCTTCCAAAAGTCTGTGTGCAGCTGATGTAAAACCCTCTGGCCAGGCACCAAAGAATGCAGCTTGCGGAAAAGTAAACCTATTATAAGCAGCTGCAGGTACACTAGATATCCCTCTGCAGAGCTATAAAATTGACTGGATCTGTTTGAAAAGCTGACATGAGAGGACAGTAAACGTCACCAAAAACACACCAAACGGAACATGAGGGAGAGATGGATACAGAAATAGGAATACAACAGAATGCAATTTAGAAATACATGTTTTTCCATTTTATTTGTGCAGACATTACCTTTCCTCTGCCTCCATCAGAGGGATCAGTGCAGCTTTGCAGCACAGGAGGAAGGAACGCTGGGCATCTGGGTCACATGTGAAGTGTGGTTCTGTGTCATCCAGCAGTGATGTTGAGCCAAGAAGCCTGAGCAGCCTGTGCCAGTACTGAAGCTCATCATGATGCCTAGTGTGAGCCTTTCTGTACAGTAAACCAACTGATTTCAAATAACTCTACGCCAGCAGACAGATACCCATAGGCCCTTTGGCTGTAGCATAACTGTTTCGGTCTGTGCTCCTGGATGACCAGGAAGGGCTGCGATTCCAAGATCTCACTAGCTATTTTCTGGGGACAAGAAAGCAGCACAGCTCTGCAGGTCTTACAGCAACCTCAGTGGGGGAAAAAAAAAAGGGAGGCTTTTGTTCCATGTCATACAATAAGAAGTGCGATGCATTACTACTACTAATAATGTCTGGAACACAGTGAATTATTAGCTTATACCTGGCTCTAATTTCCGTATCAAATTTGCATTTATTTTTCACTTTGCTAAATCTACAATATGAACATGGCACCAGACATATCCATTGGAAAAAAATTTCTGACACTGAGGGGAAGTGTGACAGCACTTTTGGGAGGCACAGGTTGAATCTCCTTAACCTTGGTCTACAGGTATGTCAACTTTACTTTCAACAGCATTATATTCCTGATGAGCATCGTGCTTGGAAATTGCCCCAGCTATCACACTGCCTACTCACACTCGCTCGTTTATAGTAACTTGTTTGGAGAGCTGATGTCTGAGTTGGCAGATATTTCAAAGAGCTGCTTTGATTCAGTCCTCTCTCAAAAACTGTGTTAATTTTGTTTAATCACTCTTGGACGTAGGAGGCAGGGGCAAGTTTTGCCCCTTGAAGGGTGTGTTTCATGTCTGACAGAGCAACGCGAGGGCCCTGGGTTGAGTTATTCCAGAGCAAATCAGGTTCATCAAAAAAGAAATTCCCATTGTGGAGGTGAAAGAGGTATTTTTAATCCATTAGGATGCTAGTTATGATTACTTTGTGAAATGTGTTGTCTCTTCTGACAAGGCTTAAAACAATGTGCCATGCAGCCCAGACCTTCGTCTTGGTAAAGCTGAATATATTTCTTCTCATGCAAATAAACTTTGTTTCTCTGTTGATGAAGCTCCTCATATTTTCATCTCAAATCCCTTTTCAGAGGTGCAGTTATTCAGAGCCTTGTTTACCAAGTTCCTTAGCTGAAACAAGCAACAGCTTTGCCAAGTGTTCTCCCTCTTGCCTCCACATCAGGAGGTTTTAACATGCTGAGAGTATCCAATATGGTCTTTCCCTGCTGAGCCACAGCAACTTTTCCAGAGGCTTTTCATGGAAGGTGGCACCAGTCCAACCCCAAGGGCATTTCTGTTGAAACTGTGTATTATGTAAAACATGAAAGTCACTCGCCTTTGAAGAATCCAGCCCAACCCAGCTTCCTCTCAGGCTGCTATTCAGTGACGAACAAAGGTGAAGCCCAGACATCTGTGCCCCACAGTGAGCATTTCAGGACCACATACTGCTTCCAGTCCTGCTCAGGCTTGAAACTTGGAGCCCAATGTATCATTTGCACATGTCCCGAAACCATAACAGATAAACATCTTCCTGATACTACATAGCAAAGGCACTACATCAGGGAGACCTTGAAACCTCTCAAACCGAAAAAAGGGAAAGTGTATTTACTCAGATTTCATGCACAGAAAGTGTCAGCCCTTTTGCCTACTCCACCTACAGACATATCTCAGCTTGGACCTGCCACTGGATGGAGAGGTATCCTGGTTCCAGGACTGATCTTTCACACCTCTCCTCGCAAAGAAGAGATGTTATACTGTTTTTTTCTACTGTTAAAATTTACAACCCACTTAAATATAAGAGATCACCCTCTGAGAACTCTTACACTGGAACTGGAGGGAGCACAGATGAAATAAAGACAGGAATTTTGCTTCTACAGTGACTAATTTTTTGTTCTGTTTTGCTTTTCCTTTTTATTCATCTACTTATTCCTCTTTTACACTTCCATTCCCTTTCTTTCCTTTGTTATGTATTTCTCTCCTCACTCTTCCTTACCATTTTGATAGCAGTCCCTTTCTGGTAGATTTTCAGGTTAAAGTTTCGCTCCTTAAACACAAACACAAGTGGCCATGGTAGACAGGAGCTGCTTACTGCTGGTGCCTCAAGTTTTCAGCATCCCTCTGCTTTGTTTACAGGATACTGGTGAGAAAGAGGAGAACCGGCAGCAGCTGATGGGCACGTTGTGGTACTGCTGTGGTCATGACACACAGCTAGAGCTATGTTGCAATAGGGTCAACATGGGAAGACTTTTTGGCACGTGCTTTAAGGTGCTTCTAGTTGTCATGTTCAATTAATCTAGCTTTATTTAATTCTACTGCTTATTTTGCCTCCAATATATGCTGATGAGACCCCTGGTGGCCTAGTGGTTAGCGTGCAGGACTTTCACTGCTGCGACCACGGGTTCGATTCCCCGGTCTCCTGGCCTGATGGAGGTCGTTAGCCCTGTGTGGCCATCCATCTATGAGAAGGACACTCTAAACAAACCTACGTCCTGAGGACCTCACTGCCATTGTCCAAGCTTTCTTGGCCCCGGCAGATGAACCTTAGGATTAAAGGGTGGGCTCAGTTCAGCGCAGGCTGTGTCTCACCTAAAAAATCCATTGCGCAGGCTGGAAAGGTAAAAAGACCTTCCCCCAAATCTTCGTTCGCGAAGATGGGCCATTATTATTATATGCTGATAAACAAGAGAAATGACGGTGGAAGACAAAGTTATGCACCTAAATTAAACATAGCTGATCTTCTCATATACACAAAGTAACTTTCCTATATTGCCCAGGTCTTACTGAATACGGCTAGTAGCAATCCAAGGGGAAAAAGCACACCACTCTCAATTAAAATCTCCTTCTCATATGCCCTGGGGAAGGAACTGTCATGGCACAGATAACTTCTCACTGCACAGCATGCTGGTTTTCAGAGACTTGATGATGACAGTGAACAAAGAAGTGCAGGTACCAAGCATTTAGCTGGTATTCAGAGCAAGAAAAGCCTCTTTTCCCTGTGACTCTGTTCCCCGTGCACATTCACCCAGCAATGGCAAGATTCTGCAGGTACACTGGGACGTGTCTGCACGAGGAAAAGGAGACACAGAGGAACAATACTAGCTCTGACACTACTAGCTCTGACTTTGCTTCAGGGCACATGCAGCCAGATGGGAGCACTGGAGGGAACTGCACACTCCAGTCTGTCCTAAGGCTTCACCCCTGCCTGCCCACCCTTGCTGTTCCTGTGCAGCTTCTAAATGAACTCCAAGACAAAGACACTGGGGGTGCTTGGATTATTTGACCCCCAGAATGCCACTTGAGACATCAGAGCAGCAGATCACTGGTGTAGCCCACAGGTGTGAAGTTTGCTGACACCTGCTCTCCTGCCAGCACACCACCACTGTGCCAGACCAGACCCTCCTCTCCTCCCGCTCGGCTGGGACCCACAGGGCCAAGCAGACAGCAAGGCACCACAGTGCAGCCTGCCATCAGCTCTCAGGTGCAGCTGATGAACCTCAGACTTTTCTTGTTTCAGTTTACACACTTCACACTTCCAGAAATCTATTGCCAGTTGGTATAGACATTTTTTGCAGCTTCAAAACCTCAAACTGCAACTGCTTTGAAACGATTGGTTTGAAAGGGTTGCCTGATCTCACGTCAAAACCATGTGAAAGTGCTGAACTTTTTCAGGTCCCTCCAAACAAAAAAAAAGCATAACTCAAACTTCTAACTCACAACTGAACAGAGTTTCACTCAAAGTTAATAAATTTTATCATGAAAATTGAAACCAGGTGACTTTTGCATGGGTACATTCAAAAATAGCTGTACAGCACCAATTACTTGTAGCTGCTCTGTAAAGCATGTCTTTATACTTTGGATTTATCCACTGCTGAGTGAAGGGTATGTGAAATGAAAACATACTATTAAGACTAGCTTTTTAAATATCTTCTTAGAAATTTAGCTAGTCATTATGGATTTTTGGACAAGTAGGGTAAGGAAGAACAACAGCAAAAGAGGCAGCTGGCAGCTGCTTGGGGAGGAGCTGAAAAGCTGGGAAGAGCATTAATGAAAGTTAGCTTAAGAGTGAAGAGCCAGACTTTACCCAGAGAAGACTGGGAAGATGAAAACACAGCATGGTGCTCCACAGTAGCCTTTGACCAGAGAAAGGGCAAAACTCGTCTGCATCTAGCACAAACAACAGGCTGGAAGATCTTCTTTCTGTACTTCCAATGAAATCAGTGATTGCTTCATTCAGTTGAAGGAATAGACACAGCAGGATAAAGACCGTAAAAGAAATGTTATCCTGGGGAACCTCAGCAGCTCCATTATTTGTGGCTTCACACCCTGCTTTTCTTGGAAAACATGGCCAGTGGTTCAGTTTTTATTGAAACAACTTCATAACTGGAAGGCAGGATGAAGAGAGAAATCTCCTGATGGAACCAGAAGCATTTTAACTGACAGCATCTTCCTTCATTTTAAGTGAGAGGCATTGTAAGGTGGCACAAGCTTTCCTTCTGCTCAAGTAATACTTGTTGATCCTACAGTGGAGGCTATCTTGTGCAGCAGTACATCACCAATGAATCCTATTCAGAAGCACAACGGAAGTATTTTGGGCAAACAACAGTGAGGGGTATATGGTCTCTGCTCATTTACCTGGGCTGACTGTATGCCTCATTGTGTCATACTCAAGCTGCCCAGCAGAGAGGCTGGGGTACAGCAAGGAAAGAGGGAGGAGAGGGCAAGAAGGCGTGATGATGGTGTGGAGACTTTTCTCTCTGAGTGGCAGAACTGGAGCCTGGAGATAGGGATCAGGACCATGTCCCACAGGGGATTACACTGATGTCACCTGGTTGCACTGACATGAAAGGAGCCATGCCACTGTGTGCAATTCTCTCTGTTGCCTAAAAGACTGCGGAGAAAAAAGACTCCAGGCAAATTTAGTGTATAAGATAAGATAAAGAGAGCAGGTCCTTTAATGAGTCCGTAGGCCTAGAGGAATACATAACAAGCATGCGCTCAGACATAGGTTCTATGATTTTATAGTAAGGTCCATCCAATCCCAGTTTGTCCACCCCCGGTTCTGCCCTGTTCTGCCCCCCAACACACCCCTTTGGGAATTGGGTCTGGGGGTGTTTGGGACCCCTTCTTCCTCATCTTCATCTTCTTCAAAGCATGTACAGTCCTTGGAGTTCCTCCAGAGTTCTGGGCTTGAAGGTTACTGTGTCTGTGCGATATCTTCTGGTCCAAGCTTTAAGGTGTTTTTCTACAATTCTACCTCGAAAAGAAGACTGAACACGCTAACCGAATTTTAGAGGGGTTGATGTGAAATGGGATAGTAGGGTTGGGTATGTGTAAACATTATACTGCAGGGTAAGGGATGTAATACAGCTACATTAAAATCTAAATTTATTACATAACTACTTCTAAAATCTATAAAAATTAAAAAATCCAAATAAAGCTCTGAGGCATCACTCTGTAGAGGTAACTCATGAGATTTCCCTCCTGTGAGAATAAGCAGCAGTTTCACCCCAGCAGGCACACCTCTGTATGTGTTTCTGAGGCCTGAAGGCTGTGCCAGGCTCTCAGCTGCTTTTCTATGCCCTCACAGCTGGTTCCAGCCAGCAGCTCCATTTGCCAATGCTATACTGATTATCAGGGGCCATGAGCAAGACACAGTGCTGCAAAGAGGGCTATGCAAAGAGTCCTACAGGTGGAGTAAAGGCAATCCCCAAGTGCCTGGCAGTGATGCAGCCAGATTTTGGTATTGGTTTCCTGTATAAACTTGCCTTTCCTCTCACACAGCCAGCAGACAGGAGAGCACAAAGGCAACCATGACTACTCCATGGAGTTACGCTTCTCGTTTGAGATCCCACATGGATGGACACTGACTTTTAGCCTCAGCTCCTCTGCCAGCGTGGCTTGTGCCACTACAGACACAGCATCTGCAGGGCTACTGCTAAGCATGAGAAATGTTCTTGCATACATCCATGCCACAGGCGTAGAAACACCCCTCTGCCCTGCTTCCAGCTGCTGCAGAGCAAAAACTTCATGTGCACACATAGGATCTGACTCAGTACATGCCAGGCAATGCAAGGTAGCTCCATGAGTGCTGTGCCCACACCAGAAGTCACCACCAAAGGCGGCTGGATCGGTGCTGAAATGGTCTGTCAGTGCTCTTGAGCATATCCAGGCTTGATGGACATGGGAGCTTGGGACACTGCCACCTATGCAGCAGCAGGCACCCATGAGGTTTCTTTTTGGAGGCAGAGCATCTCTCTGCCTCATTTGTAGATGCTGGCCCGAATTCTTGATTGTTCAACAGTTAAACCAGGCTCTTCACTGAGCTACAAACACATATGCTCTGCCCCTGTTCCCCTGCTCTTCACTTCTTCTCTTAAATCGCATCTTGCAAATTTAAGGTACTTCTTCTCCTCCTGAGCCCAGATTTCTCACCTTTTATACGTCCTCACCTTGCAGAGGACATGAGGAAAACATTTGAAAACATTTGTCACCTGTGCTCTGCCTGGTTTGCTATGCCCAGATCTCCTTTGAAAGGACAGTCAGCACGGATTAATCACTCCCCATCAGCCTTGCTCAGAGCAACATATATGCCATCCTGATAGTGTGCAGACAATTCAGTCTACACTGAGGCAGGACATGGCAATGCTGCTTCACCACTTCAACCTCCATGCAAGAGTTACGAAGATGGAGATTTCCCAAATCATTGTGGCCAGCTTTGATGTGGTCTTACAGTCATGGCATTGTAGAGTGCTTTGGGTTGGAATGGTCCTGAAAGATCATCTAGTTTCAGCTCCCCTGCCATGGGCAGGGACACCTTCCACTAGACCAGGTTGCTCAAACTTCTTGCTGTCCTTCTGCACAACCACCATCCATGGCATTTGGGAAATGCAGTAATGAGACTCATCTGGAGTAACCTGTTAAGTCTTGGTTCAGCTGCTCCAAAAATAGAAGCTTTCTAGAATAAGCCGCTGCCTGAGCTTGATTGGCCATATCCGAGCCCTTCTAGCTCATTAACACTGAGCCGATTATGTGCTGAAGGATAAGCATTAGCCAAGCAAGCCTGCATTCAAACTCACTGAAAACATTGAAGCTTTATGGCCTCTAATTGATGAGTGGGAGTTTGTGAAGGATGTCAAGAGTTACCTTTGTTTTACTGTGAGCCACTATCAATGTTGGCAAGCATAACAAAAGCAGAGGAATGTATTAGGCACCAAATATTATACTTCTTGTAGTAAAAGACACTAATCACTGGGATTGAGACATTACGCTGCCTGTGCAGACTGATGTCCTGGCAATTTGATTGCTTTACTTCTAAGTGCTGTATCTCAGAACTTGGCATGTCTATGCATGTCTCACTTGCTCATGCATTTTTCAGAGTAACATTAGTATTACAAGAGACTCATATTGGTTTCTCCACTTCCCTGCACATGAGGATAGTAAAGCCACATACATATATTTTCAAGTATCTATATGATCAGAGGTACCTACCTCTCTCCTCTCTACAGTGAGTAAACTGAGATGGTTTCCTTTTTACAACAGAAAGCCATTCAAGGAACTGTCTTGCCTAAAATACATTACACAGCTCAATAAGAGCCCTTTCCTACAGCAATGTTTTAGTCTGTAATGTAACTGGATTGGTGGTCTCTGCATGGGCAGGCTGGAGGGATACATAAGGCTTATGCCAGTCTCTCACCTGTGTTCAATGTGACTCCAGCCATGCACAGCTGAACTGGCAAAACTCCTGCAGGTACAAGACCTGGGCTCATTAGCTATTCCTATAACTAGGGGCACTAAATCCACATAACCAGAAATAGCATTTCCTCCAAATATCTTTATTTTTTTTCTTTTTCTGTGAGCTGAATTTGCCAGACACCTATTGGTTCCTTTGCATTCCTTTGGAAATCCTGCTTGCAATGAATGTTCTTTTGCCCCGAACCTGACCCAGTTGTCTCTCCCTGAATATTCAGTGCTCATGCAAAAGGACTAATTGGTGATTCTGTGAGTGTTTTCCACCAAGTGTCAAAAGTCCTGAACAGTTGATTGAGTAGGTTCTGTCTGTAATAAATTCTTTCCTTACCAATGGAGAGTCTAATAAGTAATAAAGCACCAAAGAAAAATTGTCTTCAGCCAAAGCATCAATATTTAAGTTACACTTTTCCTTTAAAAAGGCAATGAAAGTTGGTTAAAAGAGATCTAATGCATTAAAACTGTTCATTTTCAAAGGAAGAGGAAGTTGCACTCACAAAAAGAGGTGTTTTGATCAAATCATAGTCAGCTGTCAGGGGCATTTAGGGACATACAGAAGAGTCTTTCTTTTTTACATAAGCTACAAAGATTTGACATGAATGAATGAGTTGATTAAAATCCCCATGCTCTCTTTGCAGACACTGGTGCTGAGTTGCCATTATAGTGATAGTAGTTAATCCCCAGTTACATCTATTTTAAAAATCAATTTTAAACATGTGCTCAGTGCTGATATATTTCTCTGTAGGTGGCTTTCTTTTAGCACAGTCTGTAGTTTACAGCATTTCAGCCAATTTCCCTCTGGGATATCAGTTTTCAAGCTTCTTATCTTGGTTGGGAAATTAAAACTTCTCAGATGAACAGGCTGACCACGTCTGGATCATTTTTAGTATAACACAAGCCCACGTGAAAGCAGGAGCTAGACAAGGAAAAACCAGTTGCAGCTACATCCTACCTAGTTATAAATACCAGAAAAAATTACTTCTGTTCCAAATAAGTGCAGATAAGTCTGTCCTTTAACTACATACCAGAAGCCATATTTTTTCCAGGTCTGGATCCCTTTGGAGTAGTGAATCTCTTTCTGGAGACAGGTAGCACCTACCTGGGGAAGGATGGGAGCTAGCAGCCAGCTGCTCTTTGATTGCCCTCTCCCCATCTTCCCTTCTCTCCCTCCATCCAGTTCTGAGCTGTTTTGGCATTTGTGTGAGGGTAGGAGGGGGCAAGTCCTGGGCATAGCTCAAGTGCAGGGTCTTTTAAGAGGGGTTGAAGTAAGAGACTAGCAGTAGTTTGGGAGTAGCTGGAGCTGGCTGAGAAAGAGCAAGGAGCTCTTCCCCTGGCTTCAGTTGCTGAGTCTGCCAAGGCCAAAGAGAGTGGTGATTACTGAATGGCAGAGAAGGCTGTGGAGAACCTAGGGGGTTGGAAATGAGACATGTGCCCAAGAAAGGGTGACAAAGTGTTAAAAGGGAAGGTACCAAAACCCATGGCAAGAGCATTTCTTGAGAACCACCATCCTCATGGAGTCTGCTGCGGAATGATCCCAGATCAACTAAATATTTTGAACCTTTGTTTTCTGGCAAATAACCCAGACAGCAATAAGCAGACCATTAAGCAACTTCTTAAGTTCTGGATATCCTTAAAGATAGTGATATCAAGACCATGCTTTTATCTGAGCATTGCTTAAGAAACCTCTTGTCAAGGCAGCTCAGCATCCAGCCCAACTGAGCCGAGAACTACTGTTACCCAAAATAAACCTACCACCCATTTTCTGTGGGTGTTATCATTTCTACCACGTCTCTTTATTTTTACACCTTGCCTGTTTGTGTTTTACCCAGCACAACAGCTTTAGGCTACTGCCATCTCTTTGATTAGGTTTTCATTCATATTATGTTTTGCCTCAGCAGGAAAAGTGTGATTTAATCTCCCATACATACAAGTAAATTAAATTAAAAGGGAGGAATAAATAAGACATCAATTGCAGATGATAAATCATGAATGATTCATGTTCTCAACTGTGCCATTCAAGAAAGCCATCACAGAAGCCGTCCCCTTGTTCTTGCAAGTGAACATACTCCAAAGTAGTAAACAGTTTTCCCATCAAAACACATTCATTAAAATGCTTTTCTTCACTACCATTATTTTCCCTTTAAGAAATAGGAATTATAATTTATACAACTGACACCAAGATAGGGAGAGAAAGCTGGATAACTTTTTGTTCTCAGATACTTTTGAGGATTTCCATTTTCCATTTCTATGCCTGAAATGCTATGGTCCATAAGTATTGGTGGGTCCAGCCTCCAGTGTCTAGCACTACTTTAAAAGAATTTTTTTAAAATATTTTTTTTTGTTTTAAATGAAGTCAAATGAAGATAAGGTAGAAATGAAGAAGAAATGCTGGTAAGCCTGTTTTGGGAAGTACATTTTACTGGGCATGGCCTCGGAGTTCGGTCAGTGCACTTGCCCTGCTAAGTACCTGCCCTGTTTGTGATACTGAGCAAATCCTTCCCTGCCTGCTATGGTTTCCCTGCCAGCATTACACTGCCTTATCTATTTATTCTGCACATCCCCTGGAGCTGGGGCTCTCCCTTCTCATTTGTTTGTACATAGTGGGATATTGTTAAGGGCCAGTAAGTGCCTTTATTTTTGCTTGAGTTCAGCATTGGATCTCTGCCTATGAAAGCCTCATGTCAAGGTGCAAATGGGGTACCAAAATTAAAAGATAGTTTTGCTCGTCTGAAAGTTCTCCTCCCAACCCATTCCTCTGTCTTCAGCAGGAACAAGAGACATATTACTAAAGCTCCTCTAAACCTCTTTTGTTCTTAGGTCTGACAACAGTTGCATATATGACCTTTCCAGGGCTCCTTCCTGGTGTCAAGGGAGGAATGTGGATCCTGGTAAGGGAGGTTATCAGGGCACAGTAAAAGACCATGTGGATGTAGTATTCACTCTCCTTTTATTGTCCCTCCAGGAATCAAGTTGGGGGGAGACAGGTCCCAATGAATAGTTATACAACAACTTCTACCAAAGAAACTGTCATCATTAATGGAATCGAAGCTATTACTTTTAATAGCAGGTGCCTATTCAGGCAGTACACTCTATTTTTATAGATATATATTTTATATTTATGCCCTCCCCTTATGGACGACACCCCCACATGCAGTTACATGGCTGGGGCACAAGCAGGGAGGCACTAGTCCGAATACTTTACTCAGGGGCAGGGAATCATCCTCACGTGCCACAGCTTCTGGGTGGGTGTTTGAGTAACCCCTCCAGGGCTGCCTACTCATATCAGGTATATATATGATTTGCACATGTATCAGCTGCCACCTTCATGGAGGTGGCGTGTGTGTGTGGTGGCACTGGACACTGTCAGGTGACTCTGGGTATCCTAAGTTCCTCAGCTGTTTTCTGGCAAATGTTTCCCTACCCACACCCATGGGGACCTGTAGGGTCCTCTAAATGAAGTGACACAAACCTTTATTTGAAGAAACACTTCTAATTTAATTCCTTTTCTAGAAGTGGAACATATTCTAAGGTGGAATTTATAACAAATTCATTATGGTATCTTTGCTTTTACATCCTCTGGGAAGTGAGACTCTGCCTACAACAGAAAGAAGGAGAGAAAAGAGGAGCTATTTTGCTGTAGGAAAGAAACAAACAAAAGAAATATTATTTTTCCGGTCTTCTTGCAAAAAATATGGAATGAAATTTTATATGCAACAGAGAATATGTTGGGTATTTGCAAAAAAAAATTATATATACATTGCTTAATCACTTGTAATAAATGTTACCAAATGAATCCACACGAGTGTAATTTTTTTAAAAAATACATTTTTCATTTAGAGTTTTCATTTACTTTCAATTAATCCAGTTTCTGAGTACCCTGGCAACCAGAAGCCTGGAAAGGTGGTACCTGTGTGAATCAAAGGTATCTGATTATAGTGACAAAGTTTATTATCTGTTTGTGATTTTTGAGCTTCCTTGGACTGTGCCTCTGGTTTACTTGCCTTTGTCCTCTCCTTCCGCGTCTTGGGCTCCTGGGCTGGTCACGGAGGGCAGAGCTGCGATCTCTTCCCTGTACCTGCAAGCCATGGTTTTATTTAGGAAACTACCAAGGCAACCAACATGCATCTTTCCTGAAGGACAGGTGAAACTGCAAATCTCCAGATATATGAAGATACCTATGGAGCCAGTGCCAGCAACACACACACTCACCACCCAATCATTTGTGCTAGGAAAAGAAGATGCCCATGCTGTTCTGATGTCACAGGGAGGGACCTCCATGGCACCGGTTATTCCCCAAGTATCTGCTTTGCTCTCTGCTTTTTCATTGCCCTGCACCGACCCTTCTCATAGCTGCCTCTGCCCACAGCCATGCAGGGAAGCAAAAGAGGGATGGCAAAGGAGTATTTCTATCAGCCATCCTGATTCTTGTATTCACTGGAGGCTTGTTATTCCAAAATGAGGCATGACTAGGAGTAGTATCACACACAGCATTGATTATAAGAAGAATAGAAAGACATGGCAATTCTCACAGATGGACATTTTTTGTGGTGGTTACTTTATAATGGAAACTTTCTCCCCTTACAGACCCAGTCATGTGGAAAAGAGATACTCAGGCTAACAACAATGGGGAATTTATTTGTATCAGATTAATTTAGGAAATCATTAGTGACTTGAAAGTGTGACTCATAATGATGCCCAGGAACCATTGTCAGAGCAGACGACCAGCATCTTCAAAAACAAGCAGGTCAAAAATATACTTATCTTCACTGGGCAATTTCCCTCAGGCTTTAACATCTGAAATTTTGAAGTATAAAAAAAAGTTTCTACTAAACAACTGAAGAGAAGAATTTATGAAACTATATATGCTTATACATAAAGAAAGAATATGTTTCAATGAAAGGAAGAAAAAGGCTACCCAGATTTTCCTAAAAGCTGGAACAGGACTGTAAATTCAAGTGTGTGTTGAGTGTCAACAAAAGAATTCATTAGGCTGACAAATTAGCAGTAATTAGTGCATGGGGACATCCAGCCACAGAGGTCTTGGTTTCCCAAAACACTTGCTTACATTTAAGAGATAAAGATTGTGTAAAAAAACTATACATAGAGAAAATACAGAAAATGTAAAGGAATTCTGCCAAGATGACCGTGAGTACTCAGATGCTTATGGGGCTTTCTAATAGCATCATGTGTTGGGCTGAAGCTACTCATTTGCTTGAAGTTAAGCACATGCTTAAGTTCCTTGTCAAATGGAGGCCTAAATAGCATTGACTCAATATTGACTGAAGCTTAAAAACTGTTGTCTATGTGGCACACATTCATGCACCTCTCTTTCTCCCTTTTCTCTTCTTGTAACCAGCGTTGGCTATAGTGAGCTCTCTGTCTGAAAACCCATCGGCTGACCACAGTAAATAGGCTGATGTGGATCATTGGGTCTCTGTATGTTTTTATTAATCCCCAGAAAGAGCTTCACAGCTCAATTGCTATTGATAAGTAATCACCAAGTTCACTGATAAATGGGAGGTGGATAGCTTTATAGCCACTGCAAAACATTGAAGTACGTAAGATTTCTGTAAGTCATTATTTCCTTTTTAATAGCTTGCTCAATATTTTACCACAATGAAAAGGTTCACCACTCCGCAATAATAAGATATAACTAACTCTTGTTAGTAGTGTGGCATAGATCACAAATATTATGTGGCATTCAAGCCTTTCTAGACAACAAGCAGATTTAGAGATTTGAGCTGAATGAAATACTGTTTCTATCTCTGATTGCATTAGCTTTAAGTCCTGGAAGATGTATTCCAGATGTGCTGTGCTAATAGGATTATTTTATAAAAATGCAGGCAGATTTTAGGAGCAACACTCTGATTAAGCAGCCTGCAGTGTCCATGAAGCTTTTTTTATTTTCATCTGAATTAATGGTTCTTTGGTCTTACATTAGTTTTAGCCAGTTTTCATAGATCACAAGGGAGGCATCATTTACTGCTAAGTGACCATTTGCTCTTTTGGATTTCCAGGCCTCCTTATGCTGATTCAAAGGAAACATGACAAATGCTTTAGGTGGAATCTTGGTAGACTCGGTGAGGATTATTTATAAGTTAGCACAAGTTATTTATAAGTAAGCTCAATGCGGTTTGAGACTCACGATTTTCACACACGTGTACACATATATACAAGAGGAGTGTATTTTATATATTTGTTATTTATATGTGTGTGCCTGTACAGATATAACTGTAAAGACCATGCTAATATTTACGATTTGGAATAAAGTTGAAGAGTGTGAAGGTTGACATTTCTTGTTTACATTTCATTTTGAAACTGATGGCTGGATGAGCATGAATTTTTCTTTTAGTTTGTATTTATTCCCAAAGCATATTAAAAGAGTTTCCCTTCATTTCTACTTTGAATGTATCTGGTGCCCTCAAGTGAAACCACTGACTCATGTTCCTTCAAAAGCCTCTGGTGATCATTAATTCAGGAAGCTAGATGTAAGAGCAAATACTTGGCTTTGCTGTCTTGGAGCAAGTTAATATAAAAATCCTCAGTCACAGAAGTCTCTTCTCATAACAGATTCCAAGGACTGACACTTTTTTTATTGATTGGTCTGTAAAATGTTGTCGATGAGTACTTTTCCCTATGTCTACTTTGTGGAATTGTGACAAAGCTGCTATATCTTACACATCGTGTCAAACACAGCTCAGAGGTGGCTGCTGCAAAGCACTTCTGCAGGGAAGCCAGACAGACCATGTCTTCTAAGTCATACTTGATTTCTTTGATTTTCATAATTTGTTTCCCAGATCTTTGCCAGAACTGATAAACTGAAATGTGCCTTTCATATTCCAAAATTACTCTAAGGAAAAAATAATTGACAGGAGATGAAAAATCATAAAATCATAGAATTATGGAATATGCTGAGTTGGAAAGAACCTATCAGGATCATAGAGTCCAACTCCTAGCCCTCCACAGGAAACCCCAAGAATCACACAATGTGCCTGAGAGCATTGTCCAAATGCTTCTTGAACTCTGTCAGGCTTGGTCCTCTGACCACTTCCTTGGGAAGCCTGTTCCAGTGCTCAACCACCCTCTGGGTGAAGAATCTTTTCCTGATATCCAACCTAAACTTCCCCTGACTCAGCTTCCTGCTGTTTCCTCAAGTCCTGTCACTGGTCATGAGAGTGAAGAGATCAGTGGCTGCCCCTCCTCATCCCCTCACAAGGCAGTTGTAGACTGCAATGAGGTCTCCCCTCTGTCTTCTCTTTTCCAGGCTGAACAGACCAAGTGACCTCAGCCACTCCTCACACAGTTTCCACTCCAGTCAGACCCTTCACCATCCTTGTGGCCCTCCTTTGGACACTCTCTAATAGCTTAATGTCTTCTTTATAATTTGGTGCCCAAAACTGCACACAATATTCAAGGTGAGGCCACACCAGTGCAGAGCAGAGGACAATCTCCTCCCTTGACGGACTGGCGATGCTTTGCCTGATGCACCTCAAGACATGGTTGGCCCTCCTGACTGTCAAGGCACTGCTGACTCATACTCAAATACAATGAAAATAATATGAACTTACTATTTTTTATATTAGTTGTAATAGCATAGTGGTATAAGTGTTGCAGTGGCTCTCAGAGTGGCCTGTGGTTTTCAGTTTGTCCTGTCCTCTTGTACACGAGAAAAAGAGATCAACAAGGAACAACCAAGAATTATCCTTCAAAGTTGTTGCTCACTATTTTCATGAAAGACTTGTTTCAGAGCTAAAACCAGGATTAGAAGAAGCTTTCCCACATAAATTCTACATCACCTCCTAACTTGTAGCAGAAGCACCTTGTCTTCTCCTGCTTAGACCAGTATTACAGAAGTGGAAATTCAGAATTCCCCTCCTAAAACTAAAATATCCCCTGAATATCCCATCCTATGTATTTTCTCATGAAAATTTGCTAAAAAAACCAAAACAACTTGGATTAAATAAAAAGTTTTAAATTCTTCTTTCTTCTTTTTTTTCTTTTTTTTCTTTTTCTTTTTTTCTTCTGTGTGTATTTCTGAACTTCAGTACCTAGACAGTTATGCATATGTGGACTGATGCTTCAGGAAGAGCTGGTAGAAAACAGTATTTTAGCTCATTACCTTTAATTCAAATAATAGAAACCAGACACCAGGCTTGAATTATTGCTCCTGCCTTTCATCATGAAGACAAGTGTCTAAAACAGAGATGGACCATTATATATTTTCTATGCATAGACTAGAATGTCTAAAAATACCTTCAGCAGAGAATCATCATTGGAAAGCCTTATTTCTTTCAGGCTATGTTTGTTTATTGGATAACAACACTCTCTGTAGAGTAGCTTGCTGGAATGAAAATATACACATTCCATGAGCTCTAAAACAAGACCAATAAAAATGAACCACTGTTGGCTGTCAGTGCATAGACATAGCAGTATGCAGCCCATGCCTCCAAAACCTACACCTTAAATACTTAAGAAAGACAAATTCAGATTTCAGAGGATTGCAGAGAGTGTAATTGTAAGTAGAATAATCAGCACAGTCATAGCAACAATGTTAATTTCAAAATTTTTCATGCATTTACTATTTTCACTCAAATAACAGTCTGGTTTTCCTTCCTTTACTCCCTCCCTCTTGATTGAGCCCTGAGAAGACCTAAGGTTTTGCCTTAAAACATTGTGTGAGTTGGACTTATGTTGCCTGACTTCAGACACTGATAATCAGCATTTTGGACAGCTGACCTTCTCAACCCAGCTCCTTCATGCTCCAGTGAGAGAAAAAGGCACATTTTAGGGAGCTATTCATTAACTCTATTTTAAGCATTTGCTTTAGGGTAGGTGAATCAAACATTCACATGGGCAGCAGTTTTTCTCCAGAGGGAACCTAAATCACTAACTCTGATGGGAACACCTATACTGGTTGTGGTTATTTCTCTCTGTTGGTGTCTGCTGCTGTGAAAATCCCCAGTCTTGGGTAGGGGCCCCTTTGGTTTGATGCAAAAGGGTCACTCCTATCTTTTGGATGGCTCCTGGGCAGGGAGCTTAAGCATGGACTCATGACAAAAGCACAGCATATGCTACCTGATCATTCTCTGCTAAACAGAAAAATGGTTTTGGTGGAGAGAGAATTAGATAAAATGAGAGGCAGGGGAGGTGGTGAGTGGAGCAGTGGAGGAGAAACAAGCTACCAGTGTCTACCTTATGTTTTTCCCTAGATTTGTCATGTTCATCTCCCTACGCTACCTTGACTGTTGGGGAAGATATTACAAAATAAATAATGGAACAACTGGAATTATCCATGAAACAACTGCAACGACAACAGTGGGCTACTTCCCAAGGGCTGCTTGGGAAATGAAAAGGAAAACCTTGCATTGCACTGTCAAATCTAGGAGAACACTTCTGCAAGACTGAAGGCATCATAGCTCACCCTGGTCACATAATCACACCCTTGCCTTCACTTACTCTTATTACACTAGTGGTATGGATTTGATTATTCTGTCAGCAAATATCCTGTATGCTTGAAATGGATGAGTATGACATGTTTGAAAATATAGAGGATGCTAATAGGTTAAACATAATTCACATAAAGCTAATAAAAAGAACAAAAATAATTTACATACTAATCACAGAGTTCTAATCTGCCAGAAGGCACGAGGAAAATTGATCTCTCACAAGTATAGACTAAGTAGTTTGAAGAGGGAATTAAGCTCAAAGACAGGATGTGTTTCATCACATGCAGCCTGAATTTAAAAGCTACCAATTTGGTAGGGAGAAATCCATTATCCACAGTGCATCAGCCTTTGCTCGGTACATGGGGATTCCATAGCTGCTCTGAAGAAATTCACATTGACCAGGACAAATAGCTGCTTATACCCTGGTAAGCATGAGAAATCCCATACAACCTTAGCAAGACAGACACACACTATGATAATTTTAAAAATTGCTAGAATAAATTACAGAGTGAGAAGTTAAAGAGCACCTCAGAAATACTAGCTGATCTTGCTCCTGGACTTAAAGGTTACAGTATCCTTTATGAGAAATGCTCTCGAAACAGTTCTCAGCTCAGACACATAGTTCTGGCAGCTGAACATTGTGTTTGTGTGTGTGTTTGCACACGTGTGTATACACTGGAAAAGAGCTAAGTTGAAATTACTAACTTTGCTTCTGGAATTAAGACTCTCAGGGAGGCTAATTACAGCATACCATTGCTAGTAGGAAGGTATAACACATGGAAGTATACACAGATGTATAGTTAATACACAAACACAAACTGTTATGTGCAGTGCACAACTCTGCAGATAATTTAGGCTTGATTTTGGAGAGATTTATTAATATTAGAGTAGAGTAGAATATTAATTGTGCCAATATTTCAAGAAAGAAAAGGAGGAATCCTTGATTCACAAAAGACTGTAAGTTGGCCATGGAATCTGCCCCCCACTAATTCCCCTAATGCCAACAGTGTCCATCAATTTATTTTCTGAAATCTTAACTATTCCATCAGTTCACAGAATCACAGAATCAACCACGTTGGAAAAGACCTCTGAGATCATTGAGTCCAATCCATGACCTAACACCACCCTGTCAACTAGACCATGGCACTAAGTGCCACATCCAGTTTCTTCTTAAATACGTCCAGGGACAGTGACTCCACCACTTCCCTGGGCAGTCCATTGCAATGTCTGATCACCCTCTCTCTAAAGAATTTCTTTCTAATGTCTAACCAAACCTCCCCTGGCAGAGCTTAAGACCGTGCCCTCTTGTCCCACTGCTGGTTGCCTGGGAGAAGAGATTGACCTCCACCCGGCTACAACCTCCTTTCAGGGAGTTGTAGAGAGTGATGAGGTCTCCCCTGAGCCTCCTCTTCTCCAGGCGAAACAGCACCAGCTCCCTCAGCCTCTCCTCACAGGGCCTGTGCTCCAGTCCCTTCACCAGCCTTGTTGTCCTTCTTTGGACACTCTCCAGCACCTCAGTATCCTTCCTGAACTGAGGGGCCCAGAACTGGACACAGTACTCAAGGTGCAGCCTAACTGGTGCCGAGTACAGGGGCAGAATCACTTCCCTGGTCCTGCTGGTCACACTGTTTCTGATGCAGGCCAGGATGCCATTGGCCTTCTTGGCCACCTGGGCACACTGCTGGCTCATGTTCAGCTTCCTGTCAGTCCAAACTCCCAGGTCCCTTTCTGCCTGGCTGCTCTCCAGCCACTCTGTGCCCAGCCTGTAGCACTGCATGGGGTTGTGGCCAAAGTGCAGGACCCAGCACTTAGTCTTGTTAAACATCATACCGTTGGATTCAGCCCATTTATCCAGTCTGTCTAGGTCCCTCTGCAGAGCCCTCTCACCGTCCAATTTGGGGGGGGGGGAGTGTCAGCAAATGAGCAAATTTGCTGATGGGGCACTCAGTCTCCTTGTCCAGATCATCAGTAAAGTTATTAAACAGGATTGGACCCAACGCAGAGCCAAGGAAAAGTGCATCTACCTTTGTTTTCCTTTGCCTAAGCATACACTGCACAAACCAGTGCTCTCCAGGTAGGAGCAGACAGTACATCAGGAGGCAAAGAAGATGATGAGGAGAAGCAAACCATAAAACATATCTGGTATAAGCAATGTAGAAAGGTAGAAATTAGAGCTTTTATTTTATATTGACTAATATAACCAGTCATTTTTTATCCACCTCGGAGACTTCAGATGCCCAGATAGCTGGCCTTTTCATCTGAAGGCCAGCTATTCACAATCACAACCTGTGATACATGTAATACGCATTTTAATTTCAAGCAGACTTTTGAGGCACATTTAGCATTGTCCCAGGTCCAATCATAGTAACAAAGAGGCATTTTAAAACAATTTTAAAAGACAATCCTGATGACTCTTTCTTTCCTGATATTTCTTCACCTGATCAAAGAACAAGGAAGGGGAGAAGGCAGTCTGGAAGGCTGACTTTCTAACTATCACATGAAGGAATAGGCTGGGACCCCACACATAATGGAAATGGTGTAAAGTTTACAAGGTCTACAGACATTGACACATACAGATGGGGATTAGAAGATTACATGTATTTCTTTTGTTGCTTGCACAATGCATAAGTATGTACATGTGTCAGCAGAGGTCAAAAGAGACTACTTTAGATCCACTTGCTCTGTGGTGGGATGTAGTTTACAAGAAGGGGCTCAATTAAAGATCTCCAGGTTTATTAAGGCTTCCTTGTGCAGAAGAATGTCACTGTCAGGTTTTCTCCTGCCTCCTTGTGTGGTCTGTAATTTGGATCTATAATACAAGATTGGTCATGGTACTTCTGTCATTACCATATTGAGAATAGAATCACAGAATCATAGAATCAATCAGGTTGGAAAAGACCTCCGAGATCAAGTCCAACCCTTGATCCAATAGGTGTTGCTTCAGGCACTGCTGACAGAGATAACTATGGGCCAGCATGTGCTTTATTTAGTCAAATTAGGTCTGTTTGATGCTGCATAAAATCCCATTGAGACAGTTTATTCAGCATAAGCCAGGTCAGTGACTTTGGATAAATGCGGGTAAGAAGATAACAGCAGAAAAGTGCAAAGTGCATCAGACCCAGAGGTTATGTTCAGGACTGGTTGTTTGTGAATGTTTAGAAAAGAGTTTAAAAACCAGCTTGGCCAGAGTGATCCTTTTCTAAAATATCTTTCAGCCTAAGCAGGTAGCCATTTCCTGAGCCAATATGAGGTCTGAAATTGGAGCACCAAAATTTGCCGTGTTGCACTGTATTTGAGATGTCTAAGAGATCAATGTTATTCTGAAAAGCTGGGCACAATTGTGCAGGTATGGAAATATCTACATTTCACTACAATTTACTCACTTAACTTACTTTAGGGTTGGGGCTACTACAGGATTTTACACTACAGCCAAATTAAGTCCCTGAAGCAGATTCTGTTAGCACTTAGATTAATTAAAAAGACATATTCAAATACTTCCTAAATCTATGCTCAGTCTCTCAGAAGATGCAAGGGTGGGAGGAATTATGGCTGAGGAAATATTTTATCTCCCAAAATGTAGAGAAACAGGGTAGAGGACTGTCTTTTTGTGCCCATGTATCACAAAAAGTGGAGTGTGAGGCTACTTAGCATCAAGACGAAGATGATCCAACTCTCTAGGAGATCACTTGATTTTGACACATCTCCAAGTCTAGGCACTGCAAACTGGCTCCTCTGTCAGTGCAGCTGGCCAGTGTAAACCCACAATACCTCTCATTGGGTCTCTGAACCTCCCTGGGGAATGGGGAGGTTGTTCCAAAGGAAGAAAGCTCCATGATGTTTGTGTCACTCAGTGTGACTGTATGGAATCTAGTTACTCAGCACTAGCGACATCGACTGGTGTTGTCTAGAAGAACTGGTAGTGAGAAGGCAGGAAGATGAATGGACACACTTGATATGTCTCTTGAAAGAGCTGAAGGAGAAAGAAGAGACTTGTTTCCACAGCTTATCATAGATAATACTGTATATTTTTATGCCATCTCAGAGCATTAGGCTTATAAACCAATGCAGCCCTCAGCCAGGGTCAGCCAAGACATGTTCTGCTTCTGGAAATGGGAAAAGCATGCTCGGCCTCTCCAAAAACTTCTCTAGAGCTGTCACTCATAGTGGATGGAAGGAGCCAAGTTGCATCTGGCAGCACAGATTTTTTAATAGTCTTTATACTGTCAACAGCTGGTGGTTTCTGTTCACAGCCAATAAGCTGCCAGAGCTGGTCTATTTTGGGTCTGTATTTGCCTTAGTCTGACTTTGGTGGACTCTCAAGCAGGGGTTCAGTTCTGCCCACAAACCTTTGAAGAGAGGAGAAACCTGTTTCCAAACCAACCAAGAAATGAAGCAAGTAGTCAAACAGAAGAATCTTCCTTATGTGCACCTCTCTTCCCTGAAAACAACCACTTGGTGCTTCCCCAGGGACATCCACCTCAAGCCTTGTCCTATTTTCAGGACCTGTACTTAGAGCTTGTTTGTTCATGCGTGCAAAGCTCAGCGGAATCTAAGTCCTCTAAATTTCACCTCAATGGGTAAAACAGAAACAAAAGGTTTGACTGAACTTTTCCCTTTCTCTCCACCTTGGTCCACAGGTGAAGGCTACTCCCTCCCTGTGATTCTATGTTGGCTGTAGCTGGCAGTAACGATGCTGAGCAGACTCAGAGAAGAGATGTGGATGGAGTAGCACTGCAGCATGCCCTGCGTTATAAAATGACAAGGTTTTGTACTAAGGTCACTTTGCCCACGGAAGAAGTTTGAAAACCCTTCCTCCAGCCTCCCACAGTAATATAACTATGTTACCTTCTCAAGAACAGGAGACTTCCCTGTTTTGGGCACCTGGAGACACACTCCAGACAGAAAAGGCATGCCCCACTATTGCCCCACATGCTGCCACGCTATGGGAAAGCAGAGTTGATGCTCAATCATGCAAAAGCAAGAACTATTCAGACAATTCTGAAGAAGACAAAGCACTTTTCAGAGTAATTTTAAACTCCTTTAGTTGGAGACCTGTCCATTTGAAATCTGGTCTTCTCCCTTCAGCTCTGCATGTCCCAAACTCTTGCATCTTTAACAAGCCCTTGTACAGGCAGGAATGAAGCCCAAGTCTGCAGTTTGCATGGAATTACACAGCAGACAGCTGCAGCTTGCTTTGGCTGTATGAGTGCCTTAAAATCTGAGAGGGAAACATGAAGTAGGTCTCAGGCAGCATGTGCAATTTTTCCAGTCTAAACTTGGGTGATTCATTTCCACACAGAGAGGAATAGGTTCAATTTAATTTGACAAGGTTCTTTTCAATACCAGTGGCTTTACATTGCTAAACTTAACAGATTAAGACTGACAACACTCAAACTAGGGTTTTCTAGAACATCTGGACCTTTATTTCTATTGTGCTTCCTTGCCTAACAAGAAGCTTTGTTCTGCAAGTAAATACAGGAGCTCTAGCCAAGGGGATACCAGTCAGAGAGTGGTCAAGCCTCAGCCCAGTCTGGTGGAGCTGCGGAGAAGCCACATTTTGGCTCTAGCCAGCCAGCTGGGAATCTCCTGACACCCCACCTGCCTGGAGCATCCAGGGCTTGGGGGGAGGACGGGACCTGCAGGACAAAGCCACTGTTCCTTTCCTCTCAGCTGCCATGGGACCTGCAGGCAATGCAGACTACAGCCATAATGGAGGCACAGACTCTCAGGTGATCTTCCTCTTCTGCTCTGAGCAGGACTCAGCCACAGGCAGATGCTGGGGTTTAGCTCCAGGGATTGACATGTGTGATATGATATCAGTTATATGTAAGATGTTTTGAGAAAAGGGGTCCCCTGTAAGAAGCTTTTCACCTAGGGCAGGAAAGCTTCTGATTCTGTGTCTGTTTAGTCCACACAATAACATCTATGGATTGCACAGTTTGGGCATGATGTTCCCCATGTGCTTTCTACTCCTGAGCCTAACAGCTTTCTCCCTGACCTTCACATCTCAAGAGTGGATGCAGCAATGACAGTGCAACTGTAGTGACCAAGCTCCTCCCCCAGAGATGACAACAGATGGACAGAGACATGCAGGCAAGAGGCTTAGGAAGGTGATAAAACGGCTGGTGTCTGCCTGCTCTGCTAGCCTTTTTCTGTCTCCCTTTTGTATGGATAGCTTACATGTGTGATTTGGAAAATTAAAACTGTTAATTCACAATTTTCCTGGCTATCCATACCAAAGAAGTGATTCATGTCATGCTCTGCCAGGACTTCTGGGGAAGCACTTCATGTGGGACTTTAAGAAATACAGGTGGGCACTGCCATTGAGTTTTCTAATTCTCTCCTGCGTGACAATATTCATTATACTACAAAAGCGGTGAGACAATTCCGTCTTAGTGATCCCAGAAGCCCTAACATGTAGGGATGCAGCAGAGGCAAGAAGCTCCAGTCTCAGACCAGCACCTGCCAGGAAGAAGGTGTCTGAAGAACTGGAAAGGGAATCACCTTCTTTTGGTAGCCTAGGAGACCCAAGAAGTGAGTTCAGCTACTACTTTCTGTTGAGAAGAGATGTAGGAAAGCTGGCCTTTTCTCCAGTTGACCTTGCGCTAGAGGTGGCAAATTGTTCTGATCAAGGCCATAGTTATGGCAACATTGTCTGCGTGTTTCTTATAAAACTCAAAATCACCGAGAGAATTTCAGTGTATCATCTGAAAAACCTGTCTGAGTCCCTTCTGGTACTTCAAAACAGCATCTCTGGGTACTTACGGCTGGGGTCGCCCCGCAGGAGCTCCCCTCCTGTCAGCATCCCACCTCGGGGCAGAAGGCAGAGCAGCACCACTTGCCAAGTCCTCTGAGCAAGGCAGTGGTGCAGACAGGCAGCCATCCACCTCCTCATCTGTTGCTAAGGGAACATGGGGAGATGAGCTATAATTATACCAATAAAGTGTGAAAGACAGCTGAGAAAGAGAGATGTGGAATGGGCATTTGTGACATTTCCTTCTTTAGTTTTATTTCTTTTATTTCTTTGTAAATCACCAGCAGAAGGCATCCAAAACATTTCATGTGTCAGCAGATGACTGAAATTTAAATGGGGCCTTTTGACCAGAACTGTCAGTATCTTCCTAAATACAATGGGATGAGTAAAAGTGGTTAACTGCAAAATTTATCCCAGTCACCAGCACCTCCCCAGTTGAAACTCACAGAATCAGAGCATTTAATAAAAAGTGGGAAAGGTAGGGAAAGTTCATGGAATATAACATTATTTAAGGTTAGGTTGAACTCTGAGGAATGGAAGTCCCCTACTTGGAACGTCAGCTGGTGCAGCTTTGCAGAGGGAATCATGCTGTTTCAGCCAGGGGGTTCCTAGGGAGGAAACGTCTCAGAATGGCAAAACAGCCCGGATATGCTATTGCACTTCCCATCTTATCGCAAGAGTCTATCATTTGGTGCAGGCAATCCATCCTGCCATGTCTGGGACAGTCTCACACCATGGCCCTGGTTGGTGTTTAGGCTTTAGGGGAAAGAGAGCAATCACATCACACCACAGTGCCTTGACCTGTTGCCAGGGGATCCAGCACAGCCTTCCACTTCATTGAATAAACAGTTAATTTCCCAATGTTTTTAAATACTATTCAACAGTCTTTACAACAGCATGCTTATCCTTTGACCTAAAACACATCCTTACTGGAAGAATACAGTCTGTTACTGTAAGCCTTACCTTTCTGAACCACTTAATGCAAGTTACAGGGAAATACTCAATCCAGGAGCAAACTGAGTCACTCCCATGCAGGCAGGTGCCTGGATTAGTAAACAGTAGCAAAGACTGTGCTAAAGGAATGGGGGGGGGGGGGAAGCAAGGAAGAGGTTAGAAGGTAATTACAGATATTAACAATTAGCAGGTTCAGTAGAAGCCACTGACTCAGAAGGCATTGCACCTCACAGAATGATGGTGTGATCTGCACCTCGCTAGGGACAAAGAGGCACTTGCAGCATTTGAAAGCCACACACTATCCGCTGATGTATTTGTAACCTCAGGGAAGGGAACAGACCATCACAATGTTTATTCCTTGTGCCCAGAAGTGGATAAGAGCCAGGTAATGCCATTCATTTGGCCTGAGATCCACTCCAGCCCTGGCTGTTTTCAGGGACATCCTGGAACAACCAGTCTTCTCTGTGCAGCAAAGGGCTATGCCCACAGGGTCTATCAAACTTACAGGCTGGCATACACTTTTTGCATACACTTTTTTTCATAAATTCTGTGTCCTTTGCACTGGTAAAATGGATACATTCTATCAGTACCATTCTGATATTGCTAGGGAGGGGGCAATACCGGGGTGGTTTGGAAAAATAAAAAGTAAGTATACCCCACCCCCCCACCAGTGTTAATATGAAACATCTATTGACTATTTGGGCAGATCAAATCTCAGATCAACAGATATGGCCTTGCTGATTTTGCCCATACTGTAGATGGCTGTGCAATGTCACAGTACGGATATGTGCTCAGTATAAGCATATATGTCTGCCATCACTACAGGAAACAAAAGAGGGCAGCTCTGCTCTAACTCTGCCAAAGCAGGCAGCACTGCAGTGAGAAATATGGCCCTACATGCCTACACACCACTGGGAGTCAGGGTGCTTGCTACCGTCCATTTCTCTTACTGTCAAACACATGTATTAGTGCACACATGTTACTTAATTACTGATGTTAATGTAACATGTCAGTACAACACAGTTCTTTCAAATTCCTTTTAACGTACCCAACTTACTCAAGCTGAATGCTTGAGGTGGAGCTATTCAAAAGAGTTTGCATAATTTCATATGTGCCATTTCCAAGAAACCCTATGCATTTAAACAATATGAACTGGGCCAGAGCACTAATGAAGTTAAATGAGGCTGGCAAATGATAGTGAACTGGACATGATTTAGGAAATATGTCCTGAAAGGACAATATTTATGAAGGCAAAAATCTAACTGTGTGTGCTGTGGGGAAGCTTTCTGCAAACAGATGACTGTGGTTCCCAGGATTTCAGCTATCAATTGTGCCCTGCAAAAAAAGACCTTTCCCCTGAAATGATTCCTCTACACTTTCAATCCTAGACTTTTCCATCTCAACATGCAGGGAATTGAAGACTCCTGGTGAAAACTAATGCAACCTCCATAGGAAACAACAAATTTTTTAGCCTCATTCGTCATCTCTGAGACTGAACAGTTCTCATCCACTCAAGTACACATTAAATGACCTATATTCTCTGGCAAGTCCTGCTTCTCTCCCCCTTGTTCCCAACCTCCATGTTTTCCAGATCACTAGTTTATCAAAGCCCTTAATTCTGGTAGGGAGCCCAGATCCCACCTTAGTACTCGCCAGTTTGAATTTTCCCCACCAATTTGACTTTTAAACATGTTGCTGCTCAAAGGAAGACAAGCAGCCTGTGGCTGAAGTACATGAAACTCCAGCCTGGAGCCAGACCAAATTCTGGGTAAGGCGGTTTTTGCTGCCAGTTGGAGAAAATTTTCACTGTGGTGGTTTTGTGAGCTCATGTCTGTGTCACTCCGCACATCCTGGGTTCAGCAAGGGCAGCGGTGGGGATGATTGGTCTCAAGGAAAGTCCATGGGATGCTGTCAAAGAGATTATTTAACTTGAAAGAAGACAAACACAGAGGAGCTATTGAGTGTTTATCATCCTTTTACATGCAAGACCTGTGAACAGGTTTAGTTTAAATGTAGTAGGGGAAACAACAGAGGTGCAGGATGCCTAATGAGACGTCTGTGGACTCAAGGCTTCAGGCCTGCCCCGGAAACCCCAGAACAGCTGGAACAGGACTTCAAGAAAAGGAGACTCTGTCAGGGTGCCAAAGCAGGGGTAAGTGCCAGGAGCAATGCCAATCCAGGCATGAGGAAGACTGATATAGAGGACATAGGTGAGGACATCCCTCACTGCCACTCTAAAGAAAAATGATTGTTCAGGAATGGAGGACCCTACATAGGAAAACACAGAAAAATGTTTATAGTGTCTTATCTAGACCTTAAGACTTCTTCTGCCTGCTAGAGCAGCTGGATTTGTTTGCTTTATTCTTCACACTGTCTGGGACTGATTGCCAAAGGCATCATTCATAACTGAAACAAGGGATGATGAACCTCGAGTGCCCTCTTAGCTGGTGATGGGAGGTGTGTTTACAGGATTATCGTATTTTTCTCCTCAGATCAGTTCTGGATACAGAGGGGGAAAAACCCATGTTTTTCAGTATGACACTTTCAGCTATATCTGAAGGCCACCGGAAATAATAACTTTCCCTTGTTCACACAGTTTTTCTAAAATAAATGGCCAAGTGTAATATCTCGAAGGCTCCTGTTTTCTCAGAAAATATTTCCATTATCTATCTTCCCAGTCACAAATACAATACGATGTATTAGATGAAAACTGGTTTTAAGGATCCTGAGCCATCTTGAGCAAAGTAAGACTAACATCGATTGAGAAGAGTCACAGAGGAGAACAGTGATGTATTATTCTCTCAGAGCTAAGAAGCATCCCTGCCTGAACGGGAAGTGAGCATTGTCCAGGATGACCAGTTCCAACAGTTCTTCTGGTTGCAGTCATCAGACAATGGAAGGAATTGTAGATTTTATTGCATTTGTTCATTTACCTGCAGGGATAATATCAATAGAAGTCATACAGGAACCCAGACAGATACAGACAGAGATCAGAAGCACATCTGGTTACCTGACACAAGCAAAAGCCTATGAACAGTGCAATTCCTGATCTTTTCAGTCAATACTCCAAGGAAAAGGACAGCTAAAGAGTGACAAAGGAAACATTTCTAACCTCTCTGAAACATCCCTCCCTAACTTCTCTTTTATATCCCACTGATCAAGATCTCTGTGCCAACTTAAGGGTTTTCCTGCTCAGGAAATTGTTATGACCGTTCAGTTGGATAGGTCAACAGTTATTTTGAAAGTCAGCTTAACATGATGGTTAGATTTTCTAGACTGCTAGAAAGTGTTCATCATTCTATCAGTTTGTGTTTCCAGTTACAATCAACAGATATGGACCACCAACTGGCTATCAGCTAAGCAGTGACCTGTCACAGGAAAACAGAAAGATGCTTACCCATAGTGATCTCTTACACAAAGTGATTTGCTACTTGCTTATAGTTTATTTCAAGCATTTGCTCTTATAGTGCATAACAGACATTGTTTTCAAAATTACCTCCCGTACAGAGGAGGTGAAGAGAAGGGGCTGCACCTACGTATCTGCCTTTCACTGCTCTGACTATAGCTGCTCTACTCCTCTATGAGGCACTATGCTCCTTCAGGGAGGGCTTACTCAGGGCCCATCCATCTCAGAGATTCACAGTCTTCACAGAATATTCTGAGTTGTAAGATACCCCCAAAGATCATCAAGTCCAACTCTTAAGTCAATGGCCCATACAGGGATCAAACCCCCAACCTTAGTGTTATTAGCTCTACTCATGCTCTAACCAACTGAGCTATGAAGTACAATGAAGCATCTCTTCAGATCTGGTGACACCAAAGGGTGAGCCCCTGCTGGGGTAAGGGGGCTCTTGAACAGCGGTGACCCTCTCACAGAATGTGCAAGTGCATCTCTGTGATCCACACTCATGGGCAAGAGCTACTAATTATTTCTAGACCTCAAAGACCCAGGCTGAAAGCTTTTGGCATGACTAACCACCTGTGTCCACCCACTTCCTACCCCTGCTGTACATTCATTCTAGAGGTCTGGCTGTTAACAACTGTATTTGATACTTGCTAAATTACCATAAGCCAAAGCTTAAACACCCACTTCCCTATCATGATGCATGTATTGGAGACCTGTGGATGGAGAGAGCAACATTTACTGAGTGCTTGAGTGCATCACAGCTTCCATTTTGAGGCAGGGCAGTCCAGGCTCCCAGATTTCCCATGTCAGTCAATGCTGTTCTTTTTCTAGACAGAGATGTGCTCAGTTGGCAGCAGTAAGAAAAAATTCAGGACACATTCTGGGTCTATATTGCATATATACATGCTGCACTGATGATCATTTATCTATACACACAATATGCATCCGGTTATTTACAGAGTGCTGTATGATTTGGAAAAAACACCCCTAATTAATGCAACAAAGCATAATTTTCTTTGCTGTTTTACCCAGCAGCAGTTCACACAGAAAGTGGACAATGGATCTCATAAGGAAAATGAAACATTAATGAAACTCCTTAGAGACTGATTTATGCCAAGTCAAAGGCCAGCAACTGAGATAATTGTTTTTGAAACTATGGTTTCTCCTCATTGCTTTGCCATATTTACCTCTGCATTTTCAGAAAAAACCCATGTTGATATAGTAGCAGGATGTACATGAAATGTCAGGCAAATAACGGAGGAAACCAGAGAAAGGAATTTACATTAGAAAAAATGGTTTTCTACCATAAAGCTGGAGCATTGTCATAACTACAGAGAGAGAGAGAGAGTCCAATTAAAAAAGCAGGAACTTTTCCTGTGGTGGTTCTGGACCCAGGAGTTAATTATTGCACTTACAAGAGTGGATGGGAAGTACCACTATTTCCAGTCATTTCCAAATTACTGTAATTGTGTATGCCTCAGGAGGAGGGAGGTTTTCATATGTTACCTAACCTGGGCTATATGTTTCTGCCTGCAGGAGGTTGAGTGGGAGAACTTCCTGGCATCCTAGGCGTGGGTCACAATGTCATCACAGAAATACTGCTAGGACAATATTGTTTGCAAATCATAGGCTAATTAAGAGGTATTTCTTGTTACCGAAGAATGAAGAAAATACAAAAATAGGCAAATCTTACCAAAGAGCAATAGTGGCTTTAAAAAAAGTCCATATGTGTATGGATGTATATAGCTTCAAGATATATACACATATAAATCTCTATGTATCCACTAGGCATATCTCCTATACCTGGAGGAGCTGGATAGTGCTAGGCAAATGCTAAACAAAGGCAGACAGTCTTTTTTGGGGAAAAAATGTCCAGTCATGTTCACATGTAGAGAGAAGCTGAACAGCCCCAGAAGAAAAACAAGGAATAATATTTGCCTTGAGTTGCATCAGATTTTCCAGCCTCTGCCATGCTCACTGCCTATGGGGCTGGAGGGTGAAGCTATGGCAGAATGAGTATGATACTACAGAGCTGCAGAGAGGCAGGGAAGTGGGTTCAGGCATTCAAACCCCAGAGCAGGATCACAGGGCTCTCTAGACCCTCCTTTTATCCTGTTCAGCAAAACAAAATAATAAAAATTACCCCCTCCATGGGTCATTAGTGCCAAACTTCTACCTTTCCCTGGATGTATTGAGGAAGTAAATCTCTACAAAGAATTTCCCACCTCAGCCTTCTTGATAATCATTTGGGCCCACATGCTTTCCCTAGAGATTATGTAGATGAGTGACTCGTAGATTAGTGGGACCTAGGGGAATCCTGGTTCTGCGTTTGGCTATTGACTCAGTACCAGACCACGGAGGACTCACTTGACCTTCACAAGAGACCAGTCAGCCTAGGTGGAAAATGGAAAGAAAACCACAAAACACTGCTCTTGCTGAAAACCAGTAAACCTGCTTTTCTGGATAAAGAATAGTTGTATATTTCTGCTAAAGTGTGGTTCATCAGATGCATCTGACTGCTACCACACTAAATCCTTTATGAATTCAATAATTTAGGAGGCTTTTTCTTGTTTTATGGTCACTAGATGTATGGGGGGTTGTTTGTTTATAGAGAGGAATCTAAGTGTGCTAATTGCAAATGAAAATCCTCCTGCACCTAACAGTACTTTCTCACTTTCCTATTTGGGCATTTCAGACACAAGGTGCATCTTTTGCTGACCTTCAAGTAACATTAAATGAAAATAAGAAAAAAGAAAAAATAACCACCACAACTTTGTTCACATTACAATGGCTGCCATAATTGCATTTGAATGCAATACATTTTTGCTGATTAGTTTGCATGTGACTGAAACAAGAGGGTAAATAAACACTTAACAAGGGTTTTATTTTGATCTGCAGTAATTGCTGTTCATCAAAACTATTGTGGTCGAGGTATACGAGAGCTGAATTGCTTTTCTTTTTATTGAAAAAAATAGGGAAATGTAATTTATTTCTGTACAAGACCCTCTAAAGATAGTACAATCTGAGAGTTTCCATCAAGAGTCAATTGGATTCAAACGCATTTCAGCATTCCAGCAGCCCCCTCCCACATTTAAGCTGCTATTCCCATGTGCCTGTTACTAAATATAGCAGCAGCTCTTCAGATTGACAGGAGAATTCCTGCTCCAGGCTCCTGGGCTTTGCTCCATACACTCCTAATATGGTAGAGCACTGCAGCCGAGTGAATGCTCAGTGAGGACTCAAGAGGGTAAACTGGAACCACAGGATCATCCCTTCCCATGCCATGGGAAACTCAGCAGCAGCAGTCACGAAGATGTGACTTAACCTTTTGGTGTCTTGGCTCCAGATCAGCTGTCAGCAAAGCTGACTGGCTTTTCATGAAAGTGTAAGACAATGCAATAAATGAGTGATGCCAACCTCCAGTTGACACTAGCACTGAGAATTCCCACTTGGCCCCCCCATCTCTCACAACAGCAAACCACGTTACAGAAACATCTGACTAGGGCAAGAAGAGACAAAATGCTAACAAAGTTTGTTGTGAACATGTTTTAGGCTCATAAATGGACATGCAAAGCAACATGAGGGTCATTTCAGTCACACTTCCCATCCTAGTTTTATGAGCAGTATATACACAGTGCTGGCATGTACATCTCTGCGGGGCATTGCACTGTGGAGGCCATGGAGATAGAGCCTGGGAGACTATTACAGAGACCAATAGTTGATTTCATCTACAACTATTTGCCAACGTTTATATTGCTAATTTTAAAATCTTTCCTGCGTGACTATATGAGTTTAGCAGGAGTCCCTAAAACCACAGATCTTGGAAATCAATCAATCAACAGAGCTACATGGAAGAAATTTGCCTCTTTGCAGAGTGTCAGCAGGTTTGCATGAAAAAAGCTACAAATATGGCACAGGCCCTTTTCTGCCCCTCATCCTCACAATGAGTACGTTTCCTTCAAAGTCCCACGCATCTCTATCTTATTAAACATCTCTGTTCCTTCTACCATCAATCTACAAACACCAGGATACTCTGGGAATACACCTTTTGGGACTTTATTCTGCAGGCTGTGGTTTCCCAAACCATAAAAGCACCCTCTGAGCATGCAACAGAAGTGCTCATTTACACACCTCCGGCTCATTGGAGGTTTATAAAGAAATATACTCTATAAGTTGGTGCTGTACAAAGGCCAGCTGAAACAGAATTCATGATGGAAAAGGCATGATGAAGGAAACTTTCAAGCAGCAGCAAAGCATAACCGCTCACCAATCCAAAAATGGGGAGGAGAAGAGAGAAAAACCTCTTTGCCACAAAATGTACTATTTAGAAATGCATAATTTATAGCACATTGCATTGCATCCATTCTTAAATGGTTGTGAAAATCATTCCCTGCCTTTTACTGATGGGAGGAAGAGGAAACAATACACAGAAAATCAAAAAAATTTATTCAGATTGCAAGGTAGGAAACCAAACATCCCAAATTCCAAAATGTTTGGATAAAGGACACCTCTAGCAGGGTCTAATGCTCAGGAAAGCTTTTACATCTTGAAAACATTTCTTTGTGGCTGCTATGGATGGATAATCTCCTGTAAACCCAGTAGGTAAAGGCAGATGGGAAATCCCTGCAGGAATTTCTTGCAATACGCTAAAGCTCCACTGAAGCTTACAGCAGAGTTTTCATCTTTTTTTGTGTGTGTTTCATTTCCACTACCAGTGATGCATGAAGGAAGCTACAACTGCAAATAAATAGAGGTTCCTGTTGCTCAGGTTCCCTCAGTGCTGAAAGTGACAACTACATATTACTTATAGTCAGAACAAGCCAGTAACTACAGTGTGTGTTTCTACCACTATAAATTGAATAATAGATTGCCCTACACCACCTTGTTAAGCCCCAATGCAGCAAACTCCTCCTTACACATTGATCTAACCTACCAGCTAGTGTTCATCAACAGTAAATCAAAAGTATGATCTAAAATACCTGTCTTCATAAGATAAACTGAAGTGCTCCACCAGAAAAAAGGTACAGATTAGAGGTATTACTCTGAAATTAAAGATTCAACCGGTGGCTCTTGGAAATGCTCACTGAGGGCTCCTTCAAGGTACTTCAGGTATGCATTTATGCAATTCAGAGCATGTAAGCTAGACGGTATGAACACCCCCTCACACTGGAGGTGTTTGTTAATCACCATTTCAGCTGACTTATGCTGTACATCATTCAACTTTTCATTCAAATGCCTGTTTACTCAGGATTACTAGCAGGTCAGAAAAGCCTAACTTTGTATATCTATCAAAACTGTATATATAGATACATAATTTCATATCAAAATCAACAGTTTGCTGATTTTTGCCAGTTATCATCTTCAGATAAGATCTCCACAAACACAAAAATCAATACAACCTACTTTTGGAATGTTTAAGCAGAGACTCTGAGTTTCCAAGCATTTATTTTCATTCTTTCTTTCCCAAAACAAGAGTTAAGCAATTAAATTAAAAAAAAAAAGGGAGCAGGGGCAAAAAATACTCAAACCCAAACAAACAAAAAATATGAAATCAGGTGGTGGTGCCAAATCCAAGCTTTCCACAGAAAAATTGGAAAGTCTGCTATGGTTGTTTCCATGTCCCAGACTTGGATTGGTGAGTGCTTCAAATTGTTACTGGGAGCTGCCCAAATGCCATAACAAAGTTGGTGAGGTACAATAGGTAGAAGAGATTCCAGAAGCAGCTTGAATTAAGTGAGATATTGCTGATGGCCTTGGCATGGCCTGGCAGACCCTAGATTATGTCCTAGACAAAGCCTCACCAGGCTTGCCACAGACAGCTATCAGGTCAGCACCTTGCAATATTCTAACCTGAAAGTGAGACCAAGGAGAAGTAACAGTCCCTCCTGTTGTTTGAGGTGTTGTATATGAACGTACTGCCTGGAAAGTTCATTAACTGGGAATCCAAAAGCCAGCAGATTCTGGGAAATACTAAAAAATGGCCACTCATTGGCAATCATAGTCACAGCTGGGCTGTGACAGTGCAGTCACCACCTGCAACCACATCTTGGGTTGCTCATCTTGCCCATCTCCTTGCACTTTGCACCTCACACCTCCTCTTGCCAGGTTGTCTGCCAGTTGATTCTCATCCAGCCATCTGTCTTGGCCAGGTTCAGGGAAAAAAGGGAAATTATACCATCTGGATCTGCTGAAAAAAAGTCACAGAGCAGAATGTCACCAGCACACTGATGGCACAGCAGCCAAACCACAGCTGCCATGTGAACACTCAGCAGAAGCAGTGACAGAGCAGGTCTGGTGGGATGCACCTCTAAGTTTACTGACAAGGGAAAAACTAAACTAATGATCAATTCTTGCCAGATCCTGTCAGTAGAGGAACTGTGACTCTCTACTCAGCTCCATTCAAAGCTGTTGGCAGATGAAGTAAAGTTAGCAATGTCATTTTGACTTAATCCATCATTTGTAGCAAGAAGACCTGCTCAGAGAGCAGTAACACCTCTGAGTCCTTAATGTGATTGCAGGAGGACAGAAGCAGCAGCTGAACCCACAGCAGTGCTGCTGTGGCTTCACAGCCTCTCTCAAGCAGGAAGCCTTGTGCTGAGGCAAGAGAGCAATTAGAAACTGATCAAGACATTTTAAGTAGAAGCCAAGATGGCGGTTGCTTAAGCATGCTTCTGTAGACATCTAGAGATCTAACAGACCAAGATGTTCACAGTTATCTCTTTCTTCTTAATGTACGCACCCTGCAGCCTCCAGTTCCCCTCACACCTCCATATCTAAAATACAGCAGATCCTGATACCAGCATAGCCAGAGAAGCACGCAGCTTAGCACAACCTAAGTACCTGATGTTTTACTCATCTTCTCAAACTCCTCAGTCTGCTACCTGAAGGCTCAGTTCGGAAGCTCTCCATGAGGCCACTGCAAGAAAGACAAGCACTGGGCTGTTATTCATGAAACTGATGAATATTTTGACCTTTTAATTCTACTTCATCCCTATATCTGAGACATAAAAGGCATCGGGCGGAGAGGTTCCCAGCGGAGTGAAGAATTGAATATACAAATACCTGCATTCATGCTTTTGCATGTCCTAGCTGGCTTTTTCCATGCCAGAGACAGGCCATCCTTGAAAATTAAGGTGATTCATCTCAATTCAATCTATACTAAGACATTTTAAACCCACTCATTTGCCCTGCGTCATATGGACACTTAAGCACATTACTATTCTTCAAAACATACTGTACTCATTGGTTCTTACTGGCCTCCTGGCTTAACTCCTAGAAGTTTTATGTTCTCTAATATTAGATTCATAAAGTATTTGGACCATTTTTCTTTTAAATCCTGAACCTTCAATTACAGCAATATAATCTAAATCAAAAAAGGTATTTGTATGGACTTTCTGTGGTAGCCCTTGCAGGAAGCTCCCCCTCAGAGCATGAGGCACATCTGGCCAGGCATGATGAGACCCCACACCAGTTCTGGCAATGCCATGGAGAAGGATGAGTACATAGAGGGTCACAGGGAAGGTAAAACTAAGGCCCTCCCGTAAGAGCCAGGTTTTGCTGTTCTCACAAGGAAAATATTTTATATTCGGCTGAGATGACACCTTGTTCTCTCTAGAGCTGCTTCCCAAGATTTGCCTTCCTGAAATATAAAGGTTGGGCCTATTTTTTAACAAACTGGCAATTATACTGACTAAAGGAAATGTATGTACATGCTGCCAGAGGGCTCAAATATTTTGCAAACAAAGAGTGAAGCTTCTCAATGCATTATGTATAACCTGCAGGTTGTAATGAAAAGCTGCTCAGTCCGGCCAGTGAAAGGCATGGAGAAATCCAGTAAGAGTCCTGAAAAGATGAGTTCAGGTGGAGATTCACGGAGCAGCAAGAGAAGAGAAGGGAGAAGGCATGGTGGCTAAGGAAGCTTTAAGGCTGCAAGTTTAGTTAAGTGATGGCTGAGAGAGGAAAGGAAATGCTTTAACAAGTTCTCAGTGCTATTCCAATAGAGGTTTTACTTCCTTCCCCAAAACTATTTGGACCAAAATGAACTTTCTATTAGCTACAACATCTCTTGCTCCTTCCACTCTCAGATCCCTGAAGTTCATTGACAGCCATGAACATCACTTCGATTCCACTTCCATTTCCGAGCAATACCTACCCTTGACTCTGTGTGTTCTAGTGACTTCAGCTGCTCCACCATGTCTCTGCTCTTGCTGCAGTAGCTGGTTTCACATCCTGCATAAGCAGGCCATGTTCCTCTATTTTGTTTCCTAGGTGCCTGGTGTTTATGTGTGCAAACATTTCCATTGTTTCTTTGCAATCACAGCTGAACTTGGGCAACAAAAACTCAGTCGACATGGAAAACTGTTAATTTAGTTTTCAAGTATGAAATGTGATTGATGAGGGTAGATAATCCTGCTAGTAAAAAAAACGTGCCAATTTGTCTTGTTACCATCTTAGGGATAAGCAGTTTCCTACACTTACAGCTGGTGGCTGGTAGTCTCACTTCTGGAAATCCAATGTATTTACTGTAAGGCTCAGCTGTGGGAGGCCAGGCTGACAAGCACATAACCTTCTATCCAATTACTCCAATTTCAGGCTTCAGGGCTATGAACAGAGTAGCTCAGGGAGTTGTATTTAAGGTACACGTATGGGGAACTGGTCTGTGAGTGCATGTCTGTGTCCAGTGCTGTATCACTGTTCTGTTACAACTACTTAAAAACCTTTCAGAGGTTGAGGTCTGCCAAATTACACTTAGCTAAACAGAAATGGCAGCCTAAGCAGGTCCATTCTGGTCTGTCTTTATTCCCTTCTCATCTCAAGGGTTAGCAACAAAATGAAACTGTTCTCTCTTTTGTATCCTACTCTACAATTGTCAGGCTATTTTTTACGCTTGTGCTCATTTTACAGCTGTGCGGCATTTTTGTGAGAGGCCTCAGAGACATTTACACCTTGATCCAGGGTAGGGAAAGCATGGCACCAAGCAGCACACATTTTATTTCCTGTGCCTGCCAACAGGCTTCATTTTTGTAATAGAAAAACCAGCTATGGAGACCAGGAAGCAACAACCTGACTTGCTCAGACTTTCACCCTCTGGACTCCAGCCACACTGTAAGACACCCATTACTCAGCTGTGGCAGGTCCCCTTGCCCCACACCCACAGTGCCATCCATTCAAAGCTTTCCTGGTATGAAAGCCTATCACAGCAGCTGGATGGACAGGGCACCTTCCCCCCTGGAGTGACTTTATCTTGAGACAAAAGCAGTAGATCAGGTTTGTCTCTCTCGTGGACTTTGAAGCACACTGTCTTCAAATGGACCATGCTTTTTTATTAAAAGGAGTGCAGAACTATATGGTTTTTGCTATAAGAAGTCATTTTTGCATTCCTGTAGTTACAGGGAACACAGGTAGCAGCTGTTGCATATGGCTGATATGATGCACTGTTACTTGTATAAGGAGCTGGGGCTCAGGGAATTTACTTACTGTTTGTTTGAGGATAGGAAAGGTGATTTAAAATTGTTCCCCTACCGTAATCAAGCCAGTCACCTTTGACACCAAAAATTACAACAGGAGCTTACTGCAAAAGTTTGGATTTGCACACATACGTGACTTAAATCTAATCCCAGTGAAAACCTGTCATCTCAGTATCTTACACATGAACTAAAAGACTTAACAAGTTTGCCTCAGACTCATAAGCAAACAGTCCCTCCCTCTCAGCAGGTTTTATATGTTCTTTATAACCAAGGTATCAAAGGACTCCTCCAGTGGAGCCCACCTGGGCCAGCCCTGACCAGGGAGTAGGGATGCTCTTCCTGGCTGAGAGGCTGGGCAGTGGGATGGAGCCTGAGCCCTCCCAGCCCAGCACTGGGAGCTGTGCAAATGGCTCTCTTGTTTCTTCCGAAAAACTAAAGGCTGTTCCTCAAATCTGATATCAAAGACATGCAAAGCCTTATGCAAACAGCACTCGAAGGGCAGTTTCTTACATAACTAAGGGCTGGCTCAGAGAGAGTGCAAGGACAAGCTGGCCTGGTCTCAGCTGCTGCCTAGGGCTGTAAACCAGGGTGACTCCACTCCCTCTTGGCCCAAGCAAATGCCCCAGGAAACCAGCACAGCACAGTGCTCCTGCTGAGGCTGCTGGAAAAGAAAGGAAACCACGGTCCTTGGGAGTGCTGAGAAAACCTGGAAATGGGCACCCCAGACTCATGGCTGATAACAACCCTACTTTTAATAAAACCCCTCCTGTCATCTGTAGAGTATTGCTGTATTGCATTGGTAATAGTCCAGCAGAGTTCAAAAAAATAAAAAAGAGTTGAAAGAAAAAAAAAGAGTGGCTAGAAGGATTTTTCCAACAAAGAAAATCCCAAGGGTAAATGTTTTTCATACTTATGGCAAACTTTTTTGTGTGAAATTTAATTTTCAGACATTTTTTTAACCTCATTCAAAAGCAAACCTTGTCATAGCTGTTGATATATATAAATAATGAACCTATTTTGATGTATATAAAAATGGAGTTTATACTTCCACACCTATACAATTTTCATGACCATCAAAACTAACTTGCTTCAGAAGGAGAGTAAACAAAACAAATGACGTTTATTAGGATGAACTTGAAAGGGGCTTTAATAAAAGTGACTTTAAGACTTTAAGGCATTGGTATAAATACCAATCATGCAAATGAATGAAAAATAAAGCAATATGAGACTTTTGCTTCTTTTATTCTTTTCTTTGAAAAGAACTTGTATGAATACAGAGCTCTTCTACACCAAGCTAAAGATAAAATATTTGTCAGATGTAATAATTGTTTCCTCTTACCATATACAAAAATCCCAAGACAACTGAGGCTCTAAGGGCAAGAATATTATTTTTAACCTGTGTTTTAGTAGATGAATCAGTATAATTACATGACAGCAAAGGTAAATTGCTGCTTTAACCAGTAGTTTTAAGTTTATTTGGTTCAGTTTTAAAAGCACATCCTCATGTGCTTTTCACAAACCTATTAAAACTGTTTTACACAGATCACAGTTTGTTAGACACAAACATATTCAAATTGTTTTCCAGAGACTAAAGTTGTCCATTTCATACAAAAAAAATTGGGCAAAAGCAACTTAAATCGATGCTATATCCACTAACTACCAGAACAAAAAGAAAAATGAGTAATTCATTGAAGACTGGCTCAGGAAGTGACATGCAGAGTAGAAAAACTGCATTGCAGACTAGAAGGCATTTTCTAGATGGCAAAAGGACAAAATTTAAATTAAAAACTAGTTAAACACAAGCCAGAGTCCAGGATCAAATAAGAGTAGAAAAAGAAGAGTATTGGTCTAGAAGATTTAGTATATTTTAGCCAGGCCAAGATGATGTGAAGGTGAAAATGCTGGTTGTCTAATCGGGACATTTCGGGTTGGTTACTGCCCTTACTCAAGACAGGGGTCTTAGTTTTGATGATAGTCGTGGTTGTGCTAGTAATGTTACCATGTATTGTGTCGTGTTTGCAAAGGGCCCTGCAAAAGACAACACAGGGAATATTTCTCGCACAGTTACAGAAAGGGGGAATTGAAGGGGTTAATAGGGGGTCTATTAGCTCCCAGGATGGAGATATCGACTGGGAAAATTTTCGGGTGTATCCTTGATGATAAGGAAGTCAGTACGCAGCCCTAATGTAGAAAACAAAGGTAGACTGTAAAGTTGGTAGGCCTAGGATGTGGGAACTGCAATAAGGCCTTGAGCTTTGCCAAATGTGTCGCCCATAGAACCTAACCAATGAAAATGCTGTTGCTTGCTTACCTAAAATAAGGATACTGCTTGCTGCTAGAAGGGGTATAAAAAAGCAGATAAGAAAATAAAGACGGAAGACCTCTTTTCTGCACATAACTGACTCCTTGTATCTTTATCGGCCGTCACGACTCTACACTGACACAATGACTGATTGAGGAGATGGATAACAATGAACATGAGATCAGTACAAAATCTGGTATAGCCAATGAAGGATAAAAATATTCAAATGTCCTTTAGAGTGTTACACAGCCCAGTTGCAACACATATGTCAGTCCTTAGGCCAGGACATCTGACGGGTCCCCACCAACCACCCAGTCCCAGATTTCATGCAAACCTGAGGGACCTCAGGTTGCTGAGTCACACAGGTCTCTGTGGAAGGAGGATATGGACTCATGTATAGAAGAGACTCCTCTGTGAGTAAAATTCTCTTCTAGATTCAGCAAATAGCATTTCAGCTGCTGCTAGAAGTTGCTTAGGCGCCAGTAAAGCAAGCACGTGGACACAGTGCTTTGAAACCATTGCTTCTTTCTTTGCACTATATATGTGATTGAGCGTTGTCCTGGACCAGCCCTTAACTTCTTGGAAACTTGGTTTGCCTAAAGTAATGCATAGATATAACCCTTTCTTCTCATCTTTTGCAGGGTTGTCCTTTTAACAATGTTTTGGTACACAAGACTTCAGGTACAGCAGCATGTATTGAAGACACAGACACACCAGCACTTTAAACTACTTTAAGTAGTAAAAACCGGAACAAGGGTAGAAAGCTCTAGAGGAAAAAAGCTAAACAATCCCATTTTTGAATATTGTTATAGGACAATTTGAACACCACTCTGTTAGGGGCTGGTGCGTTTGGGGACGACACATCACGTCCCACATACATCCCTCTTTTCTTTCTCCTGTCTCCGCTGTCCACTGGATGCTCTGTATCAGAAATGGATAATGCCCCTTTCACAAACCAATTTTCCCCCTTCCCTTTCTTCTCTCTGGTGCCTCTCTGAAGAGCACTGTACTCACAACTGACAGGATTGGGAGAGGTTTAGAAACATGATTAGGGACCCCTGGTGGCCTAGTGGTTAGCATGCAGGACTCTCACCTCTGCAACCCAGGTTCGAATCCAGCCAGTTCCCCGGGCAGATGGAGCCCGTTAGCCCTGTGAGGCCATCCATCTATGAGAAGGTCACTCTAAACAAACCTACGTCCTGAGGACCTCACTGCCATTGTCCAAGCTTGCTTGGCCCCGGCAGATGAACCTTAGGATTAAAGGGTGGGCTCAGTTCAGCGCAGGCTGTGTCTCACCTAAAAAATCCATTGCGCAGGCTGGAAAGGTAAAAGACCTTTCCCCAAATCTTCGTTCGCGAAGACTGGCCATTATTAGAAACATGATGTCTCATAGAATCATTGCTTCATAGAATGGCTTGGGTTGGAAGGCTCCATAAAGACTATTTAATTCCAGTCCCCCGTCAAGGAAACCCATGGAGGGGTTTCCTCCTGCAACTTCCCCCAAAGAAGGGCTGCAGAAATAGGAATCACTCCCATTTCCTCCTCTCACACTTTCCTGAATAGAAATGTCATGAAAGAATAGAGAACAAGCCACTAGCACTTCTGTGCATGCACTGGTATCAGTTGGTGGCTGGCTTATACACTAATACTTGCACTTCTCTGAGTTCATAGATTTGATGATTTATGGCAAACTTCAAGTTAAGAGTACAAATGCAAGATGAGATACCAGTCACCCTTTTAATGATTGACAAATCACACAGTGTTCCTTTTTTGTCCCTTTATCCCTTAATCCAAGATTAGTAGTAACATAACACTCAGAAAGGCATTTAATTGGGTGGCTTTATTTCAGAGATCACAGGAGATGGACAACCACTAAATAAAAAGTTTGTGTCACTGTTCAGTGATGGTTGTGAGAAAGTAGAGGAAAACCCTTGAGGCTGACTCTTCCCCTGAAAGTTGCTATTCGTAGCCTGCTCTCTGCGTGGTCTTGCAAGCCTGCAATTAAATGTTGTGAAAGACAGGCAGTGCTAAGCAACAGAGAGGACAACACACAAGGAGCCAGCCCCCAGGTTGGAACAGACTTTGAATTGTGAAGTCAACATTTCCAGCTTTCGAGGAGCTTTGAATTGCCTCACACAAAGATTAGTAACCAAGCATGCTTCTTAAAATGGCTTAAAGCTAGCGAGACTGAATTGTGAAGGTCTTTGATGCAAAACCAGAGCTTTCCTTCCCATCCACAGCTGTGCATGCAAAAGATGATAAATTAAATTAGCTATTGTTTCTCCAACTGTTTGCTGGGACTAAGAATATGCTTTTGAAAAAGAAACACCACCAACTCTGGAATTTAACAACTAAACAAAACCAGCCCCATTTTAATATTTGTATACATAAACTGAAGAAAAGAAATCCCTTCCATTTCTGCATTGTTCCCTCCCTACTCCCATAATAATTAATGAATATACATCAACTAGCTGAATGATCTGTTGTCCAAGCTTTGGATTTTTGGCTTAGTCCTGATATGCTTGGCACCAATCACACTAATTTAGAAGTTATTTGGATGTTCTAGCTTGCCATTATTCCATTATTTTTTTTTAATGAAATCCCAAACAATTATTAATGCTCCAAGGAGAGGTTCAATTGCAAACAGTAAGATTTTCACACTCTGAAGAGAAGAGCTCACAACATCCTTGCCCAGAAAAAAAAGTGCAGATTGAAGCTGTTGAAGTGTATGGTTCATTCTTCCTTGACAGGTTCCTGGGCTACCAATGGGAAAGGGGATGTAGAAAGTACAAAGAAGAAAGCATCAGCTTTGCTATTTCAACTAAGTAGCCCCTGTGACTTAGCAAATTGCTACTACAAGTCAAAGGGCTGTCCTGGGAGGCAGAAGTAGAGAAAGAAAATCACAATGAAAAGGTTCCTTAATGAGGAAGCAAGGTAGCCAAAGGCTGCAGAAGACAAGTGCTGATGGGTTCAGCATTCACCACTCTGCTGCAACAACCCTCTGCAGAAGAAGAGCTGCAAAGCTGATGAAGGCTTCTCTGAATTGTTGGAGGGTAGAAGACAGCCCCTTCCTCAGGGGGCTGTCAATGGAGCTATAATCCCCCATTCCATCACCAGGAGGATTCCACACCTTGCACAAACCTTAGATACATCTCCCAGTCCAGTTTTCTCTTGCCAGGATACAAGCAGTCCTTCACTTATATTCTTGTCAGGAAGACTTGCTTAATGAACAAGTGTTTAAAAAGAAGCTGCAGATGCTTTTCTCCTTCAGCATGTAACAATAGCAAATAGCATAATCAGGGCCTGATTACAAGACTGATTTCCACTCTGTAATTTAAGACATGGAGCAGGCAACAGTGTGTACTGCACACTATATGCCATAGCTTTTGGGCTGATCATTCCATGCCATAAACTCAGCTTCTTCAAGTCAAAGCTTTTTCAACAGCATTTCTTATTTCTGGGTAAGTTCTCTAAAGACTGTGAGAGATGGAATAATGTCCTTATTTTGCCTGCAACAAAATGCAAGTTCTGAACACAGGCTGAGAAGATCAGAAACCAAGGAGGACTAGGCAAATTTGCAGGATCCATTGTGAAAATGTCTGTTCCAATGCCAACAACCTCAAACAGGGTATTTAAACATATTGATTTAATCACCCAAATGATAACCCTCATTATATAATGTAAACTGTGTCACAAGTTCCACTACAGCAGGAGCAGAAGGGGTGTCAAAAAAGGAAGATAACCAAATCTGTACTTTAAACACTGTTCTGAGTGAAGATATGCAAAAGACAAGGAGCAGTTTCAATAGGAAGTATCTGAGGTTGTTGAATAGAATGGACAATGAAATAATAAACAAAATATAACCTGAGCATAACACAGTCCTGATATAATGAATCATAGAGAGGCAAGGAGACACAACATTTTTGAAGCTTGTCAAGCCACACTGAACAGCCAGTTCATCCCTGGAGTGCCATTGGCATGCGCAGCACAGCCTGGCGGAGGGACCTGCATGAAATGCATGGGAGCTGCTGTGAGAAGCAGAAATTCATTGCTTGCAACCTGGCAGAGAGGCTGAGGGATGGTATCCTCACTGTGCAAGCTGAGAGGTATGTGAATACAAATAAATGCTACTTAGAAAGAAAAGCTTTGTGGTTTTGTTATATTCTTAAATTTACAGCATTTGAATAGTTTAGAACCCATTCCACTGAGCTTTAACTTCATTTCACCTTCTACCACATCAAACACCAGCTTTCTGTCCTACTTCTCAAAACTTTTTGGGATACAATTCCTGTCTTGTCATCATATTTAAAGAAGGTTACTGTCACTCCATCCCCAGGAGCATCCTCAGTCACCTGAATCTCCTCTTCTCCCACAAACCTATATTTGCCTTCTCCCACTTCTACCCTTACCACTAGAAAAATCTTTTTCATTATTCATGGAAGCAACTTTCACCCACCCACCTCAAAGCTTATGTTCCCCACAAATGATCCAGAATAAACAATCTGAGGAAGGATGATCACGCAGCAAGATGGTGCTTCCACTCCCATGAGATGAAAAAAGGGTTCACACTGCCTCTCTTCCTGATGCCTTTTGTTTTGCACATTGCACATACTTGAAGACTCAGACTATGACTTTCTATGCATAAGACTGCACAGGACATCTCCCATGACTGGCTTAGGTAAGTACCATTAAGTGAAAATATTACTAGCAATACATTTCTAGTAATGAGACTTACGAAAAAAAATTCCCCTTGCCTTTTACAATCATCTTACTACCTTGATCTAAATCATATTAAGAATTTATATTTCCTTTCACTGGACTGTGTGAAAAACTTCAGAATTTGGAATCACAACAAATGCTGCCATGTGCCAATGACGTATGTGTATGTGCTCCTGTATATACTGATGAAGACCCTTGACATTTAGACTTGCAGGTTCTCCTATTAAAAATTAAGACCGGTTTTTAATAAAGATTTCTCATCAGAATTCACCAATATCATGCATCGATTTTAATATTTATTTAGAACAACTGTGCCCTTTTAGAAGCTCACTGAAGAGCTTATTGCATTTTTTTATCCAAAATGAAATTGCTTTAATTTTAAGGTTTTATTGTTGTTATAAAGATGAGGAATGGCAGGGTACAGTCAACTGTAATATTATTGCAGAATGCAATAAATATGGTTTAGTGTAGAGGCTGATTGAAGTGGCCCACCAATACACAACACTGAATGTAGGCAGGCATTTTCAAATAGAAGTCTCAAATAGCAGAAGTCTTCCAGTAAGTGAAAGAACCAGGGAAGGTGAGCTCCGAGTGTTGAACTTCCCTCTTTATCACCCTCCAGAAAGCTAAGAAGGGAAAGGCAGGGCAAAGGCTTTCATCTCAGGGTCTGTTGTGGAAGCAGTATATAAGGATGCACATGCTATCAGTTTGAGCAAGCTCTATGGACACCCCAGCATCAGCATGTCCCAGGTTGGTTTTTGTCAGCATTACCCAACTAGTGTATACAATGAGGTGTTTAATTTGATTTATAAAAATTGTTTATCAATGTTACTATTTTTTTTAATTCAATTTGAGTTCCTCTTTCTTTCAAAACACAGGATCCTAGGAGAGCTGAGGCAGCCCGGCAGAAAGGCTGCCAGCTTTCTGGCTGTGTTTTGGCAGAGGTTTGCTGACATATTTATGAAAAGCTTTTAGTTCTCCTGCAACATTGCTGGGTGGCTCTAACAAACATCCAGCTTCTTCCTTCCTCACTACTGTCCAGTGGTAAGCAGATCTCTATGGAAATACAGAGGGAACATACACTCATTTGAGAGGAAGGACTGTGATTTTTTTTTTCTGGATATGGTTTAAGGTACCTTTTCAGGGAAAAAAGGCTGTTATGTCCCTGGAGAAGTCTCTGTCGTTGCAGGGAACACGCTGGCTCTAAGTGATACTTTGACCTCACCTCTGGCTTATGCTGTCAGTGTAGCAGCTGGAGCCTCCTTTAGACAGAGGGAACAGTTTCACTGCAGATTTCGAGGGCTGGACAGTTGCAAGCATATCTATTTACTAATAATCTCCATGTGTTATACAGTTTGACTATCTAATGTCAGTACTCATTCAGTACAGAAGGTAATAACTTGAAGAGATCCACCTCTGCCAAATCTAACAATCAAAAATTCACCCCCTTTTCTATATTAGAAACAAAATCCTATATTTTAAAAATCTCATCTGTCTATCAGGTTATTTACCACATTCTGCATTCATCCCCATGGCCACTGAGCAGTCACTTATCAAAGCATTTGTCTGTAAAGTGGTAAAGAAATATCCATTTAATTTTGACCTTTAAAGAAAGGGGGGAAATGATTGCAAACAGGACAGAGGGCCTTCACCCTTCGGACTGCCATCTAAAATGAGTACCTTGTGGAGGTCTTTGGTGAACTCAATCAAATCTGCAGAAAACAGCTGTCTGGACTGTATCAGGCAGATCACCATCACTGTGAAAGGGCAATCCATATCTCCCTGGCTCCTTCCCAGGTAGGAGCTGCTCCAAACTGAGATGAGGCTGTTTGGCTTAGTTGGGCTGCACCTCTATTATGAGGGGGTCCAACAAGTAGCTGGAAGGTAACAGCCTCTGAAAAAAATGCAGAGTTGGGGCTTTTGCACTTATTTTCCAGAGCTCAGCCTAGAGGTCAAACAAGACCACAAAGAGAGCCTATGTGAAGGGACACAGTGAAAGTTATTGCCGGAATTGCAATGCCTTCTTCTATTTCAAAGCATGAAGCTTAATTTCCTCCTTATACCTACGATATAATTTTGCAGTGTTCAGCACTCTATGAGGACTGTTGATATATAAATAACTAATTAGATAAGGCTCCATTTATCTGAGAAAGCCATAGCCTTTGGAAGGCAGGCTCACATCAGAGCAGACACTACTTGAGTTGAATAATGCACTTCTGGCTTTTGAAGGAAAGCCAGGCCAAGTCCTGTATTGCTTTGTTAACTGAAGGCATACCTTTCAAAAAAAAAATCAAAGCTTAAGTTGGATTCCTGAGCCTGTGTTTAAGCTTCAGAAGTGCAGCTGGATTTTCAACCTACCAACACCCTTGAAGTTAGAGTGTGTTCCAAGTATGTTGGAAGTCAGACCAGTTATGTAGGAGCCAAGGTCTGGCAGCATGGGCAAGATGTCCAGAATGCTCTTCAGTGTTTCAGAGGCATGCAAGAGGCCTTAGCTAAAAATCTCAGCCAAGATATGGGCAACCATCATGTTTTTGTTCCCTTCCCTAATACAAGAAGCATTTCAGTGAAAAGAGTCCCTGGACTTTCTCACGCCCTTGTTGTCCATCCCTGCTGATGGTCAGCATATAGGGTTCGGTCTCTGTTCCAGACTTGGTTAAGTTTTAGACTCAGCCCTGGGACTTTAAGTACAGAGGGTGGGAAAGGGAAGAGATGGGAAAGCATGAGCTATAGTAAAGAACTAAAAGACTACTCTGGCAGCTACCAAGATAGATTTGCCATATACCTGTCAGAGAAAGGATTTGAAAAAAATCAAAACCTACAAAAGCAGACTTGAGAAAGCCTGTATCCAATTATTTCCTCCCTGTTTTCAGAAAACATAACACTAAGAGGAAAAAATTCCCTACCCCTGAAAAGGTATTACTTACTAAAAAAAAAATTGCTCTGATCAGTTTTGAGGATTGAAGGTTGACAAGGCAGCAGCAGAGTCTCTCCAAGGTCTTCAAAGACAGGTCTATGAAGAAAGTGATATCTGAAATCAAGGACAATTTCTGTCTCTGTCTCATTCCTCAGCAATGAACACAAATCAAATGGTATTAGACCCCAACAATATCTGCCAGAGAGGTTTTTAAAAGGATCCAGAGGTGAGAGACTATCTCCAGGCAACCTAGAAAGGCCACCTTTCATGCTAGTATCAACCATTTTGGGAAAGATGGGACATGGTTCTGTTTGCAGAAGGGCAAGCAACAGACAGACATCCTGCACCTTCAATAAAAAAAGCCTGTCAAAAAGCTGTCAGAGCTTGCCCTAAGCATCTGCCCAGGATCAGGCCTTAGGGGTGAAAGCTTTATAGATGAGCAGATGAAAATCTCTCTAGTCACTCTCAATTTATTCTGGATAAGAAGGTTATCTCTGCTGGATATACATTTTTCTGTACAGGCACTGAACATTTACTCAGCTATGGTGTTCCCGTGTGCCTAATGTACTGCAGTGGCTCTTGGCATACTATTTTCTCATATCCCTTGAATATTTCTTACAGATTTTTTTGTATCTATTTATTTCATAATGCTATGCTACCATAATGAGGGTGTTTCCTGCTTTATATCACTACAGCATCTCTTATCATCAAGACAAGAACTAGGAATTTAAAAGCCAAAGAAATGCAAACCACCTCTGTCATAGCAAAATAAAAATAAATTATGTCTAGAGCTAAATACAGCTGAACTTCAGACTCTGCACCAATAGCTGTCACAGGGGACTAGGGACTCCATGTGTCCAAACAGTTAAAGTGAAAATACTGAGATAAAATCCGGGCCAAGAAGGCAGGTCCACCTTACAGTGATCTGCAAGATAAATTGCGTGCAATAGTTAAAACGGGCCAAGATCTGACGGTGTGTTCTTTCTGGCACTCCTCAGAAGAGCAAACGAGAATACCCATGATTCACAGAAGGTGGGCTGGTGCTAGATGGGTTTCACACCGGTACTGCAACTGTTCTGTTCCCTTCACTGCACAGAGGTGTGTGTTGGGATGGGGAGTGTATGGCCAATGTCGTGCTAGTTTAGGGCCAGCATTGGGCCTGATAGAAGAGACGGATGGGCTGGGAGAACAGGCCATGTCACAGAGCACCAGTTTGAGTGCAGAGAGTCAGCCTCTGGTGTTCACATCAAGTGCTGCAATGACTGCCCTGGCAAAAGGTCCCTCTCCTTAGCAAGAGATGAAACTCAGGGCAGACATTACCAAAGCACTGGTGGCTGCTGGCAAGTATCTTTTAAGCCTGTCTGGAAAAAGATCACTGGGCACAAAGGGGATGGTTTTATCTGTCCTTTCAGCCTTTATCTTCTTCATCCAGTCTGCTAGAAAGGTTGACAAGCTGTTCAAATGACCTTGGCAGCTCTGTGACACAGGTGCCATTATTGGACTGAGACCAGCAGCTGATTTCCAATAGTCCGAGTAGCCCTACAGTTTAAGAACTTCCAATTTCACCAGTACAGATGCAGCAAATGAAGCCTGGTGTCACATTGCATGAAGGTCCAGCAAGTTTATCCAGACAGTGGACATGAGTTGCAACAAAAGAAATTCCAACTAGACATTAGGAAAAAAAAATTCACCGCTAGGATGAAAAGACACTAGACTAGGTGTCCAGAGAGGCTGTGGAGTCTCCATACTTGAAGATACTCAAAGCTCAACCAAACACAGCCTTGTGATTTAAGTTAACCCAGCTCTGAGCAGGAAATTGGTTCAGGTGATCTCTTGAGGTCCATCCAACCTGAATTATTCTGTGATTCTGTAATTCTTCTATAATTTCTTGAAGGCTCATGATAAAATTACCCAGGCTTGAAATACACAGCTTGGGGATATTAGGATACTCCTGCAGGAAAGTTCCTCTTGGTAGACACAGCATTGGAGAACCCTTATCCAGTTCAAAGGCAGCTATGTGACAAGAACGTCCAAGTAGAGTGGCAGCTTCCTCCCCTTCTTCTCATCAGAGGCCAGGGCAGATGGAGTGCACAACTGTGCTCCACGTTTCTACAGAGACAGGGGAAGGGTACTATTCTGTGAATAAGTAAATGCAGGATACTATAAGAGCAGCAGAAATGTGAAGTTCACAGCTGTGCTGAAGCTTTTGCACTGTTCTCCCCCAAACCAGCTTGGTTTTGTACTGCTTTTAGTATTTCATAGATAAGATTTGAGTGCACTGGGAATGGATGAATAAAAACCATCATGCAACTGCAGTAAAACAAATACAAGTTATGCTACGTGGGAGAAACAAGAATCATAATTTTTAAAAATATGCTATTACAGAGTGTGGATGCTGATGGGATAGTGCCTTCAATGTTGTATTCACCATGTAAGTCACTGCCTCTCATTAAAAAAGAGAATAGAAGAAGAGGGTCCCAAAAGGAAGAAATTACATCAGCTACCACGTTTAGGATGCTGAAATGAGACTCCACGTGAGAGAAGATTTAACAAGTCACCAAACCAGGGAGTACACCTCCCACTCCCACTCTGAGGTGCCTGCTTGTCACAAAATTTGACCAAGCACAAATTCTGCCAAAATGTGGTTACCTGACACCTCTGGGAAATCAGCCTTGTGAATTATTTAGTTTGGAGAAAAGCTAAGGGAATATGAAACAGGCACTGATTTTTGCCATTTTCCACAATAAAGGGAGATTAGGGGAGGGGAGGGCGGGTGGGGTTTGGAATGTTTCATATGAGAGGGAAACATAGTAAGATTTTTTTAAAAGCCCATGCACATCGTGACATGACTTCTCTTGTTGTTTGCAAAGGGCAAGCAGCAGAGACATCCTGCACCTTCAGTACAAAGCCTGTGTTGTATACAGTTAGTGAATTTGAAAGGAGGGTTAGAATTCATTTTAGTTTTTAAAAAATGTATAATTGACTCAAACCTCTGCATATGAACATGACAATTTATAGTAATGGTGGAACATTGGTGCAAAAAGCATAGCAAAATGCTACTTGGTTTTGATCAAAGGGATTTTTTTATGCCCGCTGCCCATTTTTCTCCTCTCCTTGTGGCCAAAATTTCCCACCTCCAAAGTCAAGCACCAGCAATGCCAGTATTATAACAAAGTGTGTAAAATGATATACAGGACTCACAAAATTATAGTTACTAAATGCCTTGATTACAAAACACAGCATGAACAGCCCCTAGATGATGAAATCCATTCCAGCAGATCTGTGCCAGAAAGCTGATTGGGACCTTGATCTGAGCAGTTAAAACCAAAACACAACAGTGTTTTATTGCACTCAACACTCTCAAAAGATTCAGCTCAGTTGTTGAAATGATTGCAGTGCTCAAAGGCTTAGAGAATTTTTTTTCTTCCACAATTAAGGAGTATAAAACCCAAAAGGTGCTCTGTGCAACAGTCTCACTGGATTCATGTTGTACTGGTCTACCTATAAGAAGGTCTAAGCTTTGTGAAAAACAACTTTGTCAGACATATTCTGGAATGAAAATTCTATACTTCTATACATTTCAGTAAATCCGAGAGCGTTATTGTTTTATTGGTGCTGACTGTCTAATATTTCTGATGCAAAAAAATCAAGGCAGATTGCAAAATAGTAGTCAAACTGTAGTCACATAGACTGTACAACATTCAAGGGAATAATTGTGCTGCATTTTACCTATGATAGTAATGAGCAATTAGATATCAGAATGATAGAAAGGTGTCCCAAATTGCTTCTTGCCAGCAGAGAGTTACATTCCATATAATTTTTTTTTTACTAGCCTTACCATCAATTTTTAAAAAGTGGTTAACACTTCCCTAATTTTGCTTTCCATTTTCTTATGCTCTCCTAAGAAAGGATTATATTCACTTCTTACTGCTATGTCCTAATGATGATTATTTTCACAACTTCTGCTGTTGTTTTGCTTCTTACGTTTACATTAGGGAAGCCAAAGTCACTTGGAGTGACCTGCAACCAGGACACCGAGAAGGATTCAGGGAAGCTAAAGGTAAATGCTTGGGCTTGGAGAGTTGCAAGTGGATCAAGTGGAGCCTGTCCAAACTTCCATGCTGTCTGTCAGCCTGGAGCAGTGAACACCATGGACTCCAAAGCTGGTCACAGTACTACAGAGATGAAGAAGTAGGTAAGAGCAATTGGATGTTACACACTTATAGTTTCTCATGAAGCAGTTTCTTTCCACATTGAAAACAAGCACATGTTGAGCATGATATCTGTGGAGAACTCTGATTTAACAGATAAATACTTACTAACAGTTCAGTATAAGACACAGGAGTAATGCTTGTATTACTATGAAACAATCTGAACCCTAAACCCGAGGCATTGACTACTCTGCAGAATGACATGCAAAGTCTCTGAAGTACATATCAAACCAGCCCTTGGGGGGAAGAAAAATGTAATGAAATTATCCTACTGTGGGTGGGTGGGTGTGTTTTTCTGTGTGTGTATGCATGTATGTATGTATGCAAGTTACCCAAGCCAGTGTGCTAGCACTCTGCATGTCACTCCAAGAACACAGTTTCAGATAAGATGTTGCACCACATTGCAATGTGTTTTTTATTGTATCAGCCTTCAGGAGCAGCAAGAGGCACTGAGAGACTCTGCGGTACAGTTAAAACTATTCAATATCTATTAGAGTACTTTATTAGAGCCTTCCTTATGGGAGTCTTCAGTTAAACATTTGAAATATAATGTATTGCCTTACATAAATATGCAATAGGAATTCAGACTTATTAATGCATCATCAAAAGTCTATTCCAGCAAGAGCAGTTGCTCTTATTAATTAGGAATAGCAATCCTGAAGATTCTGTTATTTATATGATTTTAATTTAGTTCCAATTCTAAACAAAAGTTTAATTATAATTGCACCTACTTCACCCACAGGATGAAAGGGCCCACTTAACAAAGGACATTCTGTCTTCATTAAATGATTACAATAGGAACTAGGAATTGATGATATTTTACTACATTGTTCCAAGTCACAGGGGATTTGCATCAGATATGCTCCATAACATTTAAGGAAATCAATTCTGGAACCCTAGTAAATGAATCCATAAATTACACTTTAATATCTCAAAGTGCTGCCTTCTTCAGATAGAAGTTGTCACCCCCAGGATTGATACAAAGAGTACAAGGTCATACGAGCTTTCTGGAGAGCAATTCATGCGATTGCATCATTATACATATCAGCCTGTCACGTTGCCATTGCATTCATATCTAAATGAGCAGACATCCCGTTCTTGGATCGAATTCTAACTATAAAAATTTGCTACAGGTTAATCCCATTTTTCAGAGGAAATAATGGAAATTAATTTTTAAAAGGCTTGACAAATGCGTGGAGAAAAGCCACGCCCATAAAAATGATTGAAGCACTTAACACTGTACAGTGGTTGTTGTGGTCTCAGTGCAGAAAAAGCAAAATGAAAGCTCCTATTTAGCACCAACTTATTGAATAAATATCTCTCTCTAGAGAATCAGATGAGCAAAAATTGCCCTCCAGTAACGTCCAAATATCATCAGCAAGTGAACAGCTTGTTTAAACTCCTCAGAGAAAAAGGATTTGTGCCATCCCTTTGTTTTACTACTGTAGCAGCAAGAGCAGAGTGCCGTGAGGGATTTATTTGTCGGGAGTGTCAGGTTTGTGATAGGCACTCTTGTACTGGGACTCAGACTGAAGTGTCTCACTTCAAAGGCATTTTGAGTGGGTAATGCTGTAGTGGCTTTGGTGAGGACAGTGGGATCTGCTGCCATCTCTGCATTGACACTGAAAGTCAGACAGCTGAGAGCAAGGGAGACATATAAAAACATAAGATTAATCCTGTGCTGCAGCTAGGGAGTGCCAGTACATATCCATATGTCTGGCTCTGAAAAGGAAAAGCAGCACTATATTTTCCCCCTACAAGTAAAGGAGAAAGTACCCAAGTACGGAGAGGGAAAATGAGATAAATCCTTGTTTTCTCTATTACAATTCTGTAGTGGAACTGTCCCGGTTAGCAAGAGCCATGGTCCAGCAGTAACCTGTCACTGCTGGGAATCCTATGCTTATATTATAATCATTTGGGGTTTTACAGTGGACTGGACATAGCCCATATTCTCCAGGATTCCCTGCAAATGCAGTGAGGGGTCCTGGTTGGAGGACACCTGCCTCACACCAACCACAGGAGCAGCTTTCTGCCTGCCGTTTCTCACTCTGGGTCTCATGCAGAGGGAAGGCCATTTCCTCAACTGACTCATGCTTCTGGCTTATTTCTGCTTGTTTTCGTTTAAGTTATTTACAAGCAATGGTTCAGTGCCCACCAGCCCAAGGGCTCCCTGGCCAAGCTGAGGAGCAGGAGAGCAGTGTTGGCTGTGTTCAGTCTCATGGCAATGGAGCAGTTGGGAGAGACCTTGACCTCTGCCCCAAACACTGCAGGCTTCTGCCACTACCCTGTGTCCCAGGGCTACTCTGTGATTTCTAACCTCATCCCTTGTTCTTCAAAGGAAGAGTGAATTAATGGGGGCAGACAGAAACAGATACCATTGGGCATTGCAAGAGAGGGGCAAAACCTGGCACTGACTGTGCTGCCACATGGTATAAGGGCTGAAAGTTTCCATTCTTTGTCCACATGTACATCTGCAAAATTCTCAGTCAATGAGTTTATTGCACAAAAAAATGTGAGAAGACCATGCTGGTATGTTCTCAGCAAGTGACCTCGTGTACGCACTCTGCTTCTCACACTCTGCTACTTGCTTAGTCAAAAAAACATGCTCCTCTTCAGCACCAGTTGACATCCCTTACACAGGGCTCAGTCGCCTCTTGCTTTCTGAAAAATGGTGCAGCAGCTTTTCCTCCTTTATTATTTTCTATATTACCATGGAAGTGATGCCAACATTACCTAGTGGATTAAAAGGAGTGATCCTGAAAAATTCAGATTAAAAAGGGTGTCTTGGTTGCTTCTGCTGTAGAAACAGCCAGGACAGACACCAGCCTCTAGCCATAGGCTGCTCCTATCATGTGCCACAGTTTGTCATGTCATTGCTTCTCATCTGGCTCTGGCAATTGCATATAACTGACAGGAGAGGCAGGTTTTTTTGTCTTAAAGAGGAAACAAACCCTACAGAGTCCCTTGTGGTTTTTCACCCTCTTTTATTGCTACCTGCACCCAGCATGAATCAAGTAATAGGGGAGAGCATTAATTCTGTGATCAGCACAACTCAACATGGTATCCTGCTATTTATTTTTGGAAACTGGTACCTTACCACATGCACATCCTTTTTCCCTAAATCACAGCAAAACCCCTGCACATAAAAGAAACATTTTAACTTGTTATCAGACCAGAAAATGAGAAATGCCTCCCTGTGAAAAGGTGCAAGCACACAAGCAGAAAAAGAGAGAAAGCAGCAAACTCCTTGCCTTTCATAAGGTTAGCACACAAAAAATGTAACATTTTCAGTGTTTTATTCTCTAATTCTCCCCACCCCATTTTGCTGAAAGAAGATTTTCTCTAAGTTACTCAGCTAACTAGGAGTAAGGGGCACCAAACAGAACTTTTTTCAAGTGGCATCATTTACAGTGAGGCCCCACCCAGTTTCATGGATTTTTGTAACACAGGATGATCCTTCTCTCACCCCTTTTTGTTTTAAAATAATTGAAATTGTTCAAGTGTCTCTCTTTTTGCTCTCATACTTGCAGTCTATATGTGATCATACAGGAAAACAATGCCTTTTTTTTTTTCCTGGGTCTGGATAGGAAGGAGACCTTTGATCTAAGGCAATATTAAAGTTCCCAGAAAAGAAAGTTTCCCAGATTTAGGGAGCACAAAACTTACCGTGTGGAAAACATTTCATATGTTGGAGACAGCAGTTCTCAGACAATGACAAAATATGAATCCAGAATAGCACAAAACAAGGGCTGCTCTCTGCAATGAAGTAGACCAGCCTGGAGAAGATATTCTGAGGACTGTAAAGTATACATGCTCAGACCTGGGGACAGGCAAGACCTCTGAAAGTCAGACTCTGAGTGACTAAATTTGGATACCCAAAATTAGAGACCATTTTTTAAAATATAAGACTGGGTGGAAAATTTTGTACTGTACATAAGCAACATGCCATTTTCACAGGCTTATAACAACTTATAAACTTTTCCTAAACCAGCATTTATTCAAATACCAACTTTCATCTGGATGAAGCTATTTGACTAGTCAGAGTTCAGAAACTAAGGCAAACATAAAACCCCAACACAAACAGTTGCAGAATTATAGCCTGGTATGTGGAAAAATACTCACCTTGTGCTAGGCGAGCTCAAAAAGAGCTTCACCAAGAAACGTTTTTACAAGCAGTCCCAGAAAAACAGACATTAAATTTGCTCAGTTGAAGCACTACTGTTTTTCCTTGGGGAACTCTGAGGTGCATGGGGACTGATGGCTTTCCTTCTCCTGGAAAACCAAACTCTTGAGATGCAGCTGCAGCATGGCATCAGGTGATGCAGGGTGACTTAGCCCAAGTCGCAGTCAGTAGGGAATGGTTTCAGCAACCCTGTGGGTTAGTCCCCCTGCAGATGCCACCCATGGGAGTCAGAACAATGTCCCACACCAGCATTTCTGTCCTTCCCTCACAGACAGACATGTTCAACTAAGGGACACATATTTTGGGGAGATTTATCAGCTCCTAACTATGGACAAGTGACTGAGCTGATTACTAAGAAGACACTCTTCTGCTGTGACTATATCATACATACATTGTGCAACAGTATGGACCTGTGACAATTCACTCTCCTACTGCTGTTACCCAGCAGCAGTTTCAGTTACTGACAGTTCCTTAATAACCCTTCCTTTTTTTAATTTCTCATGTCTCTCTTACTTTGGTTCCAGGTAGTAGGAACAATGTCGTATTCTCCATTTACATTTGATTTCCTTGTATTTCCCCCCTGCATAGTTCATACAAAAACAATCTGTCAGTTCCTCCCTGAGAGAGTTAACACTCAGGCTGTCTTCAATTTCTTTTGACCCCTAATATAAAATTCATTTTGATGAATTATTTATGTCTGGAACTCCCCAAAGAATTATCATTTGTATCTTCTATAGTTTCTGCCTGTCACTGGCTATTACCGAATTACATCAGCTGGACAGCAGCTGTCAGTAATCAAACCATGTTCCTTCTCTGCCCTGGCTTTTTACATTACCCAACAAACCCACCATCTCCTAGAGCAGGTTGTTTTGTAAGCCTGCTCCCTTGCCCATTTTAAAGGCTAAAGTCAAGTTCATTTTATTTCTTAATAACCTTGGTAGCAATAGAGAGAAAAAAAAAAAAGGTGTTGTTACCAAGTGGACAAATAATGCCAAACCCAAAATCTATCCCAGCCTTGGACCAGAATATAGTTGTATCGGTTATGCTCATTGTCAAATAGAAACAACTGTATTCTCCTAAGCTGACTTAATCTAAACACCATCTTCAGGAAGCAAACGTACCTGCGTGCTCCCTAAGCCCTCCTTGAAAAATAAAGCAAACTCTTTGGTGTGAATATTGACTTATTCTGCAGTGGGCCTTGGTTGTCATCTCCTCTGTCATTCATCTGAAGCCAGACCATAATATTGTCATATTTTCCAGTCACCACACAAAGTGGGTTCTTTGGGCTTAAGGTCCTCATTGTGAGATCTTAGAGCAATTAAAAGCTTTACAGAAGCCCTTTGAACATGACTTCTTAATCCACTCTGGCAATAAAAACTGTTAATGTGTATTAAGCTAAACTGACAATAAAATCTTTGAAGGATTGGAGTTTTATTCAGATAAAACCTCTTGGCACAGAAAATTCAAATGTAGATCTGAAAGGGGCAAAACCAGGTTGGCCAGTGATGAAGGATGGCATGGTGTGGCAAAACTTGAGGAAACAAGCACTAGTGGGATCCCTCAATCTGCTTCAGGAGGTGTTGGCTACAATGTACCACTCCTGAAATGTGTGCACACCAATGCAGGCAGCATGAGGAACAAACAAGAGGAACTCTGAGGTTCGGCCCAGTCACAGAGATTTGACATCACTGGCATAAGTGAAACCTGGTGGGAGGAGACCTGTGACTGGAGTGCCCTGTTGGATGGTTACAGGCCCTTCAGGAGGGATAGGCAGGGCAGAAGAGGTGGAGGGGTGACACGGTATGTTATAGAAGGGTTAGAATGTATGTAGCTCACATTTGGCAATGGCACCGTTGAGAGCCTCTGGGTAAGAATCAAGGGGCAAACAAATAATGTGGATGTCATTGTGGGAGTCTGCTATAGACCTCCTGGACAAGACGATGATACCAATGAATTATTCTTTGAGGAATTAAGGAACACTTCCAAGTCAACTGCCCTTGTCCTCATGGGGGACTTCAACTTGACAGAAATTAACTGGGAGCATCACACAGCTCGTACAACCCGGGCCAGAATATTCCTAAAACACCTGGATGACAACTTCATGGAACAGATCCTAAGGGAGCCAACTCGGAAGGATGCCCTCCTTGATCTGTTGTTTGTCAACAGAGGGGATCTCCCGAGCAAAGTGGAGATTGGTGGCCCTCTTGGCCACAGTGACCACAAAGGGATCGAATTCAAAATCTCTGTTGACAGGAAGAAAAGTACCAGCAAAACCTCAGTTCTGGACGTGAGGAGAGCAGACTTCAGGCTTCAGGGAATTAGTAAGTAAGGTCTCCTGGGAAAATGTTTTTGCAGATGTTGGGGTTCATCAGTTCTGGTCACTTTTTAAACATCACTTCCTAAGGGCATAGGAGCAGGCAATTCCCAAATGTCCAAAGTCAAGCAGGCAAGGCAGAAGGCTGGCTTGGCTGAGCGGGGATTTTCTCTTGGAAAGATGGTAAAAAAAGGAAGGTGTATGTCCAGTGGAAGCAAGGTCAAATGGCATGGGAAGAATTCAGAGATGCTGCTTGACACAGTAGGGAGAAAAAACTGGAGTTGAAGCTGGACAGAAATGTGGGGAACAATAAAAAGAGGTTTTTTGAAAACATTAATGGCAGTAGGCAGTATAGAAATATCATTGGCTTGTTACAGGATGAGGATGGTCACCTCACAAACAGGGACAGAGACAAGACAGAGGTGTTTAATGCTTTCTTTGCCTCTGTCTTCAACACGGATAATGGACCAAGGGGGTCACCGTGCCCTGAGCTGGAGGACCATGACTGCAAGAATGATCAACTCCCAGTTGACCCTGAAACTGTGTGGGATCTGCTGTTCCAGCTGGATCCCTACAAATCTACGGGGCCTGATGGGATTCATCCCAGAATCCTCAAAGAGCTGGCTGATGTCATGGCAAAACCTCTCTTGATGATTTTTGAGAAGTTTTGGGAATCTGGAGAGGTCCCAGATGACTGGAAGCTGCCAAATGTTGTCCCACTTTTCAGGAAGGGCAAGGAGGAGGATACTAGAAACTACTGGCCTGTCAGTCTCACTTCAGTGTTGGTAAAGTTATGGAGATTATTCTGGGAGGTACTGAAAAACACTTGAAAGACAATGCAGTCACTGGTCACAGCCAGCATGGTTCCATGAGAGGAAAGTCCTGCTTATCCAACCTGATTTCCTTTTAAGACAAGGTAACCCACCTAGCTGATCAGGGGAGGCCAGGTGATGTGGTCTTTTGAGATTTCAGTAAAGCTTTCAATACTGTCTCTCACAGGATCCTTCTGGACAAAATGTCCAGCACACAGCTGGATAAACACATCATGTGGTGGGTGAGCAATTGGCTCATGGGTGGAGCACAGAGGGTAATAGTGAATGGTGTAACATCAGACTGGTGACCTGTCACTAGTGGAGGCTTCCACAAGGCTCCATCTTGGGCCCTGTGCTCTTCAACATGTTCATAAATGACTTGGACGCAGGACTGGAAGGGATACTAAGCAAGTTTGCAGATGACACAAAACTGGGAGGAGCTGTTGACTCCCTCGAAGGCAGGGAGGCCCTGCAGAGAGACCTCGACAAATTACAGGACTGGGCAATTACCAACCACAGGAAGTTCAACAAGGGCAAGTATAAGATTCTGCACCTGGGATGGGGCAACCCTGGATGTTCGTCCCCAACTGGGGAATGAGATGCTGGAAAGCAGTGCCATGGAAAGGGACCTGTGAGTCCTGGTCAATGGCAAGTTGAATATGAGTCAGCAGTGCCCTGGCAGCCAGGAGGGCCAACTTTGTCCTGGGGGGGCATCAGGCAAAGCATCGCCAGCTGGTTGAAGGGCATGATTGTCCTGCTCTGCTCTGCTCTGCACTGGTGCGGTCTCACCTTGAATATTGTGTGCAGTTTTGGGCATCACAAGATAAGAGAGATATTAAGCTGTTAGAGAGTGACCAGAGGAGGGCAACAAAGAAGGCGAAGGGCCTTGACAAGCCATATGAGGAGTGGCTGAGGTAACTTGGTCTGTTCAGCCTGGAGGAGACTGAGAGCAGACCTCATTGCAGTCTACAACTTCCTTGTGAGGGGAAGAGGAGGGGAAGGCACTGATCTCTGTGCTGACCAGTGACAGAACTTGAGGGAATGGCCTGAAGTTGTGTCAGGGAAGATTTAGGCTGGATATCAGAAAAAAGTTCTTCACCCAGAGGGTGGTTGGAGGCTGGAACAGGCTTCCCAGAGAAGTAGTCACAACACCAAGCCTGACAGAGTTCAAGAAGCATTTGGACGATACTGTCAGGCACATGGTGTGACTCTTGGGGATGGTCCTGTGCAGGGCTAAGAGTTGGACTCAATAATCCTGATGGGTCTCTTCCAGCTCAGGATATTCTCCGATTTTGTGATTCTGTTTCATTTGTTAAACTGATTTTTTTCAGCGAATTTTCTGTGTGACTGAAAATGAAAGCTCTACACAAAATTTTTGCAGTGATTTCTGTTTCATGTTTAAGCTCACTTCCTCTGGCTTCTTTCACTTTTAATCTGTTTTCTCCCTCTCTCTAGGTTTCTGCTGAAAAAACAAAAAGCAAGTGCTGAAAGGGAAAGAAAAAAATTGTAAAGTGCAAGAAGCAAAAGAAGACTGTAAGATTAAAAACTCCCACTTCTGATAATATTTCAAAATAAATATATGCTTGAAAAATGTTTTTTTTCCCCAGCTTTAAATCAATCGTCCATAATATTTTCTTGCCCTTCTATTCATCGCATTCTCTTGTCTCATAGCTTATCCAGGAAACTTTGTATTGAAGGAAAGAGCAGAAACAATACCGAGCAGAATCCTTTCTTTGCAAGAAAACTCCATTCTTCTGTACTGTACAGGTTTATACTGTTAAACAGTATAAAAAGGACAGGCAGTGAACACTTACACTGAAACTTCCTCCCTGGTCATCAATGTGGGCTTTGCTTTTTTTAGAGGAATCCCTACATTTGGGATCAATATAGTACAGCACAGCTAGCACTAGGGTGTCAATACAGTCTAATCATACCACCTGTGAACACATGCCTTCAAATCTTGACTTAAACTCATTTGTGAATCCTACTGAAGTCCGCAAGTTGGTACATCCAACCCCTCTCACCAGCTGCAACCCTTTCATGAGTGACATAAAAGTGGGAATTGGCAACAGCAGAGGCCAGCCCATATGTGGTTTCCTTATGACCCGTGACAAGAGCATGCACTGCAAAGTTCAGCCTCACTATAGGCACTAAATTCACCCCAGCAATTTTAAATATTCCCTACATTCCACAGCTATTTTATTTACTGGTGTCATCTTCCTTCTTTGTGTCTTTTTGTAATAGTTAGAACAGGGTACTTGAGCACTCAGTGTAAGACACTTCAGTGCAAGATGGCCAGGTATGGCACAAGAAGTCCCACCACATCTGGCTTGATGTCTCTCCATGAAGCAACTCTCAATTAAATGTGTAGGAAAACAGGCTTATTAGTTCAAATCACACTATTTCACATGCTTTGATAGCACTGAGGACTCTAAACACTCTGAAAACCTTAGCCATATTGCTACATTCCCTGCAAATTCATTAGTCTAGGATTTAAACTTGCTCTCTTTTTGTAATCTATTCCTTTTAAGTTCATAGGAATTGTTCTCTGGATTTGAAGTCTACAAAATACTTCTTTCCAGATTTCATTTTGAAACTAGAAACTCTTATTTCAGTAAAAGTCAGAAAATTTCACTGTGTAACAACAATTCTAGGAGTGAGGATTTGGGCAAAAACACCACTTGAAGTCATGAGACTTGGAAGCATAGTAGTCAAAACATCTTTACTTTTTTTTTTTTGGTGTAACAGCAACACCTTAATCCATCAATGTTGATTAGAGCCAACTCCATCACATCTGAAACGTATCTCTGAAAAATGAATGCTGAATATGATTATTTTTTCTTATAGTCACATAATTTCTACTGTTTTCCTAAAAGTTCCAGCTGCTCAAATTACATATACTCATGAGAATCATGGGGTTTAATTTCTCACAATAAGGCAGCAGAGGTCTAATCAAACAAAGACAAGTAGATATATACCAACCAAGAGAAATTTTGCAATAACTTGTATCTCATCATCTGTACACAGTACAAGGAGGGAGAGGCAGGGGAGCAGCCAAAGGACTGAGGAATGTCCCACAGTTGCTGGCATGACACAAACGACAAAAATCCTGGGAAGCACTGGGTGAAGTACTGCAGCAAGCAGGGAAGGGTGTTTTTCATACTGTGCATACCCCTGGTAGAACTATAAGCAGGATGCCAACCACAGCTCTAAGAAAGCTGAACTGAAGCTAGAACAGGTGCAGAGACCTAGCAGGACAAGAATGGAGAGGCAGTTTTACTGGTGAGACAAATATAGCTTAATAGCACTAGCCTAGCAAAAGAAAGGCTGAGAGGGATACAATTACACTTTATAAATATATGTCCAAATACCAGCATGGCGGAAGAATCATTCAAGCTATAAGACTATGCTGGCACGAACAAATACCATGAAAAAATTCATCAACTATTTTAAGCTAAAAGCACATTTCTAATCATCAGAGAAACAGTGTTTTATAGCAGTCTTTCAACAGAAGGAGTAGATGCTAATAAGCTAACTATTTTTATAGTAGAAAAATAGTACATTAAGGTAAGGGGTTTTATGACACAATATCTGCTGTAATAGTGGATGTCCTTTAGGCCCTATGCTCCTAGAAAGGTTCTGCTCGTCTTGGTTGGAAGATAGAAAAGAAATATACAAATGTAAAAATCTGAAAGCTGAGATCCATGAAGAAAATTAAGTAGTACTCCACTGGCAACTTTTATTTTTAATCTCCTGAGTTTATGTGGCAAGCAGGACAAGTGGTTTCTACCAGGTAAGGAAAGACTTCTGCTTCACAACCTTCAAAGGTAGAGGCACACTTGTCTTCAGCTTCTTTTCACACACAGTTCATTCACAGGCTCTAACAAGACTGCCAGCACCAGTACTCCCACACAACAGACCATCAATAACTGCACGAGTGTTGTTATAACACCACTAATGGCCGTTGGAGTGCAACCCTGTAACTCCTGTAGTCATTGGCCATAAAGATAATTGGTCTGAGTCAGTACCAGAGGAATGAGGAAATTTGGGGTTGAAAGGTATTTGCTGTGAGAAGGCCCCAGCATGCTTTGCTGTCTGCCTGCATTGACCTACTGCAGGCAAGTCTCAATCAACATACAAAGAGCACTGGCAAAAGCTACCTCCTAATTGTAAATCATTTAGTCAATCAAAATATAGCTCCTAAGCTACGTAAAGATCTCATTTCTTCTCAAGAGCCTTACATGGAAAAAACACGGAAATGCTGTACAAGGAGAAGGGAAAAAGCTTTATTTAAAAATGACAAAAAACGAAAGCTACAGGATCCCATTTGTGGTGTAACTTAAAAGAACTTAGGTACTCATCAAAGCTAATTAAGACAGGCCATCTGCAAACGCTTGTGATTTGAAACATTCCTCCCTGTGTCAATGGAACAGTGTGTTGCAGCTTCCTCACATCCCAGCCTGACAGGTACTAAGCTGTTCTGCCTAATGCTACCAGTCCCAGGATAGGGAGAATCTCCCTCCTTCCTCCTGCAGCATGAGTGCACATTACCTAAGCACCACCCTTTGGCTGTGCCATGCAGGAAAGGAATGGGGAAATGTTCCTGCCCCATGTGTACTGTTAGGGACAGGAGCACCCCACAGGGAGCAGAGCCAGTGCCACCCTTGCTCAGGTGCACAGTTGAGGCCAGCTCCCACCGGTGGGTGGAAGCACCTTGCTGGGTACCCTACGGCAGCAACTTCATCTTGGAAGAACCAAACCAGCTGTTCACTGCCTTTGGCAAGTGTTTTGCAGGAAGAGCTGCAGGCAGTGACAGGCTAGCTCGGGAGGAATGAGCCCTGATGGTCCACCCTAACATGGCAGAGAAACGGGTGGTGGCAGGCCTGGGAGACATCTGTGGAGGAGCAGTTCCAGCGGGACAGAACAGCTCACAGAACTGACACTCAGGCAAAGAGCAGTGCAACCTCCTGTGCAGCATGCAGTGCTCTTGATACACAAATATTTAGTTTCTTCTTAGCAATGTTTCTTGGTGGTTTTGTCCATGAAGTATTCTTTGTACCTTGAGGAAGCCAGAAGTGTTGGAGGAGCACCAGCCTCCCAGAGTAGCCAAAAGCACTGTCATCTGTGTCCAGGGTAGACAGGGCCATTAGTCCAGGGCTGTCCTGGGCAAAGCACTCTCTGCACAGACATTTGGAAAAGTCTTTTAAATCTTAAAGCCTATTTATAAGTGTCATAGTTGGATGTGACAAGTACTAGGATGCTTAGAAATCCATTTTTAATTCCAGCTATGGACTTTACAAACTCTGCCTCGGGATTTCTTTCTCAGCTCAAGTTTATGAACCCAGTCTAAGCTCATGGACTCAGGCTTTAATCCCAAAGGAACAATTTCAGTTGCCAAGCAAGGGTAAGCTACAAAACACCTCTCTCATTGCTGAAGGTCCACTTCAGAAAATGTGACAGCACCATCTGTCCTTGGGGTGGCACCTGCCTCCTGCTCACTGAGCACCCTCTGCCTCCAGCCAGAAAGCTTAAGTTCACTCTGTGCACCCCGATAGTGAAACTGGTGTACAACAGTGAGAAATGGCTTTGCCATGTGTGTAATGCAAAAATGTTGGACTTACACTGAACCTTCAAAGAGGCAAAGGGAAAACAAAGCCACATCTCTTTTCTTTGTAAAGCACTATAAAGAATACCTGCAGAGTTTTTGGGTTTGTTTTTCAAAGAATCATGTATATGTACACACATACATACCTATATATATACATTGCACGCACGTATATATTCCTTAATTTTAGGTCCTAATTATCCCTCAGGAGACATTAGAGTAGATCTTTATACCTAGATGGTTTGAGCAAAGTATATTTGTAGGATCTGCAAGAACCCCACACACTTGGGTTAAAAAAAAGTGTGGAATTTTTACTGCCACATTGAAGCTGAAATAAAAATCTTATTATCTCTTTATCCAGACCATTTTTATTAAATTAAAGAGGTTGTCTTAAATCAGCACTATATTTGAAAACTGCTCAAAAGTCTTTACAAAACAATTGTCAATTGCTTTTCTGTTTCTGGACATTTCTCACACATACTATGTTCAGTCAAGATTTAACACTTCACTGCAATGCTTTGCATTTAGACAGTTTTAAATAGACTTCATGGGTGCTATGCACAGAGCATTGTCGGGTCAGACAGTCTCTGAGTGAGAACCTTTGGATTTCCCAGTGCCAATGTTAGTTAGAAGTAATAATCTCACTGTTTGCAGCTGCTCCAGACAGTATCTTTAGGTATGTAAAGTATTCATAGTCACGTGCAGCTTGCAGATAACCAAACTAAACCAAAAAAACGAAAACACAGTCTACAGGGAAAACACTTCCCACTCTGTTAGCAGGAACACTGTATTTGCCACATCCCAGGTGTTATGCAGAGCTCTCAGCCAAGATTTTCTCAGCAGAACCTTTCCTAGCTCCATCTATATCCTGAACTTTCTCAAAAAAATGTCATTACCTTCTATTGTAGTCTCTTTTTCCCCCTCAAACTGATGGACACAAGCCATTTCATTCTGCAGCACCCCACATTTCTGCTGAACCTCATGCAGAAGTTAAACAACAAGGTTAATGGCTGGTGTGGAGATTGGGACCCAGCACCTGGAGGTGAATGCATATTTCCTGCCTTTGGAGTTTGATACTAAGCTAGACTTTCTGTTTCTTGTTGGGAAAACGCTAAAGAAACATTGTTTTTGCAGCATTCCCTACTCCAAAGTGCTCGATAGTTGGCAGAGATCCAAGACTCACCACAGCCAGAGGCTGGAAAGCACTTCTTAAAAACAAACAAATGAACAAGCAAACAAACAACAGACAAAACCAAATAGGGAAAATGACACAGAGAAACCCCAGTTCCAAGAGCTGCAGAGGATTTCTGCGAAGGAACAGAAATCAGTTCTACAAATGACACTTTTACTCTGCTATAGCATATCTGAAGGCTGGGAGATGTCTAGTACTACATACTCAAGAAAAATACAAGGAATATTCTTCCTCTCAGAAACAATAAAATATACAATGCAAGACTATGCTAGCAGTGTAACAGCCCTATAAATTGCATTTTAAAAAGAAATGTATAATAATGTTTTTAAAGTTCTAGCTACAGAAGATTCTTTAATGTTATCCTTCAATTATTAGCATAGAGTTTAAAATGACAGGCTCTCAAACAAAGATGTTTTTCCACTGAAATAACAGGCTATCAATGGTTTCAGATATTGAGATGCATTTAAGATTTTCCCAATCTCAACCTGATACTGCTGAAATTCTTAAACATTCACTGAACCCAGGAAAAATCATGCTTACCTGAAACATAGCCTTATTTGTAATACAGGTGCTTTTTCCCCCCCCTTTACATAGCAACTCATGACCACAGACCTAAACAGATACATTACATAGATCTACTTTTTTCATTTCTCAGGTTTTGAGCAAGAGTAAAATTCATGCTGGATCTTTCAATAAGCAGATCTTAAAAAAATGGGACAAGACCATATTTTTAAGAAAAGTAGTAGCACCTATAAGTGAATAACACAATACTGATCACCATTATAAAAACAAGAGATTCACAGTTGACATCCAAAGGGAGACACAATTTCCTCACAAAAGGAAGCACTGTGGAGATAACAGCAACTACAGACTTTCATTCACGATAGAATACCAAGGGCCTCATTATAGGCACAGATCTGAGCTCTTAAGACACTAGAGAGCTGGCAGAGGGCAACACACCCCCACCAGACTGAGAGTCTCAGTAAACAGCACAGGCGAAAAGCCAACTTCCAGTCAACCCCAATCAAGTGAGATGGCCCCAACCCTTCTTCAAATGAGAAAACAGGTATGACAAAACTGTGCAGGAGATGGCAAGAGGGATAGATGGCTGGAGGAGATGGTGAGAGACAGATTAGAAGGAAAAGAAATCCCTAAAATAGCTAACTAACTAAAAAAAAAAGGCCTTTGTCCTCAGAACCACATAGTCATTAAGAAACAGGCCACATAGCTGTAACTTTTGGCTGGCTGCTCTTTGAGGCTGTAAACTGTGTTTATCTGTATTTAATATTGATGAGGTTTGTGCTCTGGCATCTCCCAACTATGCTGAATAGGCGACACTAAAGAGTAATTAAAATCCCTTGATTTCAGCCTAGGTTCACCATAATCAGAAAGCTTTCCAATGAAACTGCTCTGGGCATACATGGACATTACCAAGCAGAGAATATGGTTAATCACTTACAAGACAGTGAAATTACTCTGGATGTATTTGTGAAAAGAACTTAGCTCAGTCTAGCCTAACAGGTTTGTTTAGTATGTTCTCACTATCTTGGGATTTTACAAAGTCTGACAAAATCTGAAAACTCAGTGTGACACAAATATCAGTGCAGAAATCTGTGTCTTTTTAAAGCAGTTTTAAGAAAAAGAACACACACTGCACTCAATCAAATTTTCTTATAAAATCAGATCTATTGTTATTTTAAAAATCTTTCAAAAGCAGGTAAAAAAAAATTAGAAAACCCATGCCTGTAAAATTCCTGCCAAAGATGTTTGCTCTCGTGGGGCAAATAAAAATACAAATTATATTACTAAGCCCTGAGAAGAACTTTAGAAACCTCAGAGCAAAAGCAACCTCTGGGCAATATTCAAGGCTGTCAAGACACATAAAGCACCAGAAAAGTCACCCTCCAGCAATGGGTAATTACTATATACAGATACAAGTAAGCACGCTGGGGGGCAAAGGCACTGCTGCCACTGACTGCAGCAGGCTAGGAGAAGGCCTTTCCACATTTAAGAAATGTCAGCACTCCAAGGGCTCTCTTTATGACCAGAAAAAAAACCAGAGTACAGTAGAGAGAAGTAAAGTAGGACATAAAATTTTATTCTGAAATGATCTCTGGCCACAACAGTAAAATGTAACAAATATTCACTAGAACAGTCTTAACTCCTGTCATCAGCTGTACAATACATACAGTATCATAAAACTGGCCACTAGGATTAAAACCCACTACAACATCTTGAATGTTAAGTGGCAACAGCAGCATCTCACAGAAAATTATACATAAATATATACACAGTCCACATTCAATCATTTTTCACATGTTTTCAGCACACACAGTTGCAGCATATTACAGTCACGTGTCTAAGTCGTTGCCCAATAAAAACCCAAGCTTAGACGTAGTTGTAGCAGTTGAACTGAGTAATTACAATTTGTAGCAGAGATGTACAAGCCCCTAGAAACAATAATTCACAAATGTTATTTTATTTAAATGCTACCATAGCATTATACTGGGCAATATTCTAATCTTTGCTGACTGGAAAAAGAGTTCTTTTTGTACTTATCCCAAATATTACTGATGAGAAAAAAATACTAACAAATGGAGAGCATTAAATAATGCACACCCTTTCCTAAAGATTCTAATATTGCCCGATGCTACTTATGTCTTAAGTGTTTTCAACGTTCCCATGAAGTCATTTATAACTCCAAACCACCCACCAAGTTAAAAGTGGCTTAAGTGCCTTGCACCCAAATTGTAAAAATCCCTGGCCACCTTTATAAGAGCCAGGCACATATAAAAGGAATGCACTTTGGTTCATACCAAATGCCCTGGGATTAAATCACACTATAAAACTAAAGAGTTTGAGGTAAATTTTTACAAATACAGTTGACTTCTGTCTAGTGTCACTATAACAAAAACTTATTTCAAAAAAATTAATTTGATGTTAAAGTACAACCAATAAGGAAGGGCCATCTTTAACCCCTTAATGAGACATATTACAAGAACAGTTTCCTCTCCACCCTAGCAGTGTGATTGCCTTATTGTTTCTATTAAGGCCTGGATCATCTACAGGATGTTTTAAGACAGGTATAGCACTTAAAAATAGTTTTCATCCCTACTAACCAGTATTCCAAGGGTTAAAGAGGCCAAGACGCATGCCCTACAACACGGCATTTGTAACAAAAGGCACATTGTTAACACCAAGGGCACAATCCATCCTCTATCCTTAATCTACATATCTTGCATCACTCTCTTGTTCCAACACACTTAAGTGGTAATGAACCAGTGGTGCAAGAAACTGAGCCAAGTGAGACTGCAACCAAAGAGAATACTGTGCTATTACTAAATCTGAAAATAGCTCTGACATCCCCAGACAATGGTAACATGTGAGACTAAGCACTGTTTCCAAGCCAACTTCTATCAGCCTAATTATCAGAGCCCTTAGAATAAAATCACATCAAAGCAAGAGGCAATGTCCTCCCCCCTCTGTTTTTAGGGGCATAAATAAGCTACAGTAAAAAGCAGCTGCATCACATAAAAACCATGATGTAGCTGCTTCTTTAGTGTAGAGGAAGTTCCACTGCATCTGGGTTAAAAAATAGCTCTGCATACTATATTTTGGCCTTTAAGTTTCCGGTAGCATTTATGACCAAGGTGGATCATAAATGCATTATTGGCATTAAGAACAGGTTACACAAAAATTTAGTGGTTGTAGCCCATTATGATCCATGAATATTATATTTTTACCTTAAGTTGACATGAAAGGCAGAAACATGTATCAATATCTCCTTTAAAATATATTAAGGAAGGCGATTCTTCTTTCACTCAACATCAGCATCCCTATTTCCTAACTTTTGCAGGAAGAGTTAAGGTAGAAAGGAGTGGTAAAGCCAAGTAGGTGGTGGAGAAAGTAAAGATTCCCTGTTACTGTAGAAAAATACACAATATCGTCTTCCCACAGTCAGGAGAGTCAGGTAATTTTACATGAGAATTAATATATCTCTTTTCCAGACTCAGAATTTACTGACCATAATTTACTGGGTATTCATATGCTAAAATCCACTTCTCTTAGCTCTATTATTATATTTCATTTTTAACATGATTTCATACATGTTTACATATTGCACTTACACACATTGTATAAAGTTGTGAACATTTAACACTAAATAATTTAATTTGACTAGAGGCAGGAAATTATCTTTCTATTTAAAAAAGTAAGAAAAATGGTTGATTGACGGTCTAATTTTTACAGTTATCAATCAACAAATACCATCCTCTACTCAGAAATTATTTTTGGAGCTTCTTTAGGTGTTGACTTTTTGGCAAGAAGGTCAGCGATATGTTTCCTGAGAATTCTGTCATTTTGTCCTTATATCCCTCCCCCAGTCTTACATTAAATTACAAATAAAACAAATCAACAAACAAACGAAAATTAAGCTGTAAGTGGTAAATTAATGAACATGAAGGAGAACTTAACCGGAAACTTTCTTGGCCTCTCAGGGGACCATGCTTTAAGTATTTTTCATAATTTGTACAAGTAACTCAGTAAAATATGTGCATATAGATGTTGTTTATAAGTAAAGTTACTGACATTTAATGCAATCCATTCTAGTATGTCCTGTTTTAACATCCATAAACCCTTCTAGATTATGTTCTACTTCATTTAAAATTCCCTTTTCATATGTTTTATACATCCAATGTAGTCCACAGCCATTGTACGTATTAAAATACTGATCTCAGATTTCAAACTGTTCCTGTTGAAAACATGCTACAACGTGTGAATACTTCTTTCCTAGGTCTAGATACTATTCCTCAGTAAAGCCCATCTTTCTTCCATGAATGCAGTTAAAGGAAAGAAAAACCAAGCATTAGTACACACACACACGAACAAATCTACACATATCTCTAACTGTTCTTTCAAAGTTAATTTTCAGCTACAGATGCCAAAGATTAAATCAAATTCCAAGCATTTAACTTTCCTTTGATAATTCTCCCTTATTAGAAATTATCTAGGATGGTGTCTTTCAACTGAAAAGCTATCCACTGAGGATGTTTCCCGCTACAGTTAAGCTGTCTAAGGTGAAGTACTCCTCTACAGGAAGCAATGTTGTAACATCGTGTTTGCCCCTACATGTAGATTTGATCTGAAGTGTAAATGTACCAGAGAATTCACAGTCACACAAACACCGTCAGAAGAAGTAAAAGCAATCTTGAAATACATGTAGTATAACAGTCTGGAAGTTACAGTATAAAACTGACAGAACGAGTACTTCTGTCTATGTGATTCTGGGAGACCAAGCTGCACATTAGAAAAAAACAGACCAGGAGAGAAGAAAGAAAAAAAAAAAAGAGAACCTCAGTGTGAATGCTCAACGTTATAGACCTGAAATGAAGTCCAGAACATTTTGCTTTACCAACTCATCTGTCACTTTCAAATTCAGAGGAACAGACACACTGCCATCTTCATGCTTTCCAAGACTGCCCATTCCTCTCACTGTACCACATGGCATGCAAAATAAGACAGTCATTTTAGCCCTGGCATTCTTATTTTTTGCAATATATTTAAATGTTCATTTTAATCAAAGCTCATTACTTTTGAATAGAGAAAGCATTCCATAGGAGGTGATCGTATCATTAGTGATCCCACTGCTTTCTCTGGGCTACGACACAGAAAATGCCAATGTAATATGCTCCACTTCAAATGACAAGTTTACAAGTGCTTAACTGTATTCTTTGAGTGTTCTCCCTGGAGTCCAGTCAGTCATAGGTGTAAGCGTTCACAGAATCAAGACCAAACCCATAAAATCCAAAAAGTAGTCTTCCAAATTTACCCCAGGTGAAAACTAGTATGAGTCATGGAAGAGAAAGGTTAATACCTTTGATACCACGCTGCAATGCATGACAGTCATGTTGTAACCAGTGGCCTGCCACTGATGTTTATTACTGTGTCACACTAGTTACAGTAAGGCTAATTGTACTGTAGAAGACAAACATTTTAAAAAATAAGTATAAAAACTTAAAGCATTGTCCCCGTGTTTTTATAAAAACAAATCAACATTTCTTACATTTAAAATGAGTGCTGAAAGATACAAATGAATAGATTTATTGAGCAAATAAAAATGTATATCTGAGCTCATTTTTCATACAAATAAGGCTCAGCCACATTGTATTTCTCATATTAACAGCATTGGGTTTTCAAACTCAGCTAACGAGTTTTGGCAACACTGTTCTTTGCTGAATATTCCCATTGGCATCTGTCATCTGTGCCAAATTAGTCCTCAGTTTTGAAGCTGAGCTTGAAGTCGGAGGTAACTTGGAAATTGATGTTATAGCACCAGTGCTCTCTGTAATTCTCTTTGCTGAGGCCTTTTCCCCAGCTGGAGGTTTTGGCAACCGTCTCCTTAGCCAGGGATGTCGCAAAGCCTGGCTGGGTGTCATACGGATAGCAGGATCCCATTCTAAACACTGTTTTAAGAAGTCAAGGAAGAGGGGATCATCACATCCCTTTAATGCGTTACCCCATTCTCTGCTCTCTGGTGGGCCACGCAGTTTTCCCCTCCGAGAGCGTCCACCATTAAGTATTACAGAGCCATCAGACAAGGTTGTGATGCTGCAATAGCGGGGATAACCCTTAGAGCTCACAAAGTTTTTGGCTCGCTTGGATGCATCTAAGAGTTTTGGAGAAGGCATGCCCAATAGTTCAATCATACAAGCCAGCTGGTCTCCTTCATCTTCTCCAGGTAAAAGTGGATAACCAGTCAGAAGCTCTGCTAGGATACAACCCAAGCTCCACATATCTATGGGCATCCCATAACGAGCACCAAGGATGACTTCAGGTGCACGATAAAACCGTGACTGAATGTAAGTGTAGACACGCTGATGGTCGTAACAACTTGAGCCAAAATCAATCACTTTAATACCACTTCTACCTTGTTGCTTCAACAGAATGTTCTCAGGTTTAAGGTCACAGTGAATGATTCTGTTTTTGTGCAAAGCATCCAAGCACTGTAAAATTGAGTGGGCAAACTTGCGAACCAAAGGCAGGCTAAAGCCCTGAAACTTGTTTTTCTTTATTAATTCATAAAGGTTCATGCTCAGCAACTCAAATGTCATGCAGATATGGCTGCGGAATGTGAAGTTTTCCAACATGTGAATAACATTCATGTTGTTATCCTTATCTTGTTTCCGGAGATGTTCCAGGATCTTAATTTCTTCTGCAGCTTGGCGGTGGAAACGTTTTTCATTTCTCACCATTTTTAGTGCCACATGCTGATGCATCTTGTGATCGTAGGCCTTCACCACCTGCCCAAAGCTTCCTTTCCCTATAACTTTCAGGACTTCATACCTGTATGCAATATGATCATGGGGTACTTGTATGTAAGACCCTTGGTCATCATCATACCCACAATTGTTTGAACCACCAATCACACCTTGCCGTTTCTTTGCATTTGGACCCAAGAAGTATATTTCAGGGTAGCTAAAAATCTCATGATGCTCAAAAGCTGTTAATTTTTGCATGTATTGCTTCATGGCCTGCTCTGGTGTGATAACAGAGGCTTTCACCTTGCCTGTTCCATCTGTAGATTTTAAAGAGCTGGAGCTTCCTTGTCGTCTGTGAGTACTCTCTGACTGTCTGTCCTGAACCACTGGCAATCCAGATTTGCCTAGCGTTGTAAGTCCGTTTGGTTGTGTTGTCAGAACCGTCCTCTTGTTACTATTATCTTCAAAGAGCTGCTGAACCTGGATTTGTCCATGGCTACCAACATGGAGGTGCTCATTCATTGTGTGCTTACTGCCTCCAACCTAGAATCAAAAATAAATACATACCCAGTTAACAAGAAAGACATGAACTCTCTGCTTCAACATTCATTCTGCAACTCACCATTCTGCGTAAATAACCTCAAAATGAAGTATTTTCTTAGAAGTCAGTTGTTTGTAGACAATCTAAGAAATACAGCACATATACTGTGATACTGTTGGATGCTATTAAATTTCCCGATCCTTGTTTCTCAAACGCTATTTTCATGACCCTCCAAAATGTTTCCAACAAGGCAATCACAAATGCGCTACTGTGTTAAGCTAACAATTTCTCCAAGGAACTTTCAAGGCAGCAGTCCTGTAACATCAAGATGCATGCTTGAGGGACATCAGACTTTGTAGAAAACAGTATCAGTTTTACCCTGGAGATCAATATATAATGCCTGTTAGAAGTTACATGGCTAAGGCTCTCCCAGTCACCTGTTTTCAGAAATCAAGATTTTAACTTGTCCCTAAATTTGCTATATATCAAAAGTTCCAGATATATTTTTAAGCAATAAGGAATGTGCTGTGACATGCACAAAGAGAAAAAGAACGTTTCTGAAGTTCAAGAGATGTCATTTACTGCTTGCAATTGAGACAGTCACAATTCAGCAAAACATTCCTATCCATGAAGAATAAGCATAGCTTTTAGCACTTTCCCACACCAGTCTTACAATAACTTTTAACTAAGATGAGATTTGAGGCCTGATGCACACTTGAGTAGAAAGAAAATCTTTGCCTTGAGGAACATACAAGTAACTTTATTTTAAAGGAATGGAAAAAAAGCAATAGTTAATTTTAGAAATTACATTTGTTCTTGACAGTGTTCATAAGAGACTAAATAGCTGCATTGAGCATTTTCCAGCAAACAAACAACTACTGCACTAAACCTGTTATTTTTAAGGAGAAACAAGAAATTTACAAGCATATAGGTGCTATTAAAATAGCTGTCCTTAGAATTCCTCATTTGCTCTAAAGTAGAGGAAAATTAATTTGTCTTATGTCTGGTCTTATAAAAATGTGGGAAGAATTCCCCTGCTTTCTCTCAAGCTGATTCACTGGTCTTAATATTTATGCCAAATTACTAATGAAAAGTTCACTGATATGTCAGACAGATATCAAGCCAGGACTGAGAGCACGTTTCATCCGAACCTTATTTTTAGTAGGCAGCTAAGGATAACACATTCCCCGTTCACTTAAGATTGCTGAAATGAAATCAGAAAATGACAGCTGTGTGCTGTAATATAAAGCAATGAAATCTGTGCTGCAACAGCAGAAGTGCTTCCTAATGAGAAAACGTGGCCATGCAACGCAGACTTAAGCATACTTTGTGCTTCTGTTAAGGCATCAGTTTGATATGGCAGAAGTCTGTTTTTGCAAATTCAGTAACTTGTTCCCAAAGACTTGCCAGCTGGATACCGGCTTCACCTTTGGACAATATTTTGAAATCTGCAGCTCTGAAACACATAATAGAAGAGCACGTGTTCTCAGAGATTGCTTCTGTCTTGTTCACTGCTCTTCTGATTGCATTTTGACTCACGATGAATAACTGGTTCATTTTAGTTCACCATTGCAGTTTAACTGTGTATGTTTGTTTGCAGAGAAATTTAGGCTCACACTATCGAATTTGATCAATCTCACAGAAAGCATTACCACACAATCACAATTCAGAGCAAAGATGTTTGTAACATTTAAGCAGGGTGAAGACATACAGGAAATCAACAAGAATTCCTTTCCTAGTTTGATGTCTCAAAAGCACCAGAAATTAAATCATCAAGAAGACTTAATCAGCTTATCAAGCCTACAGGCAATTCCTTCAGGTCAAGTTTGAGGTGCACTGCAGTAGCAGTTTCCTGAAGGTTGCCCTGATCCTCTATATGAACAGCAGTTACTGCAAAGAAAAAAAAATCGGCCCCAAGAGCTGCTAAATCACCCATCTCAGAACCAGATCTAGTTTAGTAAGATGTCAGAGGTTCAGCACATGCAGCATTGCAGAACTGTGTAAGAAAGGCACAATGAAGCAGCAGAGTAACCATACAATTACAAGGACTCAAGCTAGGAAATTCCAGGTACAAACATTTCTTCTGCAGCACTAGTTGAACAACAAAGCAGAACATATCTGCACAAACTGGTAGTAGACAACACTAATGTAGACAATGAGTAGAAAGAGTATAGCACAGAAAACTATCTTTAAGAATTTCTTAATCCAAGTACTCATTGCCACAGCTCACACCTTGAATTAATTTTTTTTTCTCTCAAGTCATCTGTTTTCAGAGTTAACTATCTTCTACCCTTCCTAAGCACTGCTTATGTCAATATATGCACTGAGAACTTCTTCAAGGCTTGGGAAAAGCCCAAATATTTATTCCCTCTCAAAAGGGACTAAAGAGTTCTTTTTTCTAAAAGTGTGTTTGCAAACATGTTCTAAAGTGTAAACCATGTAGCTCTGCTTCCTGCACCTTCAGGCAGTCTCATGGTTTCTTTTGTTGCTGACAGGTTGGCTCTTCTTTAAGCAGCAGAATGAAATCACCAGCATTATCCCAACTTCAACCCAAATCCAAAGAGACCGGTTTTGCCAGTTTCAGCCAGTTGCTACTTGGGAATGCAAATGCAGATGCAGACAGTAGCACTGGTTTTCTTTGTGGAAGAAAAGACATCACATTAGCACAGACTATTCCAAAAGCTGTGGGGAAGAAGAGAGCTCAGTCTTCTTTCAAAAAGCCCAACAGGAGTTTCAGAGCTATCAGACGTATCACAACCACAAAGTCAATATGAAAAATGGACTTTCCTCATCTCAGAGTACCGCCCGCAAAGGATCACCACATCTTCTATTTCCAAGCTGGATGAGGGTTGGACTTGCACCACCCCTTTGCTCTGCCTATCTACCTCTGGCTACTGAGTGTCTGAGATTGCTGTCAAGTTCAGGCTTGCACTACTTACAAAGTCCATAGGCTTCACCAGTGACACTGTAAGTTCCTGAACCACAACTAATGGGCTTGGGAAGCTACAAAGGATTATAGTCTTCTTAGTCCAGTACCAAACTGTTCTCAATACACAGAAGCTTTTCAACTAAAACCATAACGCTGAGAGGTCTACAACATGTTTCCATTTTGCTTCTGCAGAACCAACAATGTACACAGCTGACCACATGTGAGCACTTATGAAGCTTACTTATTATATACTGTATTGCCTGTGCTCAAACCCATCCACACCTTCTAAGATTTACACGTTTTTGTAGCATACATCTTCAAAAACTGATGTACACATTTGTCTACAAAACATATTGAAATAACAGGTTAAGTCTGAACTCAAACTCATCTTCCTGAATCTTCTGGTAACATCAATTACATAACAGCAAGTGTTACAATGGAATGCTTTTTC